>NC_034415.1:18564851-18870605 GCF_002078875.1 Numida meleagris | reverse complement strand
GCCGCGGGGCTCGCCTGGAATGCGGGCGCCGGCCGCGCGCCGCGACTTTTATGGAAAGTTGCAGCGGCGGAGCGGCGGCCGCAGCCAAGGGGCGCTCCGCAGCCGCCACCGCTCCCGCCCGCTCCGCGGGACTACGCCGAGACGCAGCGGCGGGGCAGCGCTCCGAGGTAAGGAGCGGAGGGGCTCCCGTCGGCACGGACCCCTCGCCGGGCCGGGGCTCGCTGCATCCTCTCAGAGAGGGGCGTCGGTGGGTTCCGCAGGGCGGGCAGAGCGGCACCGGGCTCCGCTGGGCCCCGGGACACCTCTGCGGGGTGGGGGGGGCCGGAGGGCTGCGGAAGGGGCCCGGGTGACCCGCGGGAGGAGCCCCGAGCAGCCCAGGTCGCGGGGCCGCGCTCTGGCGGTGCCTCCCGAGGCGCGGAGCCGGGCGCTGCAGTCAGAAATCCCGCGCGGCCGTGAGCCGCGTGTCTCCGCGCGAGCGCACCGGGAGCTGCGAGCGCCGTGCTGCTGGTTTGTTAGCGCTCGGTGTGCAGCCTGCGAGCGGCTGCTGCGCTTCGCCTGCCGCTGTAAGGCAGCGTGGCTCGGGGGAAATAGCGCGGTCCTCTGACGGCTTGCCAACGACTCGTTACCGGTTTTGATTTGGGTATGTAAGAGCTTCTGTCGATACAGTGAACATTCGTGAAGAAAACGCCGAAGAACACAGCACCGTTCTGGAGCCAGCCGGCGTGTCGCTGTGTGTTACAGAGCTCTGCTGTTACCCTGAGGTCTCGTAGTAAAATGCCCAGTGAAATGAAATTATGAAATAATAATTAGCCCTATAGGAGGGCCACGTGCACTAAGGAATACACACAAATATGGGAGTACGTCTGGTATATGCAGAAAACCCTCAGTGAAAGACAGTTCAGGGCATATCCCCAAGAAATGCTTTCTCCAGCCATGTCTCAATACCGTACATGGGTGTTTTCCTCTGCCAGATAATCCGTAACTTGCAGTGCGTGGACTTCCCGCTTTGTAGCTGGCTTAGCAAGGAACGGTGCCACAGCCAAGCTGGGAACGAGATGGGGAAAGCTGAGGTGGAGCTGATGCCTGCGGAGGAGCAGCTCGGGCTGAGCCGTGCTGCGCACTGGGGTGGCCATGTCCTTGGTGAGGGCATTGCCCTCAGACATCAGCACCAGCGCTCAGTGGAGCAGAGATGGTCAATGGAGCTCACTCCGTGCGGTGGAGGACCCATGAGTGTGTCAGAGAAGTAGCACGTAGGCTGTGTGCTGCCATCAGGAATGGGAAGAGGCAAACTGCAGCCGTACCTCATGCGCAGCGTTTTGTCCCACATTTCAGTGCCCTGCTAAGTCTGTCAGTGACGACAGCAGCAGCTGAGCTCAAATCTTAGGGTTTCTCGTCAGCTTCTGGGACACGGCGAGAGCTGGAGGAACTATGGCATGGGGCAAAATACGGATTTTTCTCTCAGGGATCTGACTTCACCATTTACCGCGCCTCGTAATTAGGATCAGCAGATGTCATGGAACATGGAATCATGGGCCTGAAGATCTCGCCAGTGCTTCCCTAGGCCCCCACTTTGTTCTGGAGTACGCCTACCCCATAATAGCACCTGAGGGGACCAAGGAATCAAGGGGCAGACCTCTTCCACAGAGAGGGGCTATTTTATTTTTTTGACGCAGCAGCTGGGCTGCGTGGCACTGCCATGCTAACAGTATTTAGAGCTGTATAAACAGACATATACAAAATAGCTTCTACTAAATAGATTTTTATAAACAGCATAATATCTGCAAAGACTATTCTGCTGTAACGGAAGACTTAGTAAATGTTGAAGTGCAATAAATCGAAAGAGGGAGGAAAAGATTGTAGATGAAGCTGAGTAACCTGGGTCAGTTTTTGGTAAATTTATTAGTAAGTCTTTAATTGTAAAGACTTCATGAATTAAATACGACTGAGTGGAGGCAGCTTTATATTTTGTATTCTAAAAAAGTAATGGCTGGGCAGCTGGTGTTAATTGCCGTAGCTTGTTGGCTGCAGAGGAGCTGACAGTTTATACCAGTTCAGGACCTTCCCCCGTGCCTGATAATTTTAGTATCTACTTTAGTATCTGTAATTCAGTACAACAACTGGTAGTGTCATACCAGAGAAGTTGCAGTAAGGACAGAAATGGTGAGCCTTGCTCACCTTCCCCTCCTCTTTCCAGTTCTATTTAATCCTTCTTTAAATACTTTAGCATTATGGACTGTGTTTTCCTCTCCTAAGTGCTTTGGCTGCAAGTGGTAAGTTTCCAAGTCTCACAATATGGTTTTCTTATATAATGGAGTCTTCCCTGCAAGTGGATCACAAAGAGAGACAGATGGTAACCGTAACTTAGACCGTGCTGCAGAGGGCTTATTTATAACTCACAGTAGCCAGGAAGACGGCAGGGGGGCCTCCTGAAAGGAGGAATCACAGAGCAACTAGACAGTTATTTTAAGTCCTGGCTTCGTACTCCTATTTGTAAAGAGTAGGAAAACACTTGTACTTCTCTGCATCTCTCACGTGAGGATGTTAATTACTCCATTGAAATAAAAATAAATTGAATTTAAGGAGGTAGATTTGGGGAGTTAGGAGCTATCAAACCTCTTGTGTCCCCTTAATGGTTTTAATTTGTTCACTTTTAGAATATTTTGCCCAAAGTAAGGTTTTAGGAGGTCTGTGTGAAAAGCTGAAGTGCAACGATCATAAGAAATTGAGACGTACCACCAGAGCTGATGGCATAACCATTAAGAGCATGCAAATAAGATACTTGAAAACAGTCACATTCTTCTTCTCTATGAAGTACCTATACCCAGAGCATTTCTGATCTGTTTCCTAGTTCTCTACACATTATTGGTTTTGTACTAAATTTTGACTTGAAACTTTTGAGAGATGGCTTTGCATTACAGCCAGTCAAGCCATGCTAATAACGGTGCTTTCTCTTCCATGCAATTCCAAAGGTAAGACCATTGGTCAAATGTTGGAGGTTAAATTTTCCTTCTAGAAGAATCTTGATGAAGACCTCTTCTAAAGATGGAACTGCAGTCTAGTACACTTTCAGTATAACCATGAAAATGCCAGACTTAGCATTTCCTGAGATATATCTTAATCTTAGGGAGGTAAAATGTGGGAAAAAAATGATGTGAGTGGTGTGATGTGAGTGCTAAGGTGATGAGAGTGATTGGGCAAAGAAAAGCCTTCACTTTTTGGTCAGAGTTATGTTCAACAATGTAATCTTGGAATTTTCTGAGTGGAAATCTTTGATGAGCTCCCACAACTTTTCCTGAGATATGTTATCTTGGGAAATAAAAGACTAGAATGAATCTTAAGGTTTTGGACAACTTCATAATAGGAGGACAAACGTCTTCTGAAGTAAGTACACACAAGTAGACCCTTGTTGCCCTAACAAATAAGCATTGCTTGTATTAAATATTATCTTCCTTAAAAGTTGCTATTGTTAGAAAATAGCACATCAAAGTTTCTTGGGTTGGAAAATTACCACATGCTTTCTGCAAAGCTATCAGTAGATGATGAAGAAATGATTCCTCCACCATCTGTAGGCTGTATGACTTCCTGACCTTGAAGGAAGCCACTCGAGGGGTCCCTGAGGCAAGGTCCTGCTGCTGTTCCTGTTTGAGGTATAACTGACATGGAGAGGGATGAGGGGGCAAACATGGGCTGTATCATGTGTAGTGAGGTCCTACTGCTTTACTTCCATATCTGTTAGCATCAAAGGTGGAGGCAGGATGACTTACAGCTGCAAAATGTGTTTGAGCCAGCTGGCTAACCTTCAAGCACATTAATGGTTAGGTGATGCCAAAGGATTGGAAAGTGACCTAAAGTAAGAGGAGATGTGGCAGTATTCCAAATGGCAGGGATGTATCTACCATCTTGAAGGCCCACAGTTAAACTGGCACATTTTTGGAAGTTCAAAGAGCAGGAATTTACAAGGATGTGATGCACCAGGCCCAGCACTGCCAGTGGGTGAAGGAAGGGATTGTCCCACTCTTTTCCATGCTGGTTCTCACCTCAAGCACTGTGTGTATTTTGTGTGTGCACTGTCACCACAATATAAGGACGTAAAACTATTAGAGAGCATCCAAAGGAGGTTTCTCCTTTGAAGATAGTGAAGGGTCTGGAGGGTGAGATATACGAGGAGCAGCTGAAGGCCCTGGGTTTGTTCAGCCCAGAGCAGAGGAGCTGAGGGGAGGCCTCATGGCAGCTGCAGCTCCTCATAGGGAGCGGAGGGCTGCGCTGAGCTCTGCTCTCTGGGGACATAACAGGGCCCGAGGGAACAGCATGGAGCTGTGTCAGGGGTGGGGCAGCTGGGGGTTAGGGAAAGGGTCTGTCCGAGAGGGCAGTGGGCATGGCTCCAAGCCTGATGGAGTTCAAGGAGCATTTGGACACTGCTCTCAGATGTAGGGTTTGAATCCTGGGTGGTCCTGTGTGGAGGCAGGAAATGGACTCATTGATCTTTATGAGTCCTTTCCAACTCAGGATATTCTATGATAAGGAACGCTTGTTCCATTACTTGTTCTAAAAAAGAAAATTTCAGATTTGTTTTTTGAGAGTAGGTCTCACTGCTGCCAGCAATCTTAGTGACACTGCCAAGGGCTTCAGGTACTAAGAGCCATCAAAAAAGTTGATCCAAAAGGTCAAAAGCTAAATTTTTTATGTGTTTTTATACTCATCATCTGCTTTGTATGATTATTTTCACATAATAAACGAATCAGGTTTTAAATCAGCCATGGTTTTCAAGTGACTTCAAGATGAAGCCCTATGGATGGGGTATGCTGTTATGGTGAAGGTTAGCAATAATACTCACAGGAGTACTTCAAGAGAAATGGAATAATTCCTCGTGAGAGATTAACTTTGGGACTTACTTTTCTGCTCCAGCCCTGTATGAAGGCTTCTCTCAAACCTGCATAGAAGAATGAGGAAGTCAAAGGGTCTTAATTAGTTTTAAGTCATACTGATTACTGTGGGATATCACTTACATGCATGAAGTAAGATAAACTCTTAAAGACATCCAAGCTCAACGGCACAATACACAAATGTACACTAAAGCATATAGCAGGCATGTCCAAACTGCCGCCCTGGGCTGAAAGCAGGGCATGGGGCGCAGTGCAGTGCCAGCTCACGTTATGGCAAATACATTTATGGCTGAATATATGGCAAATACATTGGCTGAACACAGTCCTGTGAACCGTGAAAAATAAGCAGCCATGCTTTCTGTTTTGGTAAAGCAATTTGAGAACAGGTTTCGAGATTGCAAAAAAAAAAAAATCTTTTTTTTTTATTTGTGAGTCCATTTTCAGTCAACATAAATATATTACTGTGAATTTTTAAAAGGAATGCATAGAGTTGCAATCAAAAGTTTGATCATGTCTCTTCACCAAACCTTTATAAGCTCTCTCTTAGCAGAGAGAAATACCCCTCACTTCACAGTCATGCCTTCATCATGCCATCGCTTTTAGGCAATATGTACATTTGTGAGCAACTGTTTCGAAGGATGAAGCACAGGAAGAGCAAAATTTCATCAGTCATCTCTGATGAACACCTTGAGAGCTCACTAAGACTTGCAACCACTGCCATCGAACCAGACTGACGTGTTAGTTTCACAAAAACAAGGTCACATATCCCACTAGTTTTATGGTTTTGCCGCTCTCTTTTTTATATGTTTTAATAAAAAGCATTAAAATTAAAATAAGTTTTGTTTATATGAATTAAGCCTATTATATATTTTATGAGGGCTGCTCTGAAAGTAATGCCTCCTATTTTATTACACTGGCCCATGACATTACAGGTGGATGTTGGTGGCATGGCAGTAGAGGTTGAACCTTCCCACCAATATCCTGTAACATTTTGTTGCTGTGTGACAGATGGCAGCAGAATGGCAGTCTGATCACCAAATGACCTCTGACCTGGAAGCGCAGATAAAACAAAGGTGTGTAATTGAATTCCTCCATGTGGAAAAAATGGTACCCACTGACACACACTGACACTTGCGGAATACCAATGGAGACCAAACAGTGGCTGTTGGCACAGTGAGGTGGTGGACAGTGCATTTCAGCAGTGGTTATAGCAACAGTGGATCACCTCCGTTAGTGCAGATTTTTATGACGGCAGCATGCAGGCTTTTGTTCATCAATGGCAAAAATGCAAAGCTAATGGTGGAGGCTATGTTAAAAACAGTGTTTTGTAGCTGAGAATTTGTTCTATCAAACAGTGTTATAGTGCTCTTTGTATTGGTTGTCATTTTCATGGAAATAAATAGGAGGCATTGCTTTTGGAGCAACCAACATATATACGGCCCAAGACAATTTCCTCTTCACTCAGTGCAGCCCAGGCAAGCCAAAAGGTTGGATGTCCATGGTATATAAGGACCTTAAGACCAAGAATGCTTGTAAAGTTATCTGCCTTTCTAGACACAACAGAATTGTAATATGCTATTGGTAATCTGAAACTAAGCAGGAACTTACGTTTAGTACTTCTATGTTCGTGTGTTCACAAGCGACAAACTGAAATGCATTCTATCCCTGTCATTCTACAAATGAGATATCTGTCAGTCTGATTTGGGCAATGACTTCACGTACTCCTTTGAAAAGGAGCAGCCAGCTGTTGAAGCTGAATTTCCAGAATTCAGGATTTGCCAGTCAAGGCAGGGTTTGATAGCTAAACACTCCTATTTCATATATTGTGACTGCTTTGGCTTAGATACCTCAAGATATTGAAGAATCTCATTCAATCCATATAGCTAAAGCAGCACCATCCACTGTGGATGCCTTCTCTGTATTTTTGAAGAACCTGCATAAAGACAATTCCTAATGCTCACTATTTTTAATGCCACATAAAAATTCCCACCTTTGTACTTTGTTGATAATTAAGAATGAAAGAACTTCAAGCCCGTTTAAATAAACACCAGGTGCGATGCCATTCCCATCTTATGTTGAGGGGAAAAGTGTAACAACAACAAAAAAGTGCCTCCATTCCCTATGTCACTGGAATTGCAATGTATTTTCTCTGTTTTGCATATTTCTCTATTTTCATTTGGAAAATGAACAACTAGCCTGGCTCATTTTATGCTTTTTCTCTTTTTTTCTTTTTTCTTTTTTTTTTTCCCCTAAGATACTACAGACAAAGATTTCTATTCATAAAATGCAATCCTTTTAATTTTTCAAGGAAGTGTCATTTCTACGTCAATGTATCTGAATTCAGATCATACTCACTTGAGAAAGTCTTTTTGTAATTATTTCATAGAATCAAAATATTTTAAAGTCTTGTACGTGTACTGGCTGGTGGAGGATGTCAGTTCAACAATGTACTGCGCATAGGAAGAGTTTGAAACTCATCCTGAACTCATTGCAAAGTTGGGGCTTTCCTTGATGTAGCAGGAGAAAGGGAGTCAGGAATAAGTTGCCATACGTTAAAGCAAAACAGATGCTGTTCCACATTACCAAAATATACTGAAGGTGTAATTGAGCCATTAGCATGTTTCTTGTGATAATAATCAATATGGCTCTATTAAAATAAATTTGATTCTCACAGATATCAGCCATGATGATCATCCTGATTCAGGAAACCAGCTGTCTTCTAGGAATTCCTTGCTCATGGTTTGGCCAGAAATCTTTAAGTCTTAGCTACAAAGCTTCAAAGTCAGTTTAGTGCCTACTGAAAGGCTTCTGTTTTAAAACTTTTGCTGGAAGAACACTAAGTGAAAAATGTTTACATCAGCTCATACAGAACAGGTTGTTTGTTTTTTCCAGTGAGCAATTATGTAGTCTAAGAACTATCTGATATAATCAAAGCACAGTTTTGTGAAGCTTCGCTTCCTAGAATCACAGTTATAAATAGGATTACTAAATGACTAACATCCATGGGCTAAGAATCTTCTTGTAGGTTTGAGTAAAACCACAATATAACTTGTCTGCTCTCACTACACCCCAGTCACATTCAGTTCATTTACAAAGTGATGTTTGGCCTCTAGAACAGGGAATGCTGCCATTTTTGGTCACATCCTTGTGTGACATGGCACTTATGCTATCTTTAATACCAGATAATTTTTTGTTGCTCCTGAAATTTATCTCTCCACTTGATACATAGTTTTCATGGGGAATTCTTCTAACTGAATGATCACATCCCACGTTTGATCCCTTCTGAACTGCATACATGTGGTATGGGGCAAAGGAAAAAAGGTTTATGGCTGCAGTTTTTCTTCTTTTACAGATTTGTTCAAGTAAACTCAACAAGGAAGGCAAGATGCAGAACCTAGCTGAAGCCTAGCTTTATTCTCTTGCGCACCTAACAGCAGCAGGAGGAAAGCACTCCTTCTCTACCAAAGCCGTACAAAGGCAAGGCAGCATCTCCAGCAGGCTGTGTTTGGCCCGAGCATTCTGCAGACTTCTTGCAACCTGAGCTCGCTGGCTCAGACATCAGCCTGAAGCGGAGCGGCAGAGCTGCAGAGCACATTCCTTTCTGCTAGCGAAGTATTGAGAAAAATGGTTTCGTAACAGCCAGCCAGGGCAGCCAGAGCTTGGCTGAGAGCTCTGACTTTCTTTTTAAAATGGAAATTAAAAACCAATATCTAGGACTAAGTAGGGGGGTATGAGCATGAATAGTGAATCATAAGCTTGTTCTTTTAATTACTGTTGCATACTTAGAACCTATTCATTTCTTCGCGAGCCTCAAAGGACCAAATGAAATTGTGATACATCAGTTTCAGCCCATGCAAACTTATTTACAGGAAGATGGTCAAAGCATCATTTAAAAGGAAAAGAAAGGAATATAACTAGAACTGTTTCTTTCAGGTAGAAACTGAAAGCAATCTTAAACATACCAGGTGCAGAGCAGAATACCGTAACCATGAATGACATCGCCCAGAAAACTGAGGTATGTACCAATTTTAAAGTAATCAAACTAATATAGTAATTTACAGCTGATGCTTGTAAATAGAGCAGTTACAAACAATTGTAAAATACAATTATACTGTAAATCTGGCTATTACTGATTTTAAGACAATAGAGGGATACTTGAGAGTAGCTTAAGGAAGATAATCTGATTTGATAGAATGTAGGAAATGTTCTTATTGGTATTAAAGATGAATGAAGAATGCAAAATTAAGTTAACTAAATATGAAGAAACATTTAATGTCAGGGTAAATTCAGGCTACTTATAACTTTTCTTCTTATGCCTTGATTCACCGAGTGGCAGGAAGAAAAGCAAAACGTCATTACAGAATCTGTCGTTGGTTTAGGTGGAAAACACGAAACAAACTTTTTTTCAGCCAGTTTTCTCAGCATAACTGTATTGACATTTCTCTAGTCACTGCAGTAAAAAGATGGAAAACTACTGCAAAGTAGATAGTTCTCTTACTTAAGCATTGGCAAAGATGTGTTCATTACCTTTATCAGTGTCAGATTCCTGCAAGCCGTGATCTTGACCCTTTGCACTATAAAAGCACTGGATGAGTTTCTCTGAATATTAAGGAAAAAAATAAGTATATAACATATTGGAAGTTTTAAATGAACTAACAGTACCATTTATTTAAAACCATTTACAGATGCAGAAGAGCTGCAGAACACGCACGTGTTCTATTACATGTCTGTGTCTTTACATTTATTTTAAAGGCGGTGTTAGGGGTATAGGACCTCCTTTAGTGCTTACGAGTTCAAAGCAACAATACAAATCCATATACAATGTCTAAGCCCGTAGAAATAAAAAGAAGTGTACGTTTGTATTGCTCATATACTTAGTTACGGGGTTCTCATCACAGTTTTTAAGTTTAATACAATGCTAAAATTTGTTTAGGATATTTCAGTATTTATTACTGTTTACTTCTGAACAAATAGTTAATAGATGATGGCTAGTGGCACAAAGTTCGTAATCCCAAATGTACTTTTATGTTCTTACATTCCTTCTAATCCAATCTGACTATTTCTGTTCATCTGTTTCAACTTTCTTTTTCTTATCTTCATTTCTTCTATATCTTCATCAAGATTCTGCTTTCTTCATCTAAACCCGTCCAAAAGTCCTATGTGCCCAAGCTTCACAAGGGTGATGTAAAGGATAAATTTGAAGCTATGCAGAAAGCAAGGGAAGAAAGAAATCAAAGGAGATCTAGAGATGAAAAGCAAAGAAGAAAAGAACAATATGTTAGAGAGAGAGAATGGAACAGGAGAAAGCAGGAGGTTATTTTTCTTTGCAAATATTTTGTTATTTTAATATTCAGTATTGCACGTGAAAGTATTTTCACTTTAAGTCAGTATTACTGGAATTTTATTTAAGGTGTAAAAACGGTTTACTTTTTCTGTATTCCATCAACTAGATGAAAGAACTGCTTGCATCTGATGAAGATGACGATACAAAGTCATCTAAGATAGACAAAGGTTATGTTCCAAAGCTAATAGGTAAGAGAGGCCAAAGTTTAAAGGCCACATAACCCCCTAGGTAAGTATTAGATCTTGTTAGTGAATTGTGTGTTTCACATTCACAGGAACTGTTAAAGGCAAATTTGCAGAAATGGAGAAGCAAAGACAAGAAGAAGAAAGAAAAAGAACGGAAGAAGAAAGAAAGCGCAGAATTGAACAGGATATGATTGAGAAAAGAAAAATTCAAAGAGAATTAGCCAAAAAAGCACAGGAGGTACGGTAATCTGATCAAAATAAGATATAATTGCAAGCAAATTAGAACAAGTTTTGTATTCAGCGAAAGTATTTGGCTTTAAGATTTCTGATAGTAGTGGTTTACATGGGAGACACTGAATGGGATGGAAGTTGGGAAGAAAGTGCAGATCAAAGAGTCTCTAAATGATCTTTCAGGTAATGATTTTTGAAGCTTGAGTTACAGACAAAAGCAGGCAGGTATAAATGTGGTGGGAGTAGGAACCAGGCACAAGCTGGGGTTTGTAAGAGTTTGTAGAACTTACTAAACTGATGTGAAAATATTTCTTTTATTTAGTAACCCTTACTTTATATATGAAGATACTAATAAACTAAAAATCATGATAATTCAAGTCATGTTTTATTCCTTCGTCACTTTGTGAGTTGTTACTGCATCTACATGTGAACAGCCTCCAACTTTTTTGGTGCCAATAGAGAAAATTTTGTAATTTGTAAAATTTTGCACGGGGCTTCACATTAAATTCCTTTTGTAAGTTTTCTTCAGTGCTGCAAATACTTCAGTGCAAGTAAACATTGAGATGATAGACAAGGACCATAAGTCATTTTTTTAAAAACCAAAAAGTTAGGAATACTTAATTTAGGTGCTTTTTTTGTATGAAAAGTGGTTTGGCTTTTTTGTAAGAAAAGAGAAGCAGTACTGCAGGAGAACTCAGTTTTCAATACGGACTTAGTATGTCCTACTAATATTTTTAGCATTGTTCTTGTTAAAAGTACAGTTTTATCCGGCATATATTTAATTTACTTTGAAAGACATAACTGTATATCATCATGGAGAATTTTAGAAAGAACGTTAATGTATAGAACTAACACTACTAAGACACCAAATACAATAGACTTTTTACAGGGAGTTGAAGGGAAGACAATATCACTTGGATCAGAAATAATGTTGCTTTCGTGATTTGTTGGTTTGTTTTTAAATACAATTATGGAATGCTCACATGAAGAATGAACACGTAAAGCACTTCTCTCGGTTCATCACTGAAGCGTTACGAATGCTGTAGCATGCGTTGTGTACGATGTCACGTTTCCTGCTCCTCAGCTTGCTAACCTATCTGAAATATTCCACCAAAGGTTCAGTCATTACCATCTGTGAATTTAAGTGCTACATACATATCACTGACACAAAAAAAATTTCCAGTTCTTTGTTTGAAAATCTAAGGCAAAGAGCCAAATTAATGTAATCCTATGAAATTCTCATTTAATAGATTGATGACTTTAACAATACGGGAACTGAATCAGCAGCAGAGGTAATCAGCTTTTTTTTAAAGAAATGTTCGCCTACATTTTTATTCACTTTGCTTTATTATTGTAATATGGGCTGGGATAAGTTCGAAAAAGGCACAAGTATTTCACTGCAGTTCAACCTAAGAATTCTTTAAAGCATGCAGAAGTGTATCTCTGCACTTCAAGTCAATTTATTTAAGTTTTAGAGTCTGAAGTATGAATAATATGTTGAAGGGCTCAGAACACCTCACATGTAAATATTCAAAACCACCACAATGATTTGAGGCATACTGACAATGATACCCTAAATCCTCTGGCACTGGAAAGTATCATCATAAAGCTCTTTGCCTTAAGCTAGTTGATAAAAGGGGGTTCTGCCAATATACTGATGTTTGAACGGTGGACTCAACTTCTTGGTAACTTTCTTTTTTTTCCCCTCAAGTGAGCTCATTTAACATACGGGGTTCTATTTTAAGTCTTGCAAACAAACATGTAATTTCAAAAATCAAGGCTGGAAGGTCCAATCATCTGTCACTAACACAAAATCACATTCCTATGGCAGTTAAAAAAAACAACACACTACCAAAACCCATTACTTTTACGTTATTTGACAGTGTCCTTGTTATCACGGTATCTTGTTTCACAAAAATTGGGTGAAGCATATTTTGGCAAATAATTTATGAAAATAATTTTGAAGCAGTGACACCCTTCAAAAACAAATTAATCTGCTTGACAAAGAACGTATTTCTAGAACTATTACCTTATTCCAACCACTGTATATCTTTTACATAGTAAGAAGTGATTGAATTTCTACATATTCAAAATTCCACCTGTTCTTATCCAAATAATGAATATTTATAAGAAACAGTTAATGAAAATATGAAAGAAATGACACCTTGCCAGCATTTATGTTTAAAGTATAATTCAGTCTCGATGCTCTTCAGATATTACAAGAAAATTAGTGACTGTCAGAGGCAGATAGATTTATTCTTGCTGTTCGTACTCAGTACAAATAATTATTTTGGAACTTTTGGTGCACACAGGTAAAAAACCAACAGTTTAAGAAGTAAGTCTACCTAGAAGTCACACTTTATGAAAATATAATAAAAATCTTTTCGGACAGGAAGGAGATGATTCGCTACTGGTTACGGTAGTGCCTGTAAAACCCAACAAAACACCTGGGAAGATGAAAATCAACTTGGAAAACACGGGAAAAGAAAGAGCAGAACAAAAAGGCAGACCGGATGAAGAAACAAAGCTTAAATATGAGGAGCAAAACCAATTCCTTAAGGAAACCAAGTGCCTGTCATTTCTCACGGTAAACCACTCATCTAAAAATGCCTAAGCAATAAACATATACAAGTTAAAAGGTAACTATTTCATTTTTCTTATACAGGGTGAAAATCAAGACAACGAAACACAAGCATCTCAGTCTCCTGGTAAGCTGAAAGTAACTTTTGAAGAACTCGAAAGGCAAAGACAGGAAAACCAAAGGCGGCAAGCAGAGGTAGAAGCAAAACAGCGTTTAGAAGAGGAAAAACGTGCCTTTGAAGAAGCTAGACAGCAAATGGTAAGTACATGCTTTGTACGTGTTGCTAGAGAATTTTGATAGAGGATACACCTTTACATTTGCTCCTGAACCTGATCCTAATTGCTTAGCTTGATTTCAAGCTGAAAATTCTGTCACCAAGTTTTGAAATAGATGCTTCTCACCTTGGTTCTAACTGACTAACCACATAGGCACAATTCTCTTATTTTAATAAAAAAGGAAATTGTGTTTTAAATTTGTTGGAAATCATCAATTTTCATATCTGCACTTTGTAGTACCTTAAGCTGTATATCCTCAAGAAGAAAATTACTTTTCTGTTTTGATCATGAAAAGTACTTCACATGTTCCAGTAACCAATTTTTATGAAAACATTCTGTAATAGGAAAATGCTTCTTCTTATTCCCACATTTATAAATATGATATACTGTATAAAACTTGTTTTTATGAAGAAAAGGAAAGATAGGTCAGCTGTCTTGTAGGTAGTGGTGTAAATAACAACGTACCAGAAGTCACTGGATTCAACATCAAATTGTTGCTCACGACTCCTGTTTTATGTTATTTGCAAAACTATCTATTTCCATTATCATAAACCAGACTTATTTTAGTTCAGCTATAATCACACCTCACTATAGTTTGTTCTTTGATCACACTAAGAGAATCATGCACTTAGTACTAGCATAAGATGCACCAGATACTTCAGTACTGTATTTCCTCATTTTACTATACTTTATTTGCAAAAGCTTTATTTTGAAGTTCTCTATTTAAGTATCTTTCCTCTATACAATCTCAAACATTGTGACTTTGTTTATTCACATACAAAGAAGTTTAATGAGTCTTGTTTTTTCATATTTCATGAGATCTTTAAAAATATTATTTCCAGGAATTTGCTAATTTTAGCTTTAAAAAAACAGTGTAAATATAAGTGGCCATTCTTGGACAAACAAGATCACTGTATTGACTATATTTCAAAAACAAATTGCTACTCAGTGGAAAAACAAAACAAACCTAAAACCAGCACAACACGGAACTTCCAGAAAGCTGAGCTTCTGACATTCCCAACTGGTCCAAACTGGGAGGATTCTAGGCTCAGGCAGATGCCAAAGCTGTAGTTCATACACCCCCACTCCCACCCCTTGTCCTCCCCCTGCCTTTGAAAAAAAAATCACTTAACCATTCCATAACAATTACCTTGGCATTTTGTCAATAATGCTCGTTCTTGTTTTTCTTTTGGAGTAGGGATATGAATGAAAGAGAAAAAAAAATGAAGGAGAGGGAACTTTGTGAAGTCACTCTAACCATTCTAACTGAATTTTTTTCACATCTCCCACTCTTATATACCAACATTTATTAACCAAGTAGTATAAAAGTGTGGCAACTGAATTTACAAATTCAAAAGAAAAACAAATCACCCCGTGTTTTTTTTTCTACTATGCAGTTATATCTGGTATCAGTGGTTGTCAAAATTTGGAGTAAAAAGTTTCCTTAAAGGAAGAGTTCAGTAGCTCAGTTCCTCCAATTTTTTTTTTTTCTTCTTTCTCTTATGAGTTCCAAATAAAAGACCTCTGTAATTCCCTCAACTTTCTACCCAACATACCAGACTTGCTTGCAGTATGTAGATAGCTGGAGTATTAATACTCTTGACAGTTCCCAGTCAAATTCTACCATTAACAAATGGGGTACTCCATGATATGTTCTGAAGATGGTTCACTCATTTGTTCTTGATTGCAGTTTGCAAACAATGGGTTTCTCTTAGCAGATAGTGTTTACTGGAGATAAGAAACAATGAAATATCTCACTTCCCTTTCTTCAATGATGATTGAATGTCTAAAAGGAAAAGAAACAAAAATGTCAGCCTGGATTAATAAAAAATATTAATTTATTTTTGCTATAAAACTACAGCCTTTTTTTATACACAAATAAAATAACTCAATGGTATAAAGGCCAATGGAAATGATGTAAAGAAAGTGAATAGGGAGTGCCTTTTTACAGTAAATAATCCAACCCTGAAACTACAAGATAGATACTTGTTTATCCTTTTCCTGATAAGACATCGTGCTTCAAATTACACCTTTAAACGATTTAAATAAATACAGAAGTTCAATATGGGATTCTGAAATATATTTCCTTTCTGTCTCCACTGGTTAAAATGAAGTTTAAAAAGTTTCTTGCAGGAACCAAATCATCAATATAGAATCATAGAATTCTTAGAGTTGGAAGGGACCTCTGAAGGCCATCTAGTCCAACTCCCCTGCAATGAACAGGGACACCACAGCTAGATCAGGCTGCCCAGTGTCTTATCCAGCCTTGCCTTGAGAGTCTCCATTTTTTTCTCCAGGAGAAAAAAGCATTTATAAAAGATCAGAAAGGAATCAATGGACTATTTATTTACTATTCAGAATAGATACATTAAAAAAACCTTATCCAAACATGTTATATAGATATATGCGTTATATATATATATATTTTTCCCTCTGCTTTTTCTCTCAAGATAAATGAAAGTGACCATGAAGAATTTGAAAATTCTAGTAGAGAATTCCGTCCTGGTAAACTTAGGCTCAGTTTTGAGGAGATGGAAAGACTGAGGAGAGAAGAGGAAAAGAGGAAAGCAGAACAAGATGCAAGAAGACGCATAGAAGAAGAGAAAAGGGCATTTGCTGAAGCACGTAAGAACATGGTATGATACTTTGTTTAGTATTTAGTTTATTATTTTTCTTCAGTCTCCACAATGAAAGGGAAAAGTTTTAAATAGAGTTCGGAATATGCTTCAACTCCTTTATTAATTAGTTTACCCTACTACTTATTAGAAGGTAAACTAATCAACATTCTCCATAAAATATCAAGAAACTATCCTTCCTCACAACAAACCTAGAAAAGATCTCAAATGAAAACCAGATATTGTTTCCAACTGCTAGTACTATGCTAGGTGCAACAAACACTGAAAGCAAAATATCTTCAGAAGGAAGTTTTTGGTTTTGGCTGGGTACAAGGGATAGATTCCTGTGTCTTTAGCTGCAGTTTTCCAAGTCAATCTCCCTACATTTCTTACTCACTTAAGCATAATTAATGCCATACTAGAAGAATGCTCACTGTAGGTGCACATTCTGAGGTCATCTGTGGCCCTTGAGGAAGGAAAAAATGAAAAAGCTGAAGTCAGCTAATTGATGTTTTTATTGTATTTCATTACTTGTTCCGAGAAACAGAAAAGGCAACTTGTGGAATTTACAGTTACAATTCTTTATATGGAACATCGATCTGGAACTGATCTCTGTGATATGTGATGATAAAATCTGAATTTAGATTACATCAAAGATAAATTTTCAGGGAGCAAAGACTGACATAGTGACATTGATTGAAAGAAGAGACAGATGCCTAACTTCAGAGGGTGGAAGCAATAGTACTTACACAAAATAGCATAGAGTCTTTCACTGTTTATTCCACTAAGTTCAAGTTTAAGCAGGCTTTTGGATATAAGCCAGCTACTTATTGGTGGATGTTAGGAAATACAGTGTTAAATTAGACTAATACCAACTAAAATGCAAGTATTTTCTTCAAAATGAAGGGCAAGACATACCACAAAAAACTGTGGAATAACACACTTATCTGGCAATCTCTTCCTACACTCCCCTGTGTGGTTTTAGTGGGAAAGACCAACCACATGCCTAATACTTTTTTTCTTCATAATTCAAAGTGATGCTTTTGAAGCAAATTAACGCTTTGTATGGCTTTTAGCACTGTTAGCAGTGCTCCCTCTGGCTGAAAATTGGGCTGAAAACAAGACCTCTACTCTGAAAGACTATCCCAAAAATTACAATGTAAATTGATACTTGATTTTGTACTGGAAAGCAAATACTGAAAATAATGTCCATGGTGTGTGCACAACTCCAAGTGTGAGCAAAGAACCTTAAACTTCTAGAAAAAGGAGTGCTACTCGGCTTCTGCCATTATAATCTTTATGAAAAGTGAGCGGATAATTCAAAGACAGTAAAGCAAACAAACAAACACGCTGCCTTCTGTTTTTCACTGCTTTCTTGAGAACATTTTTTCTGCCTCTGTAACAAAAGCTTAAGCATCCAGGCAAGAAAAATCTCATTGATTAATCAAGGCTTAATCCATTCGATGCAGCACAGCCTGCAACTGTAACATCAGACTGTAAAGATGTTCACTAGTCAAAAAAAATTAACTGAAGATGCTTTCAGCATATACGTGCTTAAAATTTTTTTTGTTAATTAGCATCCTGAAAGAGTAGAGCGCTTCCTTTACTTGGAATAGAAAATACAAGCCTGTTTTCCACACCTACACAACACAGCAGCAATGTACCGATGTGCTTTTTAGCATTTTAAGAATACATTAGTCATCTCATTTGGAATTACTAAAACCTCATATCCATTTAAGTGCTTAAATTGTTTTAGAACCTCTTCATGCTTACCCACTTTAATTCAATTTTGAAAAAAATATACACAAACAAAAGTAGTAACACTGCTGCTGAAAACCACAAATGCTACTTCTACCTCCTTTTGCAAGGACCTAGCAATTCCATATTTTCTTCTGCTACATTTATACTTCCATGCCTCCCACTATCAACTTGATCCCTTTCAGATTCAAGCATTCATTTCTCTTCACCGTCAGTCACTTTCCATTAGTAACTACATAAAGAACCTGTCTTCCTATGAACAAAAAGCCGTTCTATTTTGTATCAGTCACTGTTTGCCCACTGAAGACTGGCTGAGCTGCACACCATTGCTGTTACAGGACTGTTTCCCACAACTGTCTGTTCCCAGTTTGTAGAAATCAAACCAGACCAAGCCACGGTCTCAGTTCACAAAACAGGGATGAAATAGTATTTACTGAGCTAACCACAAGGGTTTTGTGTATCACAAAATTCAGCTGATATTTTCCTTTTTTTTTTTCTTAAATCAGGAATAAGTTGGCTTACTGTCTTTTCATTACTGGCTCAAAAATACAAACAGATGCAATTGTTTGGTCATACGCATTTTTGTTTTTTAAGTTCATACATACATATGTTAATACATTTTGAATTAATGCTTCTCGCTTCATGAGCGTATGAACTCATACGTCATCAGAAAGAGACTTGCACAGTTCTTTATCAACTTAGCTGTTTCTAGCCTCTTAAAAAATAGGCAGTTCTGCATTGCTTTCACTAAAGGAAATAGCATACAGCTTCATTTTTTGACTCCACTTCTCCATGACACAATTTCTACAACTATGCTTGTATTATGCAAAACGAATGAAGAATGGAAGGAATGGTGGGGCTGAAGTCCAGCTGAAAGCTTACTCAGAGGGAAAATTTGAAGGAAATCTATAGTGACTAAGAGTATTTGACTGAGCCAAAAAAGACAAAAAACAACCAACTATTGAAGGAGCAAATAAATTCAGAAACAGGCAAAATAGGTCAGGACAGCAGTATGAACAAAGGTGGCACAAACAGCAGTAAAAGGTGCAAAGTACAACAGGAGTAAGTAGCAATAAAGGAAAAAGGGGAGTACTAATGCATTTTAAAATACATATCTACATTTAATAAAGTTAAAACACTTTCTAAAATGAAAGCTTTGGCCCACTAATCCCTTCTACAATTTGGATGATGGCTCCTGTTAGGAATGTCCTGAATTTAAGGCAGGTTGGGGCCCACAACGTTTGCCACAAGGCTTCTCAAACGTGCACTGACCAAATAGTGCCAAAAGCCATTATCTTTGTGCAGTTCAAGATCAGTATTTGACCTCATCTCACACTTTACAGTCTGCTCTTGTTGAGACAATCTCTGCTGATGTGACCAAATAAGTTCACATAGTTACATGCCCAAGTAGACTCACAGGTTTTTATCTAGAATTTATTTTAAAATCTTCCCATGCAACTCAGACTGCCATGCTATCTGGCCATTGTTGTAGTGCACCCCTCAACGTCATAGCAATGCCCTGCTCTAACAAATGTAGTTGGATCAAATATTTGCTTCTGGATTTCCTGCCTTTGGAAGTAATTAAGAAGTGCTTTTCTGAGGCCTTACTATCCTCTTATGAATTGGTCAGAAAAAGAAGCAATCTGCTCGTACTGAATGACCATTAATGCCCAGCCAGGCTGTGTAGAGTGAGAAAGGGACAGGGAAAGAAGGAAATCCTCACTACAATGAATTGGCAACATGATTTTGTTTTCAGTTATGCATATTAGTAATAAGGGCTAAAGTCAACCGCTAAACCCCCAAACACATTCCTTCTCAAAACATGAGAGCAATACCTGCGTTGTCCTATTGCATCGTACTGCTCTGTGGCAGAACGCTTGGATATTTCCTCCCATGTACCGTCAGGATGCATCATTAATGATCTGCATTTCCAGCAGGTGCTGGATGATGATGAATCACCAGAAATGTTTAAAACATTTTCTCAAGAATCTCTCATACCTGGTAAACTGGAAATTAATTTTGAGGAGATGCTGAGACAAAAGATGGAAGAAGAAAGGAGACGCACGGAAGAAGAGCGGAGGCAAAAGTTGGAAATGGAAAAGCAAGAATTCCAGCAGTTAAGACAAGAAATGGGAGAGGTTTGTATACCAAAAGATACGTTAAGCATGCTCTGAATATAAATACAATATTCAATTTTCAAAGTTTAAGATTTTGACTGGAAGTTCCTTTTTAGGGGATTTTAAATCAATACTTTCTGTATTATGTGAAAAGAATGAAAATCAAAACCATCTTTTTATAATGTTGTATGTAATAATACACATTCAATTACTAATCTACCAGGAAAACATTTGCATCCCCTTGCTACCCTTAAAGTAAAAACAATTTCAAATTTGTCGTTTTAGCATTACTTTAGTTACCTGCAAATTCTACTGTGTTAATAAAACGAATATACTATCTTTCCAATACTGAGAAAATAGAAACATCAAGATTCGAAATTAAAAGATGAAAATGAAAATACAAAAGAGCAAAAATCCTGCCCTTTTCAGGGAAATGCCGTGTTAAATAATTAGGAAAGAATCACAATGACCTCAAGTTGTTTCTAGTGAGTGTATCAAGGATTTGAAGACTGTCACAGCTGATTTTAAGAATCACACACAGAATTTGCCTTGCATACCAGATGACTAGAACATCACATTCATGAACTGTACACCAATTTGATTTGGTTGTGGGTGGTAATTTTCAGAATATGATTCCCTTCTGAACATTAGAGGATGACTTTTTTTTTTTTTTGTAAGCAAAGCTAGAGAGAGAGTAAGAAAGGCTGCAGCTTGTGAGCTTTGCAAGTACATTTTGAATTACATGCTGGGGAAGAAGGGAGACAACTGAAATGCTCTTACTGCCATCTTAGGTCATAAAGTGACAGAGCAGAGTATAAGCAATTACAGCATCAGACAGAGTTTGACTACAGTATCCAGAAATGTCACTTCTTTTCCAACCATGACATCCTGAAATTTGTTTTTTTTTCTGCAAAATCAGAGAAAAGCTATTTTAAAATCTATACGTAGTTTAAAGATGCTGCAAACTCAGTAGAGTCCAGACAACACAGACAAAAATTACTAGGGGGAAAAGGTCTTCAACTTGAAATAACTCCAAGCTAAAAGAATTGTTCAAGTACTTTAAGTTACACCAATCTGTGGGGAGAACACATAGTGAAAATAACCAGGATATTTTTTATCTTACGTGTTCTGTTATTTCTAAACAGCTGGAAGAGGAGTCCGAAACTTTTGAGCTAAGCAAAGAATATGAAGAATTAATAAAGCTAAAAAGAAGTGGTTCTATTCAGGCGAAGAATCTGAAAAGCAAGTTTGAGAAAATAGGACAACTGTCTCAAGAAGAAATACAAAAGAAGATTGAAGAAGAACGAGCCAAGAGAAGAGCAATGGATGAAGAAATAAGAGAAAGGGAAGCTGAGAAGTTTCAAGAGGTAGTTTGTACTCTGTATGTTAATGATTTACTTAACTAAACTAGCACAACTGATGGCAGTGGACAATACTGCTGCTTTCACCAAATTTGCTCTATTTTCAACCTGATTCTGTTCCTACTTCCCTGTTCTCTTTGGATGCACGAGGATTGCATCTCTAAGAAAAACAGCACCATTTATCATCAATCATTTGTACTCAAGCAGAGATCTGTTTTTCTGCTCGTACTTCAGCGCCTTAACAACCTGTCAGCCTGAGGTGCTGAAGCATTCTGATTTTTTGAGAATCAGTTCTATTAATGGTCACGTGAGTTGCTTCTCCTTCTGAACTCTAATTTGTTCTCCACTGTATAAATTAAAGCCTCAGTTCTGAGGCTTTAACATCCACAATCATTCACTTCATTATCAGTTCAAAATCTTTTATTTTTAAACTTTTGTTTTAACAAGTGACACTAACACTTCTATAAGGTCAACAACCTGCTTAAGTGTTGAAGCCAGAACACCGTGACATAAAAGTGACTAAGAACTTACCATTGCCTCAAGAGAGTATGCAACTGACACATGAAAGTAAAATCTTTAGTAAATATTTTTCTAATACACTTGAAATTACTTCTGCTAATATTTTGTATCTCTATCTCTAATATCCTCCCTCATCTACCCTGCAGTAATTTTCTATGATCATTAAGCTGGTAATTTTCCAGAAAAATGGAGCACAAGCCCAGCTAAAAAACAGCCCACAGAGCAGAAAAGACTTAATTGGAAAGGCCTGCTTTTTAAGGCCTCAAATAAAAAGGCCAGTAACTCAAACAGGAGAAGAACTTGTACAAGCAAATCAGCAGTGACTTCTAAGACACCAGCAACGTGAAAAAAGGTTCCATATCTCTGCAGTACGTGACAGCAAGAGAAGGCAAACATTCCAGTTATCTTGTTTCTATACTTCATGGATTCTTGTGGAAAATAGGATTTTTCCTCGGACAGACACATGGAGAATTACGGTATAGGTCCAACAGGATTTATTCTCCTTGTCCGAGGAGAAGAAAATTAAATTCTTTGTAAAATTAGTTGTAAGAAAAACAAACCAAAATCAACAAAAAAGCAGAAAAAACCCAAACAACCCAAAATCCAAGCATGGGCAGTTGCGAAAACGTCTGAGTGTTCTTTCTGAGAAAAGAAACCTAATAAAAAAATCACTGTTTCTTCTCAAAACAAGAAAGGACACGTACGTAGTAGGACCACTTCTAGATACTTTTACTTTGCTCCCCAGTGTAAAAATGTCACTGCGGTCTTAAGATATACAATTCACTTTAGTGCTTTACAACTGTCCTTAAAGAAGCAGAAACACCTTTTTCAAAAACCCTGATTTTTTTTTCCTTTCCTTAGTTTAACAGTTTATCATCTTTAATTAATCTGGAGCTACAGCTGTAGCCATAGTTATTTCTATAGTGTTACTACTACGTACCGCTAATAAAGCGCCATCAAGAGAGGGTTGTTACAGGAAGCATCTGAATTCACAATATGGACTTCCACGCGTGCAATACATTGTTTCTTGAATCCATACCTCACAGACTCAATGTCATTAAGCAAACTTTTTAAAAAAACTTCTCAAAGTATTAGACTAAGGTTCATCAGCTGTTTTTCCCTAAAAAATATCATCTCAGAACCTGAGAAATTATTAAGAGACTTCATTTTAAATCCAACATTAAACAAATCTGTGGAGAGAAAAATAACCAAGAGGACTCACGGTGGCTTCGCATACTTTAAATAACTAATGTATTAAACCAGTACTGTTATGTACCAGTATTGTTATGAACATTTAAAAAGTAAAACATGAGTAATGTCCTATTCTTTTTTTTTTTTTCTTCCCAAGGATGATGAGGTAGATGTGAGACCAGCCAAGAAATCTGAGGCTCCATTTACTCATAAAGTAAATATGAAGGCACGCTTTGAGCAAATGGCAAGAGCTAGGGAAGAAGAAGAACAGAGGAGAATTGAAGAACAAAAATTACTCCGCATGCAGTTCGAACAAAAAGAAATTGATGCTGCATTACAGAAGGTAGAGATTACAAAGTACCTTTTCTTCAGTCCTCAGTGTCATTTAACTTGGCATCTGATTACCACTGATGGCAACAATGCCAGAAGTATAAAAGTAGCATTATACTTATATAACTTACTGCATTTATGTGCAATTAATTGCTTTTGAATTTTTCATATTTTCAAGAGCATGGGAAATACACTGCAAGGAAACTGCAGTTTCCTTTGAATATTCTGAAAATGGAATCAATATTCATGCCTTTACTTTCCCCTAAGATACAAGCCATACCAGCTTCATTAAAACAAAGCTTAGACAGCATTTACTGCTTGTTCCATATTCAGAACATTGTTTTCTAGTAAGGATAGGCATCTCCCCTTCATAAAAAAAAAAAACTTTTATGTAATCAAGTATGTGTTACTAGCTGCTACTGCTAATCTGAAAACTCTAAATTGGATTATTTTAAAACAGAAAAGGGAAGAGGAAGAAGATGATGAGGGAAGTGTTATTAATGGTTCTACTTGTGAAGATGAGGAAGATCAAGCTCGATCTGGAGCTCCCTGGTTCAAGAAGTCACTGAAAAACACATCAGTTGTTGATGGCGAGCCAGTGAGATTTACAGTTAAAATTACTGGAGAACCAAAACCTCAAGTCACATGGTGGTTTGAGGGGGAAATGTTGCAGGACTCTGAGGACTATCAGTATATTGAAAGAGGAGAAACCTATTGCCTTTATTTGCCTGAAACCTTCCCAGAAGATGAAGGTGAATATATGTGTAAAGCGGTCAACAACAGAGGCACATCTGCTAGCACCTGTATTCTCACCATTGAAAGTAAGAGTTAGTATTTTAATTTCCTTAAATCTCAAATGCTCTTCTTGTAGCTTTTCTATTATGAAAAATCTATTAATCTCTTTCTCTTAACCTTTTTATTTTCTAGCTGATGACTACTAATACTCTACTTTAGCTGGAATCTTTCTTCCCCTCAAAACTTTCTTACTGCATCATCTCTTTTTCTGATGGGGCCAACTAAAGAAAGCAAGGATATACATTGTCATTCCTGCATCAGATATGAATAACCTTCAAGTCACGCGAGTGTCCAGGTTCCTTGCTCAGTACAGAATTTAGTATTGCAGGCTAAAAAGAAGGAATCAGTGTGTGAAAGATCAACTAAAAGGAAGAACTGATTGATAGTAGTGCTCCCATATTTGAAGACCAACTGTTATGTAACAGTATAAAGCTAAATACACAATCTGGAAACTTTTGTCATAGTGTAAATCTACTGGTACAGTTTTGCATGAACACTAAATATTTAAGCTGTTTTACTTTATCCCAGAGGCATAGAACTGGCAAAAGGAAATACTTATCCATGATTTTTCAAAAACTCCAGTGTATTATTTTTAAACAATAAAAGACTACATAACTGATCACTTTTGTTGTTTGTGGTTCAAAGAGCATTAATTTGGTGGTGTTTTTTTTAAACAGACTTGCATTTGAACTCTTAGGCTCTTATTAACCTATGCAGCTGGTAATTCAAATAGTAAAAATAATCTCAGTAAGGCTTCTAGTAGTCATTAGAATACCAACATTTGCTTGTAAAAATTCTATTTCTTCATTTCTTAATAGAGACATGGTAAGCTAGAGAAGTTTAAGTTTATGGAATCATTCAAAAATTAAGAAATTTTACTACGGTCAAATGTGCTGACTGCTCTAGTACAGTTACCTATGGAAGCCACTCTTTTGCCTCAATAAAACAGCTGTAAAATTCAGAGAAATCTAGAAAAAAGTGTAAGTTGCATGATGTTTTCAGTGAGTATTCTAATAACCATATAAATATACTTTCATGTGGGTGATGTTCATTCACATAGTCTTAGTTGCTGCGATATCTTTCCTCTAAAGCTGTAATTTCAAACTCATGAAGGCAGGGTAGGAGCATAAGAAAGACAAAAACGTTGCTATTTTTATCCATCAGTTTACATTTATTGAGAAAAACCATACAAAAAAACATTATACAGTTAACGTGTACCCATATTACATACAATGTCAATGCAAGCTCAAAACCACATTTTTGTAAAGCATTCAATTTACCTCAAGTCCAAGCTGCATCTCCCTAAGACACTGTTCCCATCACAGTTGCCTTTTAAAGCCAATCTTCTTTTTACACACGGGTAGTTTCTGCAGAGAACACTTTTCTCAGGACGAAAATGCATTTCACATGCACGCAAGAGAAATATTTGTGCATACATACGAGTTTTATAAGCTATTACTAGGGAAGAAGGAATCCTGTCAACTGTAGGCTTTCTGAAAGGCCCGGTCCTCCCTTCCTCCCCCCCACTTCCAGACAAAAGCAAAATAAGAGCCCTTAGCATGCAATGGAAAACTTAAAAGATACTTTGGAAGAGAACAGGGGAGAAACATTTTCTATCATCTGATACAATAAAATACCACTGGTAAAATGATGAAACATGTCAAGATAAGCTGTGCAAGTGAATAACGATTCTGTCTGCCTGGTCAACTTGAACAAAACAGATGACCTGTGATCATGCTAGACTGAAGATTATCCACCTGACATTTTACTTCATGTCCTACTAAAGTCTAGGCTGCAGAAAGGTATATGAAAATCTTTTTCCTACTTCAAGCATCATGCTTCCTTATAGAACTTCTCATATTCTTTACACTCTACCTAATTTGTTTAGATTCCCAGGGGGAAAAAAAAGCAAGAAACATATAAACACAGCTTATTTCATTACATTCCTAAGAAAGTCTAATTATCTTCTGCCATCAGAGTAACTCCAATAATTTTTTTTAATTCTCCCAAGAACTATTTATTTGGAGAGAGTTGGAAAATAACCACTATGTTTAGTACAAAACAGCATCCCTGTAAAGCTCTGCAGTGACAAAGTCAAGACACCTCAAATGCTATATGCTAAGGTAAGAAACTCATCTTCCACAACCTAGCAACGTTCCAATAAGCTGGCTTTCTTCTTTATTTCCTCCCACTGGCTAAACAAACCAACTGAAAAACTGTTAATATATTTTAGGAATGACAGTTATAAGAAAAAAAGTACCACTGAAAAGGAAGTGAAGAAATGACTCACCCCAACACTAAATTCACAGTATCAATATCCAAATGGAACACGCCTAACCTTTTCTTGTGTCAAAAATGAAGTCAAATTACATATTACACTACAGATCAAATATTAAGTAGCTTGAGAAACTGAACGACAACTACTGATTTAGTTCAAAAAGTCAAGATATCTAAGCTTGACCATAGAGAAGAATATAAATTAAAATAGCTTGTTTAATATTATTCAATCACAGTTTTAAAAAATTAACAGATTATGGAACATTTATGGTCAAACAAATACTTTAAAGAATGAAAAGTGATCAAAACAAAAATTATACCCTACACCATGGGATACATTTCAAATCTGTTATGCTTTTGCCAATTTTACCTTCTACATGGAGCCCTTCTACGGTCCATGCTCATCGGCTCACCAATGGCATACACTCAAAGGATTCCTCTTTACTGGTAGTAACTATCTCAGGACCTGATTCTATGAGCTATGATTTGGTGCTTGCAGCATCTTCAGCACTGTGTGTGAAAATGAAGGCAGTATTTTTGAATATTTTTCTTGAATGTACAGATAAGCAGGACTTTTGAAAGAGGAGCAGCACATTTTAGAAACAGAATAATCAACAACAAAAAACCAAATAGATGCTGCTTTACTTTAAGCTAAAAAAAAAAAAAAGAAACAAGAACCTGTACCAGACCATCTATAAGACATACAAACATTTTAAACTATTAAAATATACAGCAGTTCAGTTAAAGTATCAAGAAACAAGATACACTGACTGATATATGGATAAAATATTATTTGCTGTCTTGTTAACATTTAGTTGGTGCACATGCTTTTCCAAGTAAAACATACTAATCTGTGAAACTCCAGAATCTATTTTCCTACCTTGTCAAGTATGAATTAGCAAACTAAGTTATCTAAAAATTCCACTAACACACTGTAACTGTAAGACAAGTCATCAAGTTCAGCAATAACAACGAGAAGTTATATTCTTTGTATTTACGCCTTATGGGTTGAGTGAGAACAGTGCCCTACCATAAAAAACATTTGTGAAGGCTGTTGACATTTCTATCACAAGCAATTCCTGCATATTTTAAAGGTTTTGATTCTTTCATTGCAACAAGCAGCTATTTGAGGAAAAAAAAGAACGAAAATGACTACTTATTCTGCTTGACTTCAATTACTGCAGTCTACTCATCTTTTCTTTAAAAAAAGATACATATTTACCTAGAAATATAAACAGTTGTTCAAAAACTTAAAAAGACTTTCCACTGAAATGGAACCATGAGTAACAATGCATCTGGGAAAGCAGAAGATTGCTTTTCAATACACAACCACAAAGATCTCACAGGGACAACATTAATGTACTAAAATATTTAAATCTATATACTTCCTTAGGTTGTGCTTACCTGTTGCTTTTTTGCAGCAGAACCTAAGGTGGAAGGTCTGGGAAGGCACTGTGAAGTATAAATAATTGCACTGTTTGCAATTAATAAAGATTTTATACCTTAAATGAATCAAAATCAACAGCCTCCATTTTGTGAATGATAAAGAATCCAGTGAATTCAATTTTGCTCAGTTTAGTACATAACAAATGCACCATTCTTTAAGATTATCTGCAAAATACCATGCAAAATATCTGAACTATTATACTTCATACCCTACACTAAAGATAGCAAATACCCTCCTATCCTTTATAAGGTACCAGAATAATTCCTAATTGTAAAAGGGATAAAAATAATTCCTTCAATTTCTACATCACAGTACATACGTTGCTAATTACCTGAATAAACTACTTCAAATTTCAAGCCTCAACTTTTACTTCTCTGTGCAGCCATCCTAAAAAAAATTATTCTCAAAGCAACAATACGTTGTTCCAAGAAGATAAAGTAACAGTTATAGAATTAAAACATACCTACATCACCACGTATCTGCAAACTATCTGACGACAAAGACAACTTCTGTCTATCAAGTGGTTCCAAAAACTTCAATGTTACGATATGCATACTTTAATACACTGAATGATACAGCTGTCTCAAGAGTACTAATGAAAATACTATTACCCAGATAAACAGCAATGTGACTTTTTTTTTTTGCTATTGCTATACCATTCAGCAATACTTACCCACAAAGCTCACATTATGTGTATGTAATATGTATATACGCAAACCTATGTTTCTGAATTAAGAAGCAATTACGATTTCCTAAGATATCAGCACTGTATTCCAACATAATATTCACACAAGTATGGCATTTTCATTATGTGGAACATTGACAAAAAGATACTGTTGCAGTTCATCAATTTGTCATTCTGATGTACTTACAGTGCAATGCTCCTTGAAGGAACAATCAAGGATGATACACAGCACAGTCCTCCTCACCCCTACAGAGCTAGTTCTATACTGGCTGGATCAAACCTGCACTTCAACAGACAATGGCAAGACAGACTGTATTGCATGTTGTCTAATATATGCAAAGAGCCAATAAATATGCAAAGAGCAAACAGGATTTCAAGAGAATCAGATTTTTAGTATGAGCATTAGAGCAATAAGAAATTTCAAGTATATTAAAAAAAATAAAAATCAATCGATTCAAGTACTTGAGTATTTACGAAAATAGAAGTTATCTGCTCTGCAGGAAGTTCTCAACCACTCCCCATCACTCAAACAAAACAGCGTTTCAAGGACAGATGCAATTTCTGTAACTACTACACATACCACATCGACTTTTCTACACTGAATTTTGAAGTGGACTACTTTTAACTGAAGGCTTAAGCACATTAGACTTAAAGTAAGTTTTATAACTAGCCTGAAAAAATCCTTAAAATAGTTATGCAGAAACAGGTTTGAAGTATTCAATTAAAAACAAAAGTCATCTGCTGTAACAGCTGCACAGGTCTGAAACAGTGGTCACATGTAAAAGGAAATTTCGCTGTTAATGCAATGGAAGTATGCCAAAAGATCACCTTAAACACATGCAGTTTTAATCAAATAGAAAGAAAATTAAGATATCAAGATTACTGGTGCTAGGCAGCAAAATACAATGAATGAAAGAGATCCTCCATCTACAACTATTCTGCAAGAGGGGAGAAAACATGCTAATGACAACTGTTTAAACTCAACAAAGTTCCAGGGGAAAAAAAATCTCATTTGTGTACAGGTACCTTGATTCAGCGTTGTAAATCAATCCTATAATTCTTTGAATACCCACATATCCAACTTACCGACACAGGAGGTTTCATATTATTTATTGTAAAGCACAAAACAGGCATTTTAAAAGTGATAAAGAATACATTGAAAAAGTACATTTATATCACAAAGCATTGACCACATAATTGCAAATACATTTGCTGGAATGTGTACATCTACACTAATACTAAAAACAAACCATTTTTCATTTCTACACAGAAATATTACCTCCTATCAGTAGTGATAGATATTTTGTACATTTTCAAAAACACTATTTTTTTTTTAAACCAAACAAAATTAAGATCTTCATCAAGGCGTCTGCATCCATACATTTAACAAAGGTATTTTCCCCCACACAATGAAGCAAATACTGTATTGTCCACTTCTTATTATTGGCCCTGTGCAGAAGAGATACATAAGAGATACACAACAAGTTAAAGAAAATCCTTTAAATCGAGTTAACTCAGGAGTGAAGCCTTTAAGAAAGAAAAATTGGTTAATGTAAATGGTGGTGGCTTCTTGCATGGTTTTCAAAACCCTGGGAGGAAAAAGTTTTTCTTTTTCTTTTTTTTTAAAAAATTAAAATCACCGAACACATGGATAGATACAGAAATCAAGTTATCACGTAAACAAAGTCATCTATTAAATATTCTGATAATAGTTATTGCGCTAGGAAAAAAAAAGATGCATACTCCAAAGGTAACGAAGCAGGAGACATGCAAAAAAATATCTGTAACCACTGAAACAGAAGCCAGCCAGAAAACACACTGAAGGAAGTTTATACCTGTGGTGCTGGAGGATGTTGTGGCATTCCCTGGGGACTTGTCTGGGCATAATACGCTGCCTGCTGCCTGTAGTACTCAGCCCATGCTGCGCTGTAATCCGGCTGACCACCTGGCGGAGCTCCAGCAGGTGCAGGAACTGCTTGACCTACAAGTGATTCAAGTTATATAGCTTTGCTGCTGCAATAGAAGTGAAACAATTTCAAAATCTCACTGCCTAACAAACATTGCTTTGCTCATACTTCTAAACAGTCCTGCGGCTGCTCCTTTTTACCTTACCACTCATCCTATTATTTTAATGCGGTGATTTCCACTGAGGAACCATTAAGACAGGTTCTTCCAACTCTTGAACTGTGGTCCAGAGCCTAAGTCTTTAAACCATCTGGTCTAAACTGATCTGACCCACCATCTTAAACCAATATTCAAGCTAGCAGGGGAGATCACTTTTTGTCACCTGCCTAGACTAACTTTATCTTATACAGTATCAGCTGCAATAATCAATTTGTCAGAACCTCATTTATTCACTCCCCCAGTTTTGGTATGCTCAGTGTGATTTCTGGATTTCTGCAAGTTATCTTTTTTCAAAAGAGCATTAATTTTTGTAAACCTTTATTCCACAAGAGTATAGCTCTGGAACTTCTTAACCATTGCTCAAGACACGAGTGCCTGTAACAGTACGCACGCACACACAGCTAAGAACAACTGATCTTTCCAACAAAATCAAACAACACTTTAAAAATTTTTTATGAAGCTGATAAGACCTTTTGACTCTTTTGTGTATCAAAAATGCTACAGCCAAACTCAAGACCTAAGCCATACTACTATTTCAAGGAAGGTTTGTAGCAGACATATTTGCTTCCTTTCCCCTTATTTCAGAAAGAGCAAAACCACCCCAGTCATTACCACTACGTTCTTTATCTCAAAGGTTCTTTGCTAGTTACCAGTGAAGATACCTGACTATGAACAAAACAACCTTCTCTATCCAGACATCACTTGCACACACCCAGACAGAAGCAGTGCATATATATTTTCTTGAACTTCTGAAACAGCACTTCTTATGACTGTAATACACATTCTTAAAAAGTTAGAATATTTTCATTTGGAAAAGAAAGTCAAGACTGGATTACTACCATTGAAACACTACCACTGGAATACGACCTACATCCACTCCCGCACCAAATCATTACGCTTCTTCTAGTGTACAAGGAAACCAAACCCAATCCATCACACTACATCAAACAAATCTAAGTAAAATGCAAGCTTGCATCCTATACAATTCTAAGACAGTGCCCCTAATCTGACCTTCTGTTAACAAGAAAAAGGGGGAGCTTCTAAAGGATGAAGGCTGGAAGTTTTCAATACTACCCAGGCCAACTCACCTTTTATTCAGCTAAAAGACCACGAAGCAGCCTTCAGGGCAACACAAGTATCAAGGATTCTAATAACCTGCTTTCTATAGGATCAGGTAGAAGGGTTTTTTGTTTTGTTTTGATCCCAAATTCCTCAGGAATAAAAAGGGTGAGCAGAAAATGTGAATATCTGACAACGTGCTATCCTGAATGTCTACAAAATAAAATCTTCCATTTTCTAACCATATAACTTACATAGTTTTTCCACTTACACTGTTGGTATCGTTAAAAAAAACAAAACTCTCTCCATCAGTTTTTGAATTAACACAGTTACAGTTAACACAGTAACAGTTTTCCCAGAAAAACTAACCTACATTTACTGAAAACTTTAGAGCTGAAACCACGTTACCATTTACATTTATACCCTACCAGAACTTACTATTTACGCTTCTGATCAACAAGTTTAACCAAAGCTATCTTTAAAATGTGGTTACAAACTATCCCAGGATACACTTTTTCCAAGTTCACTGAAATTCATGACATTGTAATTCTACTTCAAAATTCTTTAGCTGGGCCTGAATCGAGCTATGTCAAATCTGAGGCATTTTTCGTGCATTATGACCCAAGAGTCTTTCAACATTTAACCAGCTACGCTGAGGCAGTGCTAGAATTCAAGTAATAAATCAAGTATAGGAAGTTTGAGATGCACTGTTTCTGCCCTGGAATGGGTTAATAAAAATGAGCAGCAAGCTGCATTCACTGTTCCTCCCCAAAGTATTCCAAGTAATTCTGAACCTACACATGGAATTCAGCAGCTCTGTCAAAACTCCCCTTCTTCAATGCACAGAACTGCACTGCAACAGCACACGCTTGTTAACATCTAGACTCACCTGGAACACTAACCAATGGAATTGATAAAGTAAACATAAAGAAGATATAATAAGAACAGAATGCTTCACCGTTAAGGCAGGCCAAGAAGAAAATTCTACAGTTCTTTCATCGCTCAATCACTGACGGTAATTCTACCAAATGAAAGCTTTTCTTTTATACTACAATACCCAGGAAACACTAAAGAACAGTTCCACTGTTTTATTTTGAAATCTCAATTATAAATCAAACCCCCAATACATTAAAACTATGAAGCAATACATTTATTAATTCCTACAATGATATACTGATCATCTAGCAAAATGGGACTTCATATTCCTTGGGAACCATTATCCTTGGAAGATTTTTGCTTACGTAGTTAAATGTTTATTTGCAGGGAGAATGAAAAAAAGTATGTCCTCAGTTCGAGACAAGATCACAAATATGCCTTCAAGCATTAAACTGCTGTCTTGTTAACACAAAGTTTAAAACAAGTTTTCTGAATTTATGACTTAGGGTACTAGGAGACAGAAGGCTTGAGTCACCTACGAGACACACATACAGTAACTTACCGGTGTGCATAAGCAATTTCAGTAACTCTTCAGTCTTACTTTTAATTGTATTTGCTACTCAAAGCAATAGTTCCTGAGCAAAACAAGGGTCTGAAAAACAGGACGGACCTTGCCACCATGTTTGTGAGTTGTTAACACGTAACTTTCAAACCACTGTTATCATACACTTAAAAATCATAGGCAAAACACATGTTCTCTGTGATCTGCTGTGTCCTATTAAACAAGTAGAAAGTCACTTAGGAAAACAGAAGTACAGTTTTCATTACAGTATTCAGAGCGCTTTAGTTTTCAGATCACTATATGAGAAAAATCCATAGCACTAATTTGAGTATCACACAAAACTTGTTCTGTTTAGCACCACTATGAGCTTACCACTGGCTTATCAAGGTAGTTTTCTCCAGCGGCAGAACTAAAACTACGTGGGCTCTGCACCCAGGTTTCAGTTCAATTACCTGAAACAGCACACGTACAAATTTTTTGTAACATCTATTTGTGTAATTATCTGTGCTGTGAGAAATCTGTAATGGAATCCAGGAATGACCCATAATTCTGAATTTTCTCCTTTTGCATGAGTTAGAGACAGCAGCATTACAGCACAACAGGAAGCACAAACAGTAGAAGCTGTATTTGAGAGATGCGAGATCGCAAGAACTTGCTCATGTAGAACCTTCCCATATCTTAGATCTTCACAGAATCATAGAATGGCCTGGGTTGAAAAGGACCATAATGATCATCTAGTTTCAACCCCCCTGCTGCATGCAGGGCTGCCAACTACTAGATCAGGCTGCCCAGAGCCACATCTAGCCTGGCCCTGAATGCCTCCAGGGATGGGGCATCCATCTTCTACCACTTAACACTGTTAAGGAAGCAAGGAAAAATACCAAATTATTTAATGCACAACGGGGACTGACTCTGCTCCTCAATCCCACTTGTTCAGCTCATCCTCCAAGCCGATCACAAGAGAAATTACATTTTCCATCTCAAGACTTAACATGCCAAAGCAGCAGAAAGCTTTTATGATTTACAAACTCAGGCAAAGACTAGAAAAAAATGAAGACCAGAACTGCCTGTTTTTTCTCTTACTTTTTTGTTAGAATTTATCTATTTTGAATTTTAAGAACATTTCTTTACATTTCCTAACGTCTGCCTTCTTAGAGTTAAGACCCTTTTTGGACTTGCTCCCCAGAGCTACCCCATCACCTTCCAATAGCTACTATTTAGAGTAAATGCAAGACTAATGCAATCCTCACTCTGCTTTTCAGAGCTACCAAATCAGAAAGATGGCAGTGCCCCTGCTAACAAATTAAATTACTCTTAAGTTAAGGGCAATAAAAAATTTCTAGTAACTTGCATTGAACACGTGAGCTGTAGTAACAGAGACAGCAAATTTAGAAAACAAATGACTCCCACCAAAACCAAACCAAACAATAAAAAACTAGTTAAATGAAACTGGAAGAGAAAGAATGTCCATTACATCTTAAAAATCAAGTGTTTCAAAGTTCAATTTTTACAGTTTGATACACAGTTCTTGAAATATAATATCTTCTGTTTCATTTAAATACATTGCATCAAAATAAGTAAGAATAAAGGTAGTTATGCCCTGGCAAGATGAGATCAACGTGGTCGCAAGAAGAAAGATAATTTTAACAGCGTATACAGCAAATCTACTGACAACAAAATCAACATTTTCATTAAAAAAAAAAAACAGACCTCCAAAACATACTTGAAAATATTTTAAAATACTCAAAATTTTAAGCATTAAAAAGTATTGTTTCCCAGCGATCAAGTACGGACATCTTTAAGCAGAAGGTATTTTTTCAAAGCTTGTTACTGGCATGAATACAACTGAATACAATGAAATGCCTTCACTACTATTCTCTGCTTTTCTTCCAAGGCTCACGGTTTTTGGTACTATAGTTCAGGGGACAAGTGGATAACGCATTTTTCTTTAACTAAGAAAAATAAATCTCATCAAATGACACATACAGATCTCCTACAACATCCTACTACAGAACAAGAAAAATATGCACACATACCCATTTTTTTGTAGTACTCCTCCCATGCCTTTGTATAGTCAACCTGCCCTGCTGGTGCTGGGTTTGGCTGATCTCCTGAATAGAGCAACAAGAAATAAAGGTTTAAATAAAACGACTAATTTTGGTTTCATGTAACAATTTACAAATAATCAGACAGATTTTTTAGCAATAACCTCAGTATTACTCAAATGCAACACTAAAAGCCTATGCAACATGAACTGCTAAAAATGCAAATAATTACTCAAAGAAACTAAGAATTCAGCATGCAATCAAAATCCAGAGAAGTGTACATCACTCACAGTACAAAATGCCAATTAAAATGCATTAAACCTCTAACTATTGTAATATACAACTTAATACTACAACCATAATTTTCTTAAAACCACAGGAAGTGAAGCAACTGTTTAAGCAAATGGCAATTAACTGGCTCATTCCATTTTTACTCCTGACTGACCACACTATAAAGATGCAAATTAAACCAGTCCAAGCAGCAGGAAAATTGTGTTTGGAGTTACATTACAAGACAAATAGAACACTACCTTCATTAATGCTGAAATAAAGAAAAGCAATGTTGAAGGCTGTAAAAAATATTTTTCTAAGAAAACAACTTACCTCACAATAAGTTTACACAACATACTAAGACAACAGGAAACAACGGCACATCTACATGCATAGCAATGAGAAATTTATCCATTTCACTGAACAGCTACCTTGTCCATTAGTTTGGGTTGTAGCTGGTCCACCAGGAGGGGCTGCAGGTGGTGGCTGTGCTTGCTGCTGATAGTAGTGAGCATAATAAGCCGCCCATGCTGCTGAATTAGGATCTGTTCCTGGCTTACCTATGAAATAAAATATAAGCACTTATAAAAACACTGCTCTCAATTAACCCGGTCCTAGGCACCTTTATTTTCCTCCAAAGAAGAATCCATGTAAGTAATCACATCAGCCTATTTTTCCTTTCTAGCACAAGCTATCAGGTTTCAGACAAGTGCACTGTATAAAGCATACTTTCACAAGACTGCTGAGATAGTATCTTTCTAGAAACCATGCTGCTACAGCACCATGTATTAATTTTTAAAGCAGAAACATATTCAAAGTTATTCAAGCAGTCATGTTACCAAATGGCAGCAACAATGAATCATTCTAGCACCAAACAACTTCAATGGTTTCACTTTCATTATAGCCTTGCACCCAGTATACTGGCAAAGGTAAGCCAAGTATGTATTTCTGAAATAGAGGTACACAGATCTTACTAGGTAATTGCAATGTTTGTTAACAGCAAAATACAGAAACACAGTATTTTAAGAACCTGGATTCCCATACATGGCTATAAAGCATCACTGTTTACTTACAGCTTTTTAGTAAAACAAATGATTGCAACATTCGCATCTTCTGCGGCTATTTCCATGCTTCCCTTATTTTTAACTACATCTAGGTAGGCCAATGATGTTGCTTCCTAGAGTCTTATTTCTCTAATGTTTTTCACATATAGCCTGTAGGAACGGTTATTCTTCTTGCTGAATCACACAGAGATTGATTACATTAACACACTGGCAATCCACAAAAATTTCACATCTGCTGTTAGAAACCACAATGTTCTATAACACGACCAGCTTCCTTTAATATCATTTGCATCCTTGAAGAACAAAAATATCTGCAAGTAATTGGGGCCAAATGATGAAAAATTTCACATAAGAACACATACACAAATGACATTTTAAGAGAACTACTTATGGGAACGAAAATACATTTTCCCCAAACCAAAAATAGGTAAGCAAGTGACTGATTGAAGAGAAAGAAGAAATCCCCTGAGAAAAACATCAGAGATGTGAAAACCAGAACACAACAAATTTCAGGCAGTATTGCATTAAGCAGTCAGATGTTACCAGTTAATATGCATATAGTAATATCAGAATATAGAAAGCAAAGTTAACAGTTGGCTGCTCCCCTTTTAAATTACACTCCTAGCATTGGCAACCATGGATTTAAGCAATATTATTATACTCTAGGACTGCACTTAACTTTTCTGAGAAGACTGTCAACAGATAACCTATCATGTATTCACTGCAGAAATGCTTCCACGCAAGAGGAGAGTTGCATACTCAGCTTAGCACATTACCAAACGTAAAATGTACAGCAGAAGGAACTACATCTATATCAAACAGCTTGAATGAACAGCAAGCAGTTTACTCATGACAGATGCAGCCAATACTACACAACCTCATTCAACACAAAGCTAAGATGTAGGATTCTAAGGTTACCTGGAAATAGCAAATAAGCGATTGCTTGCTTCCATTCCCCACCCCTTCCCCTTTTATAGCTATTGCTCTAGAACAGAAGAACACAGTGTGGGATTCACTGAATTTCCAAAGAACGTGACTGTAGTAACTAGCTCCACTACCATGCAACAATACAAGCGTGGCATGGAGAAAGAATCTGAAAAAAGCCACCAAAAAAATGACCCATTTGTTCTGTTGAAATGAGTGACTGCTGACACCTGTACATAAATCATTCAAGTAAAAGCTCTAGTCAGAAGAAACACCAACTTCATCTGCATCAGTGAAAATGTCATTATATTTGTAACTGAAGTACTTATCTGAAAAACAGCAATAAAATTATCAAGACAAGTATTTGCCATTTTTCTTCATAAAACCATGAAAAGGTGGTAGTGAAAAAGACCAACTTTCCAGCAGTGGTTTTGGATTAAACGAAAATAGGTAGGCTGAGACTTAGGTCCAGTCACTTTGAATCATTCTACTTTCAAGTACTGGCAACAGGCATTTTTAAATACAAAATGGAATGCATGCAAAATTACCATATAAGTTCAAGAACTGAATCTACAAATGGTTCTTTGCCAAGAACAGATACATAAGAGACTTGAACAGGAACAAAACTCTAGATTGAAACATTCTCTGAAGTCCTGTCTCTTTCCACTTGTTCCAGTATCAGTGGCTATCAGAAAATAATACATTCCATTTTAACCAAAAATGAAACTGAAATCTTTCAGTTGAAGTTCTGAAGAACGCCTACCTCAAACAAATGAGGTACAAGTGACTCAAGCATCTAGCCTTACCATGCCTTCTGCGACTGCAGTTGAGATTCCCCACTTGCTTTAGTCCAACCAAAGGATGTAACTTAAAAGCAGGAGACTAAAACTTCAGGAAGTTGTAACTAAGAAAAAACTCCTGATTTTGACAAAGATAAACAGAAATAGAAAAAACAGATCCTACAAAGATGCATTTCAAAGAAAATACAAAACTATTATAACAAAGCCTCAAATTACATAATCCTATGTACTTTTACTGTATTAAAAACAGTGCAACAGAAGTTTTATTCCTCAAAAAGGACTGAACAAAATATATTTGTACCAGACTCTGAGGAGCAATCTCATATAGGTCAACAAAAGCTAGAAATACACAATACAGCATACTGTTCAAAGTCAGGATCAGGGAGGCTGTTTAAAATAAAATAAGAACTCATTGAGTATTGAGAAGGAAAACACATTCTCATTAAAGAACTTCATGTAAAAACTTAAAAGCCCATCATATGCCATTACAAGAAAAAAAATGAATGGATTTGCACAAAATAAAGATAACCAAGCACCTCACAAGAAGTATCATACACTGGGATGCAAAAGATCAATAACATTTAATGAAGAAGCAAATTCCAGCTCTAACAACCAAATTTCAACATCTCAAGAAACAAGGGGAAAGTATAAAACATACGTAAACTGACCATCTGTAAAGAAAAACCTTTCAGATTTAACAGTGCTACACATGTATTAAGAATGCACATATTCGTAAGGACAAAACAAACACACACGAAGTGTACTACGCTACAGTAAACTGTGCGGCATTTCTTACCTGGATCTGGTGGATTTGGTGGCTGCCAGTGCGGATAAGCGTTTCCCCATCCTTGTGGAGCATACGGAGCTGGAGGACCACTAGAAAAGACCAAGTAATAAAATAAATTGAGAACCAGTCTCAGGGTCACACTACAAAGAAGAAAGCTTGCTGATGCAATACTTACTGAGGTGCTGGGCCAGGAGGCCCTGGATTATAAGGAGCCGGGTTATATGGTCCCATGGGAGCACCAGGGCCTGGTGGCCCAGGAGGTCCATGTGGGCCAGGAACAACACCATGGGGTCCATGGGGAACAGGTGGACCCAATGGATTTACCGGACCCTGTAACAGAAGTAGCACATTGATGAAAATAAGCCCAGAATAAGGACTTCTCTGCAGTTCAGAAGTATAAATCTGAAAAAATTAAGAATGCCACATAAAAGGTTTGATGGCTCTTAACTAAATTTCCTTGGGAAATATGGTCTTTTTGGTAACTGATTAATTACATTTAATTAGGTTAACATATGGGGTTAAATTATTACTTCCACAGTTGCTTTGAGTTGCATTTATTTCAGTTTTCTTGATGAAAAAGTATTTTAGAAAAATATGGATTTTTCCACAAGTTGAATTGGAAAAAAAAAAACAACAACAAAGCAAGACCATCAGTGTTTTAAAATACTGATATATCTCAATCTGGCTAATCATAATGATTACGTAAGTTTGTAAGATCAGGTACAAAAACCAGGCAGTAAACTTGTTTACATACATACACAGGCATACAGAAATACATTTCAGTGTCATTTAAGAATTAAAACTGTAACTCAACATATCACCCTATATATTAAGACTGAAACACTAAACAAGGAGTTTACTAGTTTGAAGAAAATGAAGGATATCTTTGAAGTTGTCAAATGTATCACTATGCACAAAGCAGGCATCTTCAATAACTTACCATTACAAAATTAAACTTTAAACAACTATAAACACAATTCATTATCAATCAACTTATCTGATAAAGAAATTTGGAGATGAAGTAAAAGGAAAATAATCTCTCAAGAGACTAGCCTTCTGCTCTGGTTAGTTATAAAACTAAATACAGCTGAACACTCACTCCAATCTTTTCTTCTATAAGTTGCCGTGCATAATCTATTTGCTGGGGTGTTCCACGGATAGTAAACATCTTCATGTTTGGATCTGCATTAGGTGGAGGATTTCTTTGAAGTTCTATTCTAGCACCAGACTGTTGGCTTATGCTTTTAATAGTTTCACCACCTATAATGAAACATACAACTTTTATAACATTAATGCATTAAAGTGAAAATACTAAGATTCAATCAAAACAGAGAAAAATCAACTATATGGAAGTTTAAGAACTGAGAAGTCACCTATGCATGAGTCATAACAGCACTTTAAGAGCATGTAAAAAAGTATCTTTTGTGTACCTAGAGCCTTGATAGCAATGAACCAGTAAAAATCATTTTTTAAAGACAATATTGTTACTATAAAACAAAAAACAGCAAAGAACTCCTACTATGCTGTTTAATTCCTATTCCACTCATGTAAAGATGTAACATTAGTCACAAATAGCAACAGTACCTCCAGTTATCATTGAGTACAACCGTAAAGCCTAATCCTCCTATAAAGCAGTAGTTAAAAACAGATTACAAAACCCCCTAGAAAATAAATATACGGTAACGTCCGTGTTTTTTGCAGCACACTACCAACAGAAATATAAATACCCCTAAACCAGCTCTTCCCGTTAGAGGAAGATACCTGAGAAGATACCTTGATCATTAGTAGGAACAAAGCTTTCAAAACAGGTCATGTGGCATTTAAAATAAATAAAATCAACCTGCTAGGTCAAGAACTGAACTTTGTCAGCCTATTTGTTGTGTCTGGGAAATACACTACAAAAGAAGATTACCATTTTCAAGCTTACAATAATTTAAAAAATGAAATTCTATGAGAAGCGATCATTTTAAAAAACACCAAAGAAATTGTCAAAGGATTGCACTACAAAAGACCTTCACCATAATATATGAAAATTAGTTTCAGAGTGACTTACAGATGCAGTAACACTACGCTGATGAAACAAATTCAAATGCAAGTTAATCAGAATACACATCTAAGAATTCAGTGAATGCTACAAATGTACCTTAGTATTTATCACTGTTAAATACATGGAAATTGACTGCTTAACTTTTAGCTACTGAGGTGTGTGTTTTGGTGAGGGAAATCTTTCCTACTCAAAGTTCAACAGTGATAGGACAAGAGATAACTGTTTAAAACTAAAAGAGGTGAGATTTAGATTAGATGTTAGAAGGAGTTTTTTTTTTTTTTTTTTCTTTACTCAGAGGATGGTGAGGCACTGGCACAGGATCCCCAGAGAAGTTCTGGATGCCCCACTCTGAATGTCTGTAGACATTCAAGGCCAGGCTGGGTGGGGCACTGGGCAGCCTGATCTAGTGGTTGGCAATCATGCCCATGACAGGGGGTTGGAAATGGAATACCTTTACAGTTCCTTCCAAATCAAGCCATTCTATTAAAATAATATCAGGAGTGTTATAATTTAGCAGGACTGTGTTGCTATGCTGTATACAGAACTATATACAAAGGCTTCTCTTGAAGCATCTCTTTAGTATGGCTATTTGTAGAAACAGAAAGAAAAAATTAGCTGTTTTTTTTTTAAAACATAGAGATGCACATATACGTAAAGATACATTGCCTTTGCCAATGATTAATCCAGTTTTGCCAGTGGGAACAATAAAATTGAATTCCTGTAATCCACCAGGGGGCCCCATGTTCCAGTTGCCTTGACCTCTACCCCTTCCTCGACCACCAGGTCCTCCTGGTCCACCAGGGTTACCAGCCTAAAAACAATAAGCAACAAATTAGCATATTCTATGAAAATTCCTGCAAACAAATCATTAATGCCAGCTGGTTACTTGCTTGGAATAATCACATCATTTGTTAAGAAAAATCTGATATTTTACCAAGTTTTGATAAAGTAGAATCTTACAGAATACCGGAATTACATTTTACATGTTTTACACAACTCTGCATATCAAAGATGAGGAAGGAAAGGATGAACTAAAATAGCAAGAAGTTTCTGAATTTCTGAATAATTTCTGAAAATGTAGTGGTGAGGCCTATCTCATGAAGAACAGTTTCTAAGCACTAATTTCAACTAAAGGTAACAGCATACCAGCTATTAAGACATGACAACAAACAAAGCAGCTCTAAAAACAGAGAGATCGAATACTGTTATGTCTTAGAATCAGTATTACCATTGCCAAATTGACTACCAAAACAGTAGCTGCAAAAGCAAACATTCACATTCCAGACTTAACATTGAAGGAAATTCAGATGATGCCATCACAATATTTTCTTGTTACATACTATTTTTAAAAATTCTCAGGGTTTCTAAAAGCCACAGAGGAGATTTTAAATAACATTAAGTATTACCCAACCTGAACACTTCGAAGGAGATCTGTAATAATTTCTGCAGCGTGTTGACATCTGTCAGGAGGCCCTGTGATTTGGGCTATTCTATCTGGAGTTGTTCCATCATCTAGAATAAAAATGAACGATTCCAGTATACATAATCCATTAAACATATTCACAAAAACATACAGATTTATTACCAACCTGGCTTAAATTGGATCCTAACACCAGCATCATTCTGTATCTTTTTTATCATCTCCCCATTTCTTCCAATTACAATACCTACAGCAAACCGTGGTATTGGAACCTTAAACAAAATTAAAGGGTAACATATTAGAATGGTAAACTAAGGCCAGCCCTATGCCATTTAAGGCTTTTTGAAGAGTGATTTTTGATTTTATTTTTTAATATCAACTATCAAGCCACAAGCTCAATAAATAATGGAAGAAAATATCAAAAAGAAAGAAATGCACGTTCTTATAATGGCAGAAATTGCACTGGGTATTATACTTTCCACAAGCAAAGAACATAAGTTCTAACAGGCCTAAACTGCAGATTTCAGTAGGTGAAACTTCCAGCTTCACCTCTGATGAAGTTATGAGCTCACAACTTGCATAACAGGTGGAATTAAATACTCTAATGTCCAAACTCCAATTTCTGTAATGACACCCATCATTATACACCGTTATATACTTATCCATAAAACTTACTTGCTTTCATTTACAAGACTTAAATTCTCCAGCTAACTGAGGCTCTTCAGAACTGTTGGTAATATAAAATGAATACTGCACACCATTTAAAGGCAAAATTTAAGCAATTAGCAAATACTACTTACACACTACAATTACATTCAGAATCTAGTTAAATACTTTCAAAGACATCGATCACTTTAACATTTTAACGTTAACATTTCAAAATACAGTGAACAAGTTTTTCAACCATGCTTACGTCTATCCCTTCATTTCCTCCTATTCTTGACCCATATTCGTTGCGCACCTCTCTAAAGCCACCTTGATCACGAATTAACTCCAGCACCATTTCCTTGGCTTGCTAAAAACACAAAGAAAGTTCATTTAGGTATTGCAACATCAGCACACATTTAAAAATCCTCTGAATTCTGAAGGACTCCTCACCTGAACTTTATAAGGGTCTCCAGTTATCCTAAGGGGCTTGTCAGCACCAGTGTTCTGTGGACCATCTTGAATCATGACCATTTTGACACCTGCTCGCTCCTATTCAACAAAAGGGAGGTCAATACTCACTCAAATTCAGATCTAATACTACCATGCACTTAAAAAACAGATACATATATACCTGTAATTGCTTAATTGTCTCTCCACCTTTACCAATAACTAATCCTGCTTTACTTGCTGGAATCATAATTTCTTGGACTGCATTTCCGGGTCCATCACCGTGATGAAAGCCAGGCGCAGGTCTTCCCTTTTCAACTATCTGATCAAGTAATCTTTTTGCTGATCTGTGAAAGAACATACATGCTTATAAACACACTTATTCCTGCAATTACCACTTGCCCACATCTGTTCTCCTTGGAAAACATCAAATTAAAAGATCTCAACCCCTTTATTCGCTTAAGTTTCAGAAGTGCATCAAGGACACCTGTTGCTTCATATACATATACTTCATAAGTCCTTGAGCACACTCCTGTGTAACTTCCTTCAGAATCTTGAAACAAAAAACAAAGTAATCTGGTATCAACTATAATGCAACTCTCTTAAGGGAATTGTTTTTAATCCTTTTCCCAGGTCTCTTTCCAGTGTGTATTCTAGCATCAAAATGCAAAACACACCCAATAGCTTTTTTAACACTTTAAGGTTCTCTCTCTCTCTGCCAGCCGATGATTTTTGCCAAGAGCGTGGCAATTAACCATCTTTAAGATCACTATCTCCTAACCACCTGGGTTAGGGCAATCCCAAGCACAAACACAGGCAAGGTGGAGAATGGACTGAAAGAAGCTCTCAGGAGAAGGGCTTAAGAGGTATTGGTTGATGTTAAAACTCAACATGAGCCATCCATATACAGGTGGCTTTTTAGGCTGCAAGCACACCCTGGGCTGCATCAAAGGAACCATGACTAGCAGGACCAAGGAGGTGATTCTTCCCCTCTGTTTTGCTCTCACAAGACCCCACATAGAGTATTGCATTCAATGTTGGGAATGTAGATCAGTTAAAATGGGTCCAAAGGATGATCAGAGAGAGGGCAGAGTTTCTTATGATAAGGTTCCAATGTATCAAACAACAGCTATGCTGAAAGCACTGTCTTTTAGTTCTAGTTATACTATCTGCAGCAGGAATAGCACACACACACACACACACACAGAGTCTTTATCTTGAACTGCTCACAGGCTGAAATTTCAACTCATCCACATTATCAAACTAATTCCTTCCTTCTTCTTGATCAAGACAAGCACAGAAGAGTCTTTAAGTTACAAGGATCCAAGTTATCAAATCCACAGTGGTTTTTTTGGTTTGTTTTACAGAATCACAACATACATGGCTGTGCCAAAAAAAAAAATCTAGACTGCACAATGTGCAGCTAAACTGAGAAACACCAGAAAGGCTCTCTGCAAAATTATCAGCAGCTGAAAAATTTCTGCAAATCACTCTAAGGAAAAACTCAGTAAATTTCTATCACAATCTTAAGAAACAAATGGCAAAGTAATGTGGTATACCTAAAAGCACCCCAACATCACAACATAAAAGGTAGTTCCTTTACCTAATACAGAAGTAAACGTTACCGCCTCAAACATGACTATTTTGTCTGAATATAACCACATAGAAAAAACTTAATTCACAAAAAAAGATGGAAACTTCCTCCTTAAAAGTATTATTAAAACCTTCACCATTAACTAGAGGAGTTGAAGTAGCCACAGTTTATTCTTGCAAAAAAATAAAGGTTTATTCTCACTTTTCTCTTAACTTCAGTAATTAGTTTAGGCAACCTAGTGTGACAGAACCTTTTCTTTCACCCACAAGCAGCTAACTTTAGAGCGTTTGATGTTAAGACTCACAAACAAGGTAAAAGAAATAAAAAAGACTATAATAAACTTGGCATTAATATCCAGTACACTCATAGCTGCTGTTCGATTCGGCACAAAATGTAAGGGTATTGGTACTTCTAACCGTTACAAGAAAAGCTGACAAAAACAAGTACATACACCTCACATACAGTCAAGTGCCATCCGAGTAAAATCATTATTACAGTACTAACACCAGCTACAAACTCTTCCTTTTAACACGTGAGCTGAATAGACTATAATTAGAAAGGAAACTCCCATAAAGGAATGACATTACAAACAGCAGCACACTTAGCTGCAAGGTATGAGGTGAATGCCATGCTACTTTAGCAAAGGAAAAACATGTAGCTGTAGGCCTTACCTGAAACTATAAAGTGGGAGCAGCTAATGAGGCACTACCAAATATACTAACACAGCTAAGATTATTCGTAGCCAAGCCAGGACAAGCAGGTCTTCAAGCAAGTATAAAACTTCTGTCCCAGTAAAAAATAATTTTGCTATCACCTTCTCCTCTCAGCACAGGAAGGTTGAAGTGCATTTTGCTGATCGGCGTTACTTTCGTAACTTTGGTTAGACAGTTTATACCAAATACATATTTAAATATAACTGTCAAACTGCACTTTGAGTAATCCCTTCTTTTAAACATTACTTATTCTCCTCATTTCCCCTGCAATCTTTCAAATCTATAACTACCTGTAGTGAGCTGGGGGTCAGCCTCTTCTCTCCTCTAACTGGTGACAGGATGAGGGGGAATGGACTCAAGTTGCGCCAGGGGAGATTTAGGCTGGACATTAGGAAATACTACTTTTCTGAAAGAGTGGTCAGGCGCTGGAATGGGCTGCCCAGGGAGGTGGTTGGAGTCACCGTCCCTGGAGATGTTCAAGAAACGTTCAGATGTGGTGTTGAGAGACATGGTTTAGTGAGGTTATTGGTGGCAGGTGGATGGTTGGACTGGATGATCCTGTAGGTCTTTTCCAACCTAGCTAATTCTATGATTCTATGAATTACAGTTAAGACTTTCATTTTTGCATATTAGAATTCTGTTTTATTTTTTAGCATTCACTTACGCATTTCATTCTCAAGAAGTAAGAGTACAGTTAGATAAACACTACTAAAAACATGATTTGGACTTAAATTTCCAAGTTTAGCAATTATATACATACTTTTGTCTTAAAGCCACAAGTATGCTGAGGGACCTGACTGCAGTATCAGGCCTTTTATACGCATTTATCGCTAGATGGCCTCTTCAATGGAAATAAAACACAGTATCTAAACATTACATTTAGATCTAGAAAAATGACACGCACTGCATAATTAAGTATGAATATAACAAATTTACTTTACTTACTGAACAGATTCTGGTGTTCCAGTTAGCATGCATGATCTTTCAGGCAGGCCCCCACTATCTAGGATTATAAAACAAAATCAATTTAGCAGTCAGGAAGAGTTGATGAAGCTAGACATAATACACAAACGACTGGAAGGTCACTGAAGTAAAGAATTCATTCTATTACAGCACACTGTGCTTCTTTAGTCTGTGATAACTGTGATTAACACAAGAATTAAAATATATCTTAAATGAAGGTATGAATGAAGGCAATCAGACAAAAAACACCGAATAGAAATAGTTACCAGGTGCAATCTGTATTTTACATCCTGACTCTTGCTGTATGCGTGAGATCTGTTCTCCACCTCTGCCAATGACTTGGAGAAAGAAAACAGAGAAAGATATTTGTACTAACCGCATCTGCTAAAATCCCTCACTATACTGCAGTATTATATTCAAACTACTTACTGAATCCAACCATTCCATCTGGAACTTTGTACTCCTCTGTCATCACAGACCTGTAGAGAAGGTTAAATCAAACATAAAGACAATGAACATACAGAGACCAAAGAAGCACTGAATTCAGAGCTAATATCTCATTAAAGTAGAGGAAGGAAGTCAGTGCCCCAACCACTGGCCTGGCATTTGTGCCTCTCACTAACTTTTAAAGTCATACACAAGCATAGCGGCAAGCAAACTAAGAATATTCAAATGTGACCACAACAAATTTAACATGAATCAGTTCTTTCCTTTATTCTCTTTACTAACAGATGTGGGGTACAGAAAAGCCCAGTGTATCATTAAAAAAAAAAAGTTTTATCTATATGTCCATCAAAGGCAAAAGACAGAAAGAATACTTGGATGCGTTTGTTTAGGGACAAGTAACAAAAACTTAAGTTGCACCAAATGTAGCTGACTGAACAACAAGCTATATGAAGTCTATTTCTATTTATTTTTAAATCCATTACTTTTCTGTTTTTAAGACAGCACCAAGCTCCTTTCCCCTTAGATCTAATTCCAACTTCTGGTAACACTACTAAGGAAAAGCAATTCATTTTCCTCCTACTATTTTTGATGCACAGCATTGGCTGCCAAGAAGACAGACAGCAAGACATTACCAGATGCATTTTAAAGGTTTGGCGTGGGACTGCTGCAGCTAAATTTCAATGTATGACACAAACATGGAGTAACTGCTTTATGCATCGACATCACTTTTCCAGAAGCATTTCTTGAAACTGCTTTCTTTCAGTACAGTGGAAAACTTTACATAAGATGTAGCGTTAACTCTTACCTTTGTTGTTGATGCATTGGTGGTAGCTGATTTCCAAAAGCTATAAAACAAGTTTTGAAAATTAAACTCAAGAAAACGCTTAAATTTTCAACAAAGTTTTTTGTTTGATAAAACTCATCTGCACAGACTTCTGTCCAAACTGTCATTTTAAGAAGTCTTATCAAGATGTTTAAAAATGTAACCAACATACTCTCAATTGTTGCCAACATAACCTTTTCAATTTTACCGAGCAGATTTGCACTGCTTCAAAGAAAAGCATAACCTTCCAGCCATTCTTTTAACATCCCTGATTAAAGTATCACCTACCAGAACAGTTTCAAACTGTCATTCTGAAAATACTACACTTGTTTAGGATTTATTTTTTTGCAACAAAATAAGAACTACTTACAGTCATTCTGAGGAGCAACTTTCTTAGCATCTGGTTGATCTGCAAAATTAAGATGTTTAAAATTTTTTTTGCCAAGAAATTCAAGAACTGTTAACACCTTTTAGTGTGAAGTTCAACTTTCCAGCGTATTTTAGCCCCCTTTTTTATTTTTCCTGTTTTATTTTTCTCCAATTTCAGGGAGTTGATCATCTGAATAGAAGAAAGAATCTCACGAACACTCAGCACTTGGTTAGTACAGCTGTAAAGATGTTAGGTTTTTCTGCGTATCTATTCAGTAGTTTAACAAAAGGTGGAGTTTTTAGAACGCGCTGTAGATTGCTCAGATACCCAGTCACTGAAACTTAACTAAGACAAGAAACAAAGTTTAGGTCTGTTGCTTGGTCAAGCTAATGATGCTTCTATAGTTAAAAAAAAAATCCATACAAAAACTAACAACAATTTAAAGAAAAAAATTCTGACAATGACTACAAGTCTAGATCAAACATTTGAAAACACAACAGTATCACATAGCAATGCAATCTCAACATGGATGCTGGCACAAAATTCCTATCCAAATATCAAGCATTTCATAGCATAAAACTTCAAAAAAAAAAAAAGCAGATTCAAAGCAACTACATCACTATCATCCAAATCCTTTTTGTACAGTAAAGGAATAAAAGGCATAATTAACCTTTATCTGAAAGGATAGACTTCAGATGCTTTCTTCCCACCCCAAAATATAGGTTATACGAACCACCATACTTTATGTGCAGCAAAAATTCAAGACACATATTCCAAGAAATATTTGTGTCTATCCAGAAAGATCCACTAGTTTATGTCATGTTTACATACTAAACACAGGTAATAAATAAAAATTCCTGCCTTTAAAAGGAGAGGGCATTCCCTCCCAGTGTGTTGTACTGCTCGGACTTGTCCAAGAGCCATCTACACATAAAATAAAAAGAATACATTACATATATCATCTGAAGCATCATTAGCTCATTTTTGTATATTAAAAACCTCACCATCAATAGAAAAAAAACTTTATTACAGGACACAAGAACTCCTGATATAAAGCCTTAGTTACATTCTGTAGACTGAGTTTCAATCCTCTCAAAGAGAAAAAAAAAAAGCATTGCCCTTTTGTAAGACCTACGAGAACATTTCAACAAGTTCAGAGATTTCCTTCCATATTTTAGCCAGGATTTTGTGAGTATACTAAACATAGCAAACCCTGTTCAGTTAAAACTGGCTGCTTAGTAAGAGACAGAAGAGGACACACACACACACACTTCAGGAGAAATCTTTATTAGAGTATAAAGGAAATCCAAAAAGCTGCACCAAACTAGGACATTTAAGCATGATCTCACATACACTACATACTTTAATATTAGACTAAGTGAAAATGCCTATAAGGTATTTACTTTCCTGTTTTTTTTTTTTTTTTTTTTTTTTTTTTTTAAGTCCTACGCTTTTACAATAAAATGCATTAATATGTTTATTTGAACCTGTGTAAAGTATATGAAACTACCCAAAGAGTGGCCACTTCTTATTCTAATTACAATTTGGAAACTGCAACGTTGGATGTAACAAACAGAAGACTCCAATGACATACCTGTTACAAGTGTTTCTCGGCCACAAAATTATCTGCCTCCCTCCCCAGCACGCATTTTCCACTTTATAGTTTTTAAGCCACACTTGAGAATATTTTAAAACAGGCTCATGTGGTTTAAAAGAAGTTTCCCCATTGAACTGAAAATGAAAAAGCATGTCATGATCTATAAACGAAACAAAATACTTTTCTACTGTGCCATGGAAAAAAAAAAAGCACCTGAAATCCTTCCGGCGCCATGGCCACAGTGAACAAAAATAAATGCAGCAGTAATGAGTGCATACCTCCATCCTCAAGAGGTCTTTTTTGTCCTCCATAACCATAGTCATTGGAATTCATGGACGTACCAGCATCTCCTCCAATTTTTGCTGCAATCTAAACAAAAGGCAGATGTGAGAGAAAAAGCAACAACAACAACAAAAAAAGACATCTTCCGAACAACATTAAGCTCTTTAGAGGATACAAACTACAACGACCCAAAATAAGTACATGGAAGGCTGCTGCTAAAACAGCTCTGTAAAGAGAAGTTACTTTTTTAGTATATTCCAGGAGACTAGTGGGCATCCTTTAACACCAAAGCTTTCTATATCTTTTTAATCGGTTAAAAAACCCCTACCCTTCAGATAACAAGAACTTTTTTTTTTTTTTCCGAAAAGGGGCTTTTCCTTTCCTGCCCGTTCTTCAAGAAACACTGCGGCACGTCGGAGAGCTCGACTGCTGGAGCCAGTCCCGACTACACCAGCTCTTCAAATACTGCCCAAACCGCGATCGGTTATTACCGAACGAGGCGAAAATTTTGCCCGAGAACTCATGAAAGCAACGCCCGTAGCGCAACAACTACAGGAGGAACTTCGGGCTGAAGAATTGCCGAATCGCAGCCCTCGGCCCGCGCCTTCCCAACCGGTCTGAGCAGGTCGGCGGGCACCGCAGGCGCCTCGGGGAACACAATACGGGGCCGAGCACGGAGCCGCCCTCCCGCGCCGAGCCCAGGCCGCTGGGCCGCGATAAGGCGCCGCGCCCGCCGTCCCCCGCCGTGATTTCGCCTCCCCTCAGGCCCTGCTGCGGCGCGGAACCCCCGAGCAATGGCGGAGCGGAGGCGGCCGAGGGCTGACCGGGAAACCTTTCGCCGCCCCGAGGAGGGCGGACTGGCGGCGCGGAGGGAGGTGTAGGGACAGGACAACGCTCCCCCCCGCGGTGAGGAGCTGGCGGAGGGCTTTTCCTCACCGCCCCTTCGAGCTCAGGCGCCGCGGCCCGGCCGGGAGATGCCCTAGGCGCCCACTGACGTGCAGAGCCACGTTCCTCACACACCTGTCTAGCTCTTTGCAGCGCGTCTTTAAAGGCATCGTTCACTCCTCCACCTCCACCGCCGCCTCCCCCGGGCGCGCCCGAAGCAGGAGGGGGCACCGTGGAATAGTCCGCCATACTCGCTCCGCCACCGCTTCCTGCCCCGCTCGCTGCCTGCCAAGAAAGAAAGAAAATGGCGGCGGGCGGGAGCCTTTCACATTCCTGCGCTGCATCGTGCTCGGGGAGGGGGGAGGAAGAGCGGGAGAACCTCGCGAGACCTGGGGCGGGGAAGGGCGAGATTTCATCGGTGGCGCGCGGCCTTACTCTTCCCAACCGCCGGCGGGGCCTCCAGGGGGTGCCCTTCAGCAGCGGTGGGCAGGACGAAGAGCTAGCGATGTTTCCAGGGCGACGCGGGGCTTAGAATGCGCGCGGCGATAGGGCTGGAAGCGTCACGTGGTGACAGCTGTGCTGGGTGGCTCTCGCGTTATTTGGTCACGGGCGCGAGAGTAGGAGCGGCGCGCGGAGGCTTCTGGGAGCAGGGTTGGGCCGAGGAGCGGTTGAGGCGGCGTCACTGGGTGAGTGCGCGAGGGCGGTGGCGGGCGGGGGCTGGAGGGCGACGGGCAGTGCTACTGCTGCCTGGCAGTCCGCCAGCGTTAGGCAGCGGCCGGGGAGACGTTCAGTGCCCTGGCGCCTTGGTTCCTTCCCGACGGGTTTCCTGCCCGTTGGAGGAGCGGGCGGTGCGGGTGGCAGCGGTGCTTTCCTCAGCCCCAAGTACCGGGGCTGCTCGCCGGCTCCGTGCCCGGCCGTTCGGTGTGCTCGCCGCGTGACGTGGGATGGTTGTGGACGATAATAAAAGCTTATTTTTTGAGGGAAAAGCCTCGGCGTGTGCTGGTGGCTGGGGAGATACCAGCCGGGCGGTGGGCCCCGTGCTGTGGCGGAGCCGTTCGGTGCGGTGCGTCACTCGGTTGAACGGCTCTGGGGCTCTTCCAGTAGTGACACCACGGGATGAGCGTTTCTCTTCAGCCTCTCTGTTCTCTTCCTGCGGCGTCCGCAGTTATTTCTGAGCGGTTCTTCTGCTGTTGCTGTACGGGTTTGATAACTGGGGGGGCGGAGGAACTTCTTTCGTGGCTGAGCAAGCGTAAGTTTTATTTAAAAAAAAAAAAAAAAAAAAAAAGGGAGCTAGTACGGCTTTGTCTGAGCCCTGTTTTGGTCTTGTGACCGAGTGGGGAATGAACTGTCACGCTGAGTATGGATGACAGTGCTGGAAAGGCTTTGCCTCTAGATAAGGTCATAGAATGCCTGTTTACCTACCGTAGAGTAGGGACTGTAGGGAAGCTAAGCAGTACAACAGCTTCTAAGGGATTGCTTTGCTCTACTGTAATTTATATCCATCAAATTACCTTCTTCACAGACTGTGTTAACTTAGTGCTTTAAAAAAATGAACTGTACTTTTAACTTGAAGGATGGTTGGATTCTTTCAGCCTTAAATGATTGTTTTTATGTTGATAAGCTCTTCATTTAAGGAATGATTGATTTGGACTCTGCCTGGCTTTGGGCTGTGTGAGAGGGGGGAATCCATTGAGCTCTGCAACTCAGAACAAGATGCAACACAAACCATGCTGTGCTGTCTTTTCTTGCAGCTTGCCTTGTAGTTCCATGCTGCCTTAAGAAGTTCCAGGTTTCTCATTTGTCCCTTCAGTTGTGGCTGTTTATAATTAGGATCACTGCACTATGATGAGAATAGGCAATAGAAAAGTCTATGTAAACACCTTAAGGCATGGTGCTGCTGCTGAGGGCAGATTAACCTGCGTCTTCCATCCAGATAACTCCACCAAAGGAAGCTGAAAACACATCCTGTTTTTTTTCCCTCTATATAACTCACTGGAGTTAAAAAGCGTTTTAAGACTGATACATTTAATTTCCACAAAATTGAAATTTTTGCATGCTTCTAGGTAAATGATGCTGTATAATTAGAGTGAGGTGAAACTTCCTACTGGGAAAGATCAGTTCTCAAGTTTTAGCACATGCTTTCTGTTAATTTAGCTATGTTAACTGGGGGAGGAGGAGGAGTAGAATAGCTTTGGAAAAATGTAAGCTTTGTTTCCATGCTTAACTTTTTGTTCGTTCGAAGCAGTAGTTGGAGCTTGAACTATTTTTTTCCATTTCCTTTGTTATTATTGTGAAGTTGACTAGGTGTACCAGCCACGCTGTGCAAATGAGTAAGTTCATTAATACTTGTAAACTGTGCTATGTTGAAGTTACTATGGGCTATGTCTTTCATGTCTTTGTCACTTCTTTGAAGATGTGAAATGTCTGTATCCTTAATGTTTTTTTACTATAAAATGGGATAATGACTCTTTTAAGCTGTGAGACAAGCCAGTAGCTATGTAACACTAATGACTTTAAAGTGAATATAATGCCTTGGGCTAATGGAAACACTTGTGTAGTACTGTGTTCATCTAGTTACATTCATGATCAACTAAAGACAAGGGAAAGTTAATTTTAGAATTTTTACCATTTTTTTTTTGGTAATGTTTGAGGTGATGCTGCATTAGTAAATGAAGACAGATGCTTAACATAAATGAGTCTTCAATCTTTCAGATTCTTGAAGGCAGTATATTTCTTAGTCCTGGACCTTCCAGACATCCAGAACATTAAATTTAGCCAATTAGAGAGGAATAGCATCTTAAATATTATCTGTACAAATATTAGACTCTTATTTTCATCATTCTTAAGCTGATCAAATGACCTTTATCAATAGCTAGAGTTGCTTCTTTCTCCCCAGTGACACTTAGTGCTAATCTCCTTGAAACCTGTACATCTGAAACACTCTTTTCTCTATTTTCCCTTATTAAATATTGCTTCCATTGTGGTAATTACCACTAAGGAATTAATTTTTTGTCCTTATTAAGGGGGGGGAGTGCCAACTGCAACATTCTTTCAGTTCCCTTCATGACTTGATATTGCAATGTGTGGCTGTGATGGTTTTCTCACTTAAAGAATTACTGTGTTTTTTCTCAAAATCTGCCTTCAAGAAATCAAGTAGATTGGTAAACAAATATTTGCACGGTACTTCTAGAGCAAGAGAACTTCTGTTTTGCTGTGTAAAATAAGCTTTTGTTCTACAGTAACTTGTTCTGTTGCTAAGAAAGCCTGCACAGTAGAGAAATCTACCGCTTTTGAAATTTTAATAGGTAGTATATAACGTAAGAGGTAACAGATAATGTGGAGCTTTAAAATCATCTTTCAGTATTTCCTTTCAAGATTGGAGGAAAGTGTCTTCCCTAAGCTTCTTAATGACATCTCATGGTTTTCAGGCCAAAGGTATCTTTTTCTAAAGTAGTCATCAGACCAGAACGTAATGAATAATTAAAAATAATAATCTGACAAGTCAGAGCTTTACATGTGTAGTGTAGATAGTCAGACTTGAGTAATAGGGAGTTCTGAAACTCGGATCAAATATTCTGAGTGTGAAAGAATCCTTATTTCTACGAAAATCTACCTGAGGAAGTTCTAAATTAGGTAGTTCAGGTGTTGTAGAAATACAGTATGAAAACCTCTGCGTATGGTGGGGTGCTTCAGTGCATGCTTCTCTTAAATTCTGTTCCAAGTTTTTTCTTTTTAAACAATGTGCTTCAGCTTTGTTGGTCCACGGTGATCAGATCTAAGGATATAGTAGCCCTGAAAGAAGCTGTGCACGTAGGGCTCCTCTCAATGAGACATAAGCTAAATAATTAAATTTCTTATAGATTTTCGTCTGTAGCTCTTCAGGTATGGGATGTTGTTTAACTTTGCCTAAATATGTTAAAAGTTATGATAGTCTCTAAAGAATTGTGCTAGTTTTACCCACTCTGCATTCTGCAAATTGTTGCTCATCTGGGGAAATTTGCATTTGGTTTCTGCTGATTTCAGTACATTGGGAAATTCAAATGAATTGACTCAGATCCTAGCTGTCAGCTGGTGTTCCTGCTCTGGCAAAAGGTGTCTGGGGTCTGCAACACTAATCAGTAGAAAACTCCATATGTGACTTATGAGAGGAGTTGCAGTGTGTTCTCTACATCCAAACAGAAGTTCATCTTGTCATGAGCTTTCATGCTTTCCACATGTGCAATGAAGTAATAATTATGAATTTCAGAGTCACAAGTTGCACCTAAAAGAGAACGTGGTGGTGGAGAAAAGGTAATATTAAAGCCTTAGCTAAAACTGACTACAAAACCTTTACAGTGTTCATGATTAGATTCTCTTTTAAGAGAGATGAGGATTAACAGGAACAGTTTTTAGGATGGAAATAGGAAGATTGCTGTGCAGAGTTCACTTAGCCAGGATGATCTAACAGACGGCCAGCTGTGTCTCCCTGTTCAGCAAATATTCCTGTAGTGCTTCATTCCAGACAAGTGCAGAGGCATGGGTTGCTTCTGCGGAGTTGGAGGGGATGGGGGGGGGAGGGGGGGGTGGGGAGAACATTTGTGAGAACAGATGGGAAGTATGGAAGGGGAAGGGCTGCCTGCTCTGCTGCAGCTTAGTGAAAGCAGAACCCATTTGTCTTCACTTGATGATGTTAACAGCTTTCTTCTTGGCTTCTGGGTGGAAGAGTGAATTTGCTCCCTAAGTCTACATCTGATCTCTGTCTATCTACCTAAAATAGCGTAAGGTTCAGAAAGGCTTAAAAGTCTTCAGTTTTTTTGTCTTACATTGTTGTGGTGCTTTTCTTAGGGAGCAAAAACATCTTATGACATGAATAAAAGCTGTAGGTTTTGTAGATTCTGTAGAGCATATCTTGCACATTTTACTCTTTGAATCTTACTTTGTCTCTTTGATTGAAGTTAAAGTGGGATAGAAGTAGATGAAAGGAAGTTCAATTAAAAAAAACTTGAGGCAAAGAACCCTTTTTCTCTCTTAAGATAAGGGGTTGAGGTCTATCAGGCAATTTAATTCTGGGGTTGAAGACAGTTTAACAGTAAAAGATTAATATGGGCTTGCTTCTGAAAGCAAGCAGGAGGCAGCCAAATGACAATTGGCCACCGCTGTGTTAGAAGTGTCACAAATATGGAAGGATAAATCGCAGTTCTTTCTCAAATACAGTTGAAGCATACGAGACAGCGATCACCATACAGTGATTTCTGCCCAATTCAGTGCAGAGAGGCTGCTGGATAATGTTAGTCACCAGGGTAGCATGGTCATCACTGTCCTGCTTGTTCGCGGGTTTAGATATTTTTCTGTGGATGTCATGGGGGGAAAAAAAAAAAGCTTTGAGAGCCCAGAGCATTTGTCTGCTGTTACCATCTGCACAACTCTTCCCAGAAAGGGCGAAGTGAGAAAGGCCTTGCGTGTAATAGATTGGTTGAAAAAGCTAGGCATGGAATTTGCATATGAATGGAGATTAGGAAGGGCAGAGATGGGGACTGGAGATGGACTTCTAAAGGGAAGGTAAAATTAATGCAGTAGTAGCTGTAGGGGACAGAAGTGTCTCATGTTTTCCTCTATCAACAGAGCTCTAAAGAAGGTGCATTCAGGTCCCGTTAATAAAAATGTAAATACCTGTTTTGTTGAATTAAGGCAGTAGCGTTCAGGCTTCTCATCTCAAAGAAGGAAAAATACTAGTTACTTCAAAGGGATTGGTGTACTTGTCTATTTTACAGGCCTGATCCCTAGTAGTGTGATAGTGCTTAATTATAGCTAACAGCTCTGTAATTTGTGAGCCAGACCAGCTTGTTTTTAATCAAATTGAGCTTATGTGAGTCAATTAAAAATTAACAGAACGGTAAATCCTTCCTGGGGGTGAGGAAGGGAAAATGGAAGAGATGTTTTAAAAACTGAAACAACTAATCTGTTCAGTCTCTAAAACCAGATTTAAAATAGGTTTGTCTAAACTGAAAATCCTTTATTGCAAGAATTATGTACAAATTCTAGGGAAATAAGTATTTGCAGTGAAGTTTATGAATGAGCGTAAGTATTATTTCTTTAATAAATCAGTACTGTAAGGCCTCTTAGAGCAAGCTGTAGCCTGTCACTTCCACGTGGTGTTTGAAAGTATCATCTTAGAACGGTCAAAAGCCCAGACCTCAACAACGTTGCATAGAATTTGAAAGGGGTAAATATTGCTGGGTTAATGTCAAATTTCACTCAAAAAGATCAGTGATATGGATGTCAACCCTTGCTGTGAAGAGTGAGAAAGCAGGAGTTTCTGTAACTTTACTTTGTTTATATATGTTTTTTTTAACTATGAATTGGTGTGTTTTTTTGGAGAATCTAAATGAGTCTTTTTCTTTGTACCCATGGTTTTAGGATTATGTTTGAGTAAGCTGATTCAGAGTAATGGTTTCATAAAACATTTATGGAAATGATAAACTTCATTTGCAGATATCCTTGAGTTTTTCACTCTTCTTTGTACTGCCTTTTTTTCTAGGAGGAAAGAGGAAATATGACAAAAATATGCAACTTTCTAGAGTACCAAGTCCTTGAAGGAGAGTTCAATCTTCCATTATCAGTTTAGTTTGATAAAGCTCATTAATTTCTATAGTCTGTTAGTAGACGAGATGCTGAAGTTTGCTCTCTCTAGAACACGCTCCATCTAGACATTTTTTTTTACTTAATTGCTCATCTTTCTATGTTGTACCTTCTTTTCTTCTTAGGCCAACATGCATTTGTTCATCTGAAGAAATAAAGCCATATGAGAGGTAACTGAAAGTAGGACTGTCAAACTTGTCCCTTCCATCATTTCCCAAAACTTCTAGGTGCATCTTGGAGGATGGGTGGATAAAAACTAAGAAACGTGATTTGAGCTATAGGATGTGTTAGAAACGTTTGAAAGACTAGTGAACAACTATTTTGACTTACAGCAAATTATGATATATATAACGCGGTCTGCCTGTATTTGTCTCCTGTAAGTGAACAGGATATTCTTAGTGTTTTAATTTAAATAAAGTCACTTTAAATATGCTGACATATGTTCTCCTTTCACGTGAAACAAAATTCTTCTTGACATCTCCTTATCTAACTCTTGTCTTTATACAACTATTTCAGTCTCACATGTGGAACTAACTGCATGAATCAGAGCAGCTGGGTGGGATCATGACAAACACTCTGAAAAGAGTATTTAGTGTAACCATCTCCTTTTGCTTATGTAAGAACAGCAGGATCTTGTGTCTACAGCAAAAAAAAAAAAATGCAAAAATGTTTGTAGTTCCTTATATGGTAATGCATGGTAGCCAAGGAAGATGAAGATTGTTTATAGCAATCAAAAAGAATACAGTGTAGTAGAGAGTCATGTTTTCAAGTGAATTTCTTTGTTTTGCAGTTCCTCTCTTCGAGACTGACAAATTACCACCCCTCCATCCTCCTAAAGAGAAAGAGGGGAAAAAAAACCAACATCTAATATATATTTTTTTAGTATGTAATGTTTTTTTCCCCTCTAATATTAAGTGTTACGATTGTGTCAAACACAAGGGCCAAGAATCTGAAATGAAAGATGCAAGAGCTAAGTTGAACTCTGATTCAAATGAAACATGGGAAATGTAGTCCAATGCCTACTGGGGTCTGGTGAAATTGATAAATAGTACAATTTCAGTGGAGTCAAAACTCTTAAGTCATTTGCCCTATGAGGACAGGCTGAGAGAGTTGAGGCTGTTCAGCCTGAAGTGGAGAAGGCTCTGGGGAGACCTGATAGTGGCCTTTCAGTGTCTGAAGGGCGGATATAAGAAAGAAGGGGACAGACTCTTCAGCAGGATCCATTGTGATAGGACAAGGGGAAATTGTTTCAAACTAGAAGAGGGAAGATTTGGGTTGGGTATAAGGGAAAAGCTTTTGTTATGATAAAGGTGGTGAAGCAATGGCAGAGGTTGCCTGGAGAGAGGTGGTGGATGCTGTGGGGGCCCTGGAGACATTCAAGGTCAGGCTGGACAGGCTCTGAGCAATGTGATCAAGCTGTGGGTGTCCCTGTTCATTGCAGGGGAGTTGGACTAGATGATCTTTAAAGGTCCCTTCCAATTCTATCAATTCTGTTACTCTGTAATTTTTTTTTTTAGGTGCACTGAACTCTCTGCTGCTTGCTGCATTGTTGAGACAACAGTTTGTTAATGATTATTGTTTGGTGGAAGAAACCTCTTAGGACTGTTTTTCTTTGACAGACAGAATTGTTACCATAGTGAATGTAAACATGAAGAAATTGTTACAGCTGGTGTATGTACCCTCCCTTTTCTGTAGGTAAAGACTAAAATACCAGCTGCTGTATACTCCTGCCATTGAAATAGAGAGCCTCTAATTGAGACAGCCTACTCATCCTAGTGTTTCCTGGGTGATAAGGTAGTTGTGATAATTCTATGTAGGTTATTGAAATCTATTACATGCCTTTTCCTAAAATCTTTTTGTCTATTCTAATTTCTTGAAGGAAGATCAGCTAGGGGTACTGTGGAAATTAGCACTGTTTTTCCATTGTTCTTTTCCTGTTGATCAGTACATACCACTATGATTAGGTCAGTTCTCCTGCAGCAGGACTCATTTGGTGAAAGAACTGGCAGAGAGCCAGTCGTGGTTCCCAGGGTCTCTGAGCTGGTTGGCCTCTTGTCCAGTCTCAGCCTGGCCCTAAGCAAGTGTTACTTTGGCTTGTGCCAGCAGGCTCTAATCCCTGGGGTGAATGCTGGACTACAGAAGAAGTTGCATATGAGCTGACTGTTCTGTCTCTATGCCTGTAGGGCAATTTCTGTTTCTTCTGTGCTGCAAGAATATAACTTAATCCAACACTCAGACTGTTTCCTTAAGCCCTACTTTTCTTGAAAATGGTAATAGTGAAACATCTTTATCTAGTCTAACTAAATACCTTGGTTTTTTTTCATCCAAACACTATTGGAAGCAACACCCCTCAATGTTTCACTTAGGTGGAAAACAATGTAAATTGATTATTTTCCAACATTTGCATAATAAACATATGCAGGTATGCAAATAGACTTCTACTCTCATTTTCCTATCTTTTAAAGGTTTTGCGTATGTTTATGTGAGCTGACTGAAAGCCTGTAGGCAATCGATGCTTTGTTTTGTAGGAACTGATAGAAAGGTGGTGGGAGAGAAAGGGGAAGCAGCACGGTTGCTGGTCGTGTTCTGGTTTATTAGTTTCCGGTCAGTTTTAAACAATGTGTTGCTAGTGTATGTACTTTTGAGGAAATACAAATGAATATTAATAGATATGACTTTACTGTTCATACAAAACTATGCTATAGTTATTCTAGCATGCTTTCTTATGATATAGAGTATCCAAACATATTAGTAGAAAAGAATACATTAGTTGGAGCAGAATTTTAGTGCCTGGCTGAACTTGTATGTTTTGACAGGAATTGTGTGCCACTGAGGTAGATTGCAAAGTGGCAATGCTTGCAACAGAAGCTTCTGAACTGGAAAGTCTTATTTATTGCATGGAAGTCACTGAATTACATTGCATTGAGATTTTCATGAATCTAATGAGTTTGTTTGTCATGAGAATGCAGAACTGCTTGTCCATTAAACGATCTGTTTATTCCAGTGACTTGCATTCAGAAGTGGTCTTAAGTAGTTGCTTTAGGCGAAGTGGAGGTAAAGTAAACACCTGATAACTTTTCTTTTCCGCCTTCCTGTTGTCAAGAACTCCTGGTCGGCTTCTCTGTTGAGAAACTTGGGCTAGATCTCTTCTATGGTTGTGGTGTTTTCTGTTTTTCTCTGTAGCGTCCCCCTGAAACTATTTCTGAGTTTACACTGTCCTTTGGCAGGGAGTTCTACTGCTTACAGGATTTCTTAATTTTGTTTTTGAAACTGGCTTCTACTGGTTTCGCTTAGTGGCTCTGGCTTAGGTTGGAGTAGATAAAGAACAGCTCAGTTCATTCACCTTCCTGTGTTCTCTGTCATTCTGTAGATCCCATAGGCCTCTCTGATTTCGTTTCGTCATCTTGTTTTTTTTTTTTAAAGACCAAAGAAGTCAAGCCTTCTCAGTTGTTTCTTATGTGAAAGCATTTTCATATCTTTGACTACTAGATTTTTCTGCTTTCTTTATCTTTAATTGATAAACTTAGTAGTAAATTGTGTGGGACTTGTCAAAATATAACATTTTTCTTGAGTGAAATGGAAATTCAGCTTCCTTACTTCTTTTTTTCTTGTTAACAACAGTAAGGAGACGAAGAAAATCTTTTTCCTTACCAACACAGAGCATTCTTCTGTGTAGATATTTACAAAAGCATGACAGACTTCATAACCCACTGAAGCTTGTGTGTATGGTAAACATGTTGTTAGTAACGTGAAGGAATCTGTTAAGTGTTTTTTATCGCTGGCTATTTTAGTTCTTGATCTATCAACTTGTTTTTGAAGAAGAGGCCTTGTTCAGAAGCTTCTGTGTGGGTGGAAGTTGAAATGAATATTGTCTCTAAGGAGCTGAAAAGAACTTAGGAAATCCTTTATCTGTGGATGAAAATACTTCATGTTTTCTGCAACTGTAGTTGAGATTCTCCTTCTGTTTTTTTCCAAGAGCGCTTGGCTGAAGCAGTTAATCATGCCATTGTGACATAAGCTGAGTTGGTTGAGTTCCAACCGAAACAGTGCATCATAACTGAGTTCTATGAACTTTGCCTGCTTTAAGATGTTGACCCTTCCTTCACAGCAGTGGGAGGTGAAACTTGGAAAATTCTTCCAAGTGTATTTTTGGTCTTCAACTATAGTAGAGATTGTGACTTAGAAGACAAGAATCAGGCATGAGAAAGCAATTCTTTGTTAATGACCTATAAGTTGGCTATGTTGCGAAGAATCAGTATGTGTATAACTAGCAGCCTGCTCACGTTTTTGGTAATCGTTGCAACCATGTTTGGTGTAAAATCTACCTGAGACTTAGGTCAGCTCCCCTTCTGCTTTCCCATGTATTTTCATGTAGGTCATAATTTAAAGAGTGAGAATGATCATTTTCTGGAGAAGAGAACCCAATTCTAGAACTTCATATAGAATAACTGTTCACTGTTCACTGTGGGTTTTGATATGTTGTTACAAACTAAGAAGAAAAATAAATCTGGGAGGTGTTTTTTTTTTTCGTTTGTTCTTTAATTCCTTGCTGACAGTGCCTGTTTTCTTGTGTGTTTTTTTTTTCCAAATAAAATTGAAGGATGCATGAATCATAAGCTTAAAAATTCATTGTGAAATTTTAAGAGTGCATATCTCTGGATGATAGCAGTATATATTCTGAATTTTAACATTTCAACTTTAGCTGTAAATTCATACTGACTCTAAAATGTATATTGAAAGAAACATTTCCCACAAAAGGCCTTAAAAACATCCTTTGGTCTATTGGCAGGATAATATTGTAAGTATTTAGTAAGTAATTTATAAGTAGTGTAGGTATTTTTGAAGCAGATACTACAGGTATACAAATAACTTCTGTTGAAGCTGGGACTTCCGTAACTCAAACATAACAAATTGAATTGTCTTAGAACTTTTGATATCTTAAAATTTAATTTAACATATCTTCTTGAACCAAAAATAATCAGATATTCGCAGACAGTAGTGTCAACTTTTAAATATAGAAAGTATACTAGAGATTTTCCCTATCAAGTACTATGCAACAGCAACTTAGGTATATCTGTAACGTGAATTACTTAAGTCTGTAAATTATGACTACACCTTATCCCCTTATGCCTATTCTTCTTTAATTTGTGAGGAAATAAAAATTCAGTAAGTGTTGTTGATATAAGATTCAACTGTCAGTGAATTGCTTTAAATAGTATTGTTGCGTGTGTCTCAGGAAAGAAATTATGACCTATTTAGTACATGAAAGAAATTATAGCTAATACTTCATGGTGCATTTCAATTTGGATTTTTTATGAACAGAATATTTTGAAGGCACCGTGTATGCCGTACGAAAATATAAAATGAGTGTGCCATTATTTAAGCATGCTGTTTAATGAAGTTAATATTACAATCTATGGCAACTTTGTCATTCTGTGAATAGTTTAAATTTTCTGTGTGGTGTTTCGCTTTCTTTTGTAACTACTTAGATGTAAAATCAAACCCCAGTATCCTTATCTACAGTGAGCTTTCTACTTAAATCACACTAGAAGCATATTTCTGCAGTGAACAGAAGTAAAATTATTAAATTTTGCCCAGGTTGCTCGGAGAGCTGTGGGTGCTCCATCCCTGGAGGCATTCAAGGCCAGTTTGGGTGGGGTCTGAGCAGCCTGATCCGTTCAGTGGGTGGTAACCAGCCCATGGCAGGGTGTTGGAACTAGACCATCTTTAAGGTCCCAGGACATTCTGTGATTCACTCCAGGAAATTTCTGGGCAGTTACTTGGATATGATGTTAATGACTAAATGAAGCCTGCGCCTTTGGTTAGAAAGAACTGTTTACACTCTGGAAGTGTCACTTGTCACGTTTCGTTACATGCATCTACTGTTTCTTCTGTTGCGGACACTGAAGTTTATTTCTGTAGATGAGACCAACTACTGCACGCTTCTGTGGTGAAACACTGCTTAGTGCATTTGTGCATAAGATCTTAGACATACAAACCGCATTCACAGTCCCAAAGCATAAACATAGCTCAGAGAATGGCTACATGCTGTTAAAGGTGGTGAGGAGAAAAGTCATTGCCAGAATGTTAGGAAGATGATGGATGGTCTTACAGAAAACTTACTATTATATACAGATTTGCTTTCTTCAAACCCCTTTTAGGCAGATGTTAATTTATTGCATTCATTCTCATGGGTTTGCAAATACTATACTACTTAATTGTGAACGAGTTTTTTCTGGGTAGAGATTTGGCTCCTCTGCTTTGACATTTATGTGTGCATGTATATTTATAGTTGTGATCTGTCTGGAATTTGCCTTTGTGGTTTTGTTTGCTCGTCAACTTGTTCTGTGATCTAGTCCTGTCTTGCAGTTTTGTCTGAGGTTTTAAGATGTGAGGAATTTATTTTTTAATTTTTTTTAAAAGCCTTAATTGGAAAGAGATATGAGCATTTTTATTCAACTTCAGATATTTCAAGGAATGGTACAGTTCTGCTTAGAAGCTTTTCCTTAAACTAACCTTTTACCTGGTACTAATTTATGGTTAACCTGGAATTTGAAGTCCCAGTCTAATGTACGTCAGTGTGATATACGCAGCATCAGAAGCTGACTTCATTTGATGTTAATGGAATCATATAGTCAAGCGTTGCTAATACCTAGTCTGTATACATGCTTTAGAGTAAAAGCTAATAGGACTATTTGTGTAGAGGATGTCTGAAGAACCTATGTATATATGAATGCTTAACATACTTCTGAAGCAGCAGTTTTCTTTTTCATGCTGAGCATTGTTTCAGAACTTATTTTCATTCATGTCTACCAAATGATGTGCTGTCTGAAAGTATATGAATGTAAAGTACATACAGGCTAATACTTTATAACAGTTGGGATTCATCACATAAGCTGTTTGAGGTATTTCTTCAATATTTGAAATTTCACATGCTGCACAGGCGTTTGAAATATTCAATTTTTTTTTAGTCCTTCCCCACGATGGAATGAGGCATTTGGAAGGAAGAGGAAATTCTACTGGAGTCTAAACTTTGCAGTTAATGTTGATATTTCTTGTAGTATTGTGATCATTGAGCATAGTTTGGCAGAAAACGGTTTTCCAGAATTGACTAAGCAATATTTTCTTAAATGCTATTTGATATGACAGTGATTGAATACAGCTATTGCATCTGACTGTGTAAACAAAAAGCTGATGGTTAATTGATTCTTTATGCAGTATATCATTCAGAAACGTTGATACGGTAGAATGAGGGAGAATGGTAGCTAACTGGCAAATTGTATGGCGCGTGTGAGGTGGTGTCATAGACAAGTTTATTACTGGAGATGTATGTTTGAGAATTTGCTTAGAGCTTGTTCATGAGCATTCTGAATCAAAGCGTTAGATGATTATTTTACTGATTTCTATAGCTACCTAGTTTAGTGGCGTGCTTCTGGAGGCATCAGTGAGTTGCAGGATGCGGTACTGCTGGCTTGTAGCCAAGGCTGGCCTCAGCTCCTTGTATGTGACGTGAGTTCTATCAGGTTGTGTGGTGGTAGTGCTCCTTAGGCAAAATTCATGTACAAGTCCAACTAGAAGGTGAGCTGGCATCCCAGTGTGCTGCACCTAGAATTGTGGGCATGAGCAGGAGGTATGCAAGCAGGGTAGGTACCTCCTGGTATTCCAACCCAAATGCTAACCTCAGAAGAAAGGTGTTACTCTATTGCAAGGACTCTGGGAAGCACTTGCTGACAAAATGCCCAGAGTTGGTCCTCAGAGATTTTGAACTAGAAAGGCAGAAACTTGTAAAGAACTAAATGATCCCATAAATGAATTAATCTGTCCCACCCTAGGTGATCACTTCTTTATCTGTGTACAGGATATTCCTTCAGGCATTAAAAAACCCGAATCATAACTAACTCAACATATGGGAAGCAGAATCTTTACACAGTTAATGTTTTAAAAATAATCGTAATTCTGTGTTTATGGTGACATAGCAGGTAAGATTATAGCATTAAAAACAAATGTAGGAGGTTTTTCAATAACGGTTCTCTTTCCTGTTCACCTGTGTTTATTTGAAGGAGCTGCAGTGCCAGAAGTTCTTGTTATGGACAGTCCACGAAGGATTTTATTGTTAATAATGCTGAAGGGAATGTAGGTTAAATAACAGAAGATCTCTATGATAAAAACATAGAAAGTAAGGAGAGAAAGGAGTGTAGCTTACGGAACCTCGTGTTCCACTTGTCCCATCAAGTAGGCAGTAGAAGTAGCAGTAGTCATTGCTGTGTATCTCACTCAGAATCTTCAATCTTATCATTTTTAGAGAATAACTTACCTAATTAGGGTATAACTTGGCACTAGTGCCAGGGGAGCGTGTTCCTTTCTGTAGGGGGAAAAAGGATGCCTGAACTGTTACTCACTGTGATTGTCAGCAAAATGTCTCGGTGTGACTTCTTAAGTTCTGATGCCTGAGTGGAAGAAGCTTTTGATTTAAGGAGAAATGCTGACTATTGTATCTTTTAATGAAACATGGGAAATTGATTGCTATGTCCTACAAAAATGGCAAGGGGCAGTGTAAGCCGTGCTTATTGCAACTCCTTAGATATTCTTTTGATAATTAAAATAAAAGATAATATTTAATGAAATATTGTCAGCAGGGGAGAAAGTCTTTATACTTTGCTTTTAAATCTAGTGTATACACACTCTGCTACTTCCATTGACCAGAGGTTAGGAAAAACTTAATGGAAGATAAACCTGAGACTAGTCTGAGTTACTGCTGTTCTGACAATTCTATGATACGTTACCATGGTCGCACAAAAAACGTGTGGTCCTTCTCAGTGCACTGCAAGTGTTGTAAGGTGTGATTTCACTGTGGTTGCTCAAACCATGCAATGGGAGCATGGCTGAGCATAGTGACTCCTTGTACTGCTAGTTCTGCAAGAGGACTTAAGGCTGTGCTGAATCTTGTTTTATCAGTAGTGATGAAGTTTGCTATTGTTCTTCAGAGTGACCGTCACTACTGGGTTTAGATGGTGAGTTGTCACATTTGCAGCTATTTCTTGAGCATAATAAAGTTAAAGCTGCCCGCTGAAATGTACGTAAATGAAGTACCTTCTTAGGGAGCAGTAGTATGTTTTGAATGAAATTGGTTTCGGTGTTGTTTTAATTCAACCTGTTATACCCCTCTTGCCTTAAGGATTTGATAGCACAAAAATCCTCAACTTAAGGCATGGATCTACAAGAGGTTATGTGGAATAGTAAATAAACAAAATCAGTGTGTTTTTTTTTAAAGAAAGATAGGGTGAAAAGGGTAATTAGTAGAAGACTAGCTTTATTCCACGTAGAGCTCAACAATAAATTATTCCTTCAGCTGCGTAGAGAATTGATTCTGTAACCTTGTGGCTTCCAGCGTTGCAAAGACTTTAATCAGTCCTTAGAGATTTGGTGACAAACAGATCAGATTTCTCAATGCCCTTTGACTTCTGTTGGATTTGAAATATTAATTACAGGTGTGCAAAATTCATGCCTAAGCAAATCCCATGTACATTGAAGGAGTCTGGCCAAATCTAGCACAGTAAGAAAGAACGGATACAATGTGGGGAATAGGGTGATGACATAGTGGGGGTGAGGTATCTCTTATAGTACTCTCTGTTGTAGAAGAAATTCTCAATCTTCTCTGTTTGGCCTCCTTTTAAGTTAGAGCAGATTCTGGAAAACAGTGTGAGAAGCTGTTTTCTTTAATGGGACAAAACCAGTTAATCTAAAGTTTAGCATTCTCTTCTTGAGTTTGAGGGTCCTTTAGTTGATACATACCCTATAGCAGAGCTATAGGGAAGGTAGTTTGAGTCTAAGAGATGCTTTCTTATGAGTAAGTTCCAGATATGACTAAAATTGGCGTATTGTAATACTATTTTTCTCCAGGAAGGAGTATTTTTCAACCTACAGTAGTGAGTCTTAAAGTTTGTTACCATCCTGACAAACAAGGATAATTTCATAACAACTGAAAGAAATCAGACAGTCTGAAACTACCATTCCCTCTGCAGAGCATTAGGAAACCTTAAAAATTAGAATTTGAACAACATGTTGTAAAAGAGATGTGCAGGAATCAGGTATTTTTCTGTTAGCTTTCATTTGACAGTACTAATATTAGCTGGACATATTGCGATACTCGCATTGGCTTGCTATTGCCAATGAGGGGGGAAGAAAAAATACTCACACATTTGATCTGCTTCTAGTTTTTTTTTTTTTAAGGTTTCTTTCATGTTTGATTTACTGCTTAGTGGTACTTAGCTGCAGTCAACTGCAGTTGAGAGTGGGTTAATTTTATTTTCACAGAAATGCAGTTAGTCTTTCTGAAGCTTTGTAGTTAGCTTAGATGTTAAATACTTCGCAGTCCTTGCTGGAAAGTGTACAAATCCATGTTGATTATATGTTCAGAAGGCAGTTGTACGTACAGCTGTCTACAGAAACAGTGAAGTAAAATGCTGTTACTATTTCATGTGAGTTACTGAATAACCACTGACAAGTGGTTATGTCTTTTAGACCTGGTTGGGTTCATCCCTGCTGGTGAAAGGCACTGCACTGTTAATCGTTTAAACTTTCTCGTTGCTGGAGGAGGGAGGAAATAGTTCAACAGTTTCTGTGTGTGTGCGTGCTTGAGAGCAAATGAACTGTGCGGACTGTTCAGCAGGGGCAGTCTGGGAAGTGACGCCCTGTAGTATTTGTCGTTCTAGAAAGTGCCGGAGACACGTAGTTTAGATGGGAGGACTCTAAAGAGGGCTGTGTCTTGTCCTATGTGTATAATTATTTATAAGTGAGCAATAGTGGAAGGAATGAAATACGGATAGGCTATCTAGTGCTTCTTTAACGTATCAGAGTTTGATTTTTTTTTTTGTATATTTAATTTCCAAATTTGATTGTTATTTTTCCTTCTCTAGCTTCTCTGCATTGCTGAGACACTGGATACTGGTTTCTTTATAACAAGGAAAATCTGAATTCCTGTAACACTGAGGATGGGGAAGGATTATTATTCTATTCTGGGAATTGAAAAAGGGGCTTCTGAAGAAGATATCAAAAAGGCTTACAGAAAGCAAGCCCTTAAATGGCATCCAGATAAGAACAAGTCTGCCCATGCAGAGGAAAAATTCAAGGAGATTGCAGAAGCTTATGAAGTGCTGAGTGATCCCAAAAAGAGAGACATTTATGATCAGTTTGGGGAAGAAGGTATGTATATCTTTGTTATGGTTTGTAAGGGGATACTTTCATTATGTTGGAAGAAACAAACACAGATGATGCATAGAAGCATATGTTGAGTTCTAGGCAATATATCTGTACCACTTCGATATGTCTCAATTTTATTACACTTCTAATGTAAAATGTATTGCACAGTTTTAATGATGATCTAGTTTTAATTTCTTCTGTTAATGTTTTTGTAAGTCCCAAATGCTTTCTTTGCAGGCAGAAAGTCATTGGACTGAAAAAGTTTGTATGACCCATAAATAGCTTTCTAGGATCTCATCTTACTGCCGCCTTCCCTTACTATAGCACTTTTTGAGATGCAGTCAGAGACATGAATTCTGTTTTAAGATTTTGTTAAAGGGCACTCTGCTTGATCTCGGTATGGCAGTCCTGAGCAGAAGCCCAGGTGTCCAGTCTGTAGTTGTCCTTGGCTTCTTGCCTAGGGAGGAAAGAATTTGGCTGATGTCATGAAATACCAGAACAATTTTTTAGCTTTAATTGTAAACAGTGATAACATGCCAAGAGAATGAGGCCTCAGAAATGTCATATTTATCCTAAAATGGTTATCTAGAGAGGATTTTTTTAATTTATTTTTGACCAGCATGACTTTGCCTCAGTCTTATGATTGAATAACAGAGGAGGACGTTAACAACCCTCCCCTTAAATGTATGGTATCAGAAATTCCAGATGAAATCATTATTTCTGTTTTAATAAGGATGTCCACTCATTCATTGCCATTCATTCAACCCTCTATCCCTTTTTTTTTTAAGAGAGAGAAAGAACACCTAGCAGTATTTTGTGTGGGAAGCTGCAGGTTCTTATATGAAATTTGGTCCTCTGTCATCTGTAGGACTTAATGCATTTGTTAAATTAAAAAATTGTTATAAATTCATGTAGAAGGCCCTTAGCTCCTGCAGATGGTGCAGTGTTTTTGTTTTGTTCCACTGCAGGTGTCGAAAGGCTTTAGTGCTGTTTCTGAAACATTGGAACGTTTTAGATACCAGAGGCCTTTGTTGCCTCTTGGTATTCTACCTTCTTGCATTTCTTCCCGTTTCCCACACCTCTTTCCTGTGTATGACTATAAAACTATTTACCTTGTGTTTCCTTGAAATTTTTTTATTCCTGTACAGTAGCTCATCTCAAATGGCTCTCACAAAGATGCATTTTTTTGTCACTTTTCCCAGGCACCTTGAAGTAAAACATAAAGCACGTAGCCTCTAGTCTCCTATCATGCATACTTGAATCTAGAGGTTCAAAACATAAATTTGTTTATTTTGGGTGTAATGTTAAAGGTAGCAATGGTGACTCTGGAAATACCTTTTGATGACTCAGTTGTTCTCTAAGCTTTTCCATTGCTTCAATGAGTATAATTAGTAGTTCTGTGGAAAAGGTGAGGAGGTGGGGTATAGGAAGCCAGGAAACATCAGTGTTTTTTTACAGTGAAGAACCTTGATGTACCTTCAATTTAAAAACTTCTGACCAGCTATTCCAGGAGGTGTCATTCTATTACCACAGATTAGATCCACTGATCTGATTGTTTGCTGTTAACAGTTCTGTGCCACATGAATAGTACTGAACATTGTAAAGTACTTTTAATATGGTATGGTATTGAGAAGGGGGAAAATATCCTTATTCTGATGACTTTCTTAGTTACTGCTGGTAACCAGTATTAGGCTTATGCATAGAAGTTCTAAGCAAAACAGCAAAAAAACCAAACTGTTTCAAACAAAACATGAAAAAAAAAAATTGAACACTGAGTTTCAAACTAAGTGTCCTACAAAAACTTTCAATTTATTTTTGTAGAAGTTTGAGATAGTATTCTGAAACTGTCAGCGCATTAATGCAAAAAATTAGTAGGAGGAAACATGTGGAGTTCATCTATTGAGAAAGGCACTTAAAACGTATCGCAAACCCAGTCAGGAAGTACAAAGGACCAGTCGGTGACAATCATGAGGGAAGTCTTTACCAGGAAGACTTTAAATGTAGATGTCTTCCTAGGGAAGACAGAGGTAGAGCAGAATTATTTGAGAACACTGTGGGTTGTTTTTGTTTTGTTTTTTGTACAGAGACAGTGACAGTTTATAGAAGACTTCTGTATCCAAATAGGGCTGCTTGAGTGTTGTCCTATTCCTTTATCCTCAAAATGAATTGCAAAAAAAACAAAACAACAAAAAAAACAGAAGTAAAGCTAATCAACAACGGATTAGAGTTGAACAACAGAGAATGAGAGAAATATTGTTTGAATTAATAGTTGATATTGAGTGGTTTGGTGACTCCTCATGGAGGAGGAGTCCTACTCTACTCCAAAGACCTTTTCAACTTGTCAGTTCTGATATCTATCATTACACTTTCTGATAAATTGAATATTAGTATAAGCTTTCCTGTTTAACATTTTTCTTATTTGTCTTCTTTAGGTCTGAAAGGAGGAGCTGGAGGACCTGATGGACAGGGTGGTACCTTCCGGTATTCCTTCCATGGTGACCCGCATGCTACATTTGCAGCTTTCTTTGGTGGCACAAATCCTTTTGAGATCTTCTTTGGAAGGAGGATGCCTGGTGGCAGAGACACTGAAGACATGGAGGTGGATGGTGATCCATTTGGATCCTTCACTAGTTTCAGTATGAATGGTTTTCCAAGGGAAAGGAATACAGTGGGTAGCCAGTTACGTCGTAAACAAGATCCCCCTGTAATTCATGAGCTTAAGGTGTCATTGGAAGAGATATATCATGGCTGCACAAAACGAATGAGGATTTCACGTAAGAGGCTGAACCCAGATGGTAGAAGTGTCCGAACAGAAGACAAAATTCTCACTATTGAGATAAAAAGAGGATGGAAAGAAGGCACCAAAATCACTTTTCCAAAAGAAGGTGATGAAACACCCAACACAATTCCAGCTGACATTGTTTTTATCATAAAAGATAAACCTCACTCTCATTTCAAGAGAGATGGATCAAATATTGTCTATCCTGTTAAGATCAGCTTAAGGGAGGTAAGTTTCTCTTTTAGTGTAACACAGTGTTCAAACCTTTTATAATGTGGTACAATAGCTATACAGCAAAAACTAAATGACAGCAGTAGAGTGTTTTCTTCAGTTTTAAGGAAAGCATTTCTCTCCTAAGAATGTGGCTACGGAATGTAGTTATTTATAGTGGAAACACTAGCTGTTTTGATATAAATGGAGAACTATATCAAGCTGTTTACCATAGAGGAGGTGGAGGAGAATGAGGGTGGAAGAGTGAAAGTAAAAGTTGATATGGCTTAAATCTTTGTACTTTACCTTTCTTGATAAACACATATTAGGCTAAATCAATAAATGCATTCCATACAGTACACTTATTTCTTGTGTGATGTGATTGCTGCTTCAATAGAACAAAGTAGACATTTCTTAAATATTTTCAGTGCCAACAAATTCTAAGCCTGCCTTTTTATGTCATAAGTTATTTCAGTGTGATTTCGAAGTAGGTAGAGATTGATTTCATGATGATAAATTATTGAGAACAGGTGTTAAAGGAACTATATATAACAACAAAAATGCTATAGCTTTTTTTTAATTCTGTTCCAAGAACAAAACACACTGGCTTTCAAATGGAAAGAATCAGACAACCAAGGAGAGTTTGTCAGAATCTGAAGCTGTGCAATAGTTGTAATTTAAAAATTAACGTGGCTGTGTGTGTTTTATGTTTTCTCTTAATTAGTATTAGGTGAAGGAACAAGTTTTTACTTGCATTTTGAGCTCTTTGTACATAATATGAGCTCCCTTCTTAAAGGATTCCTATCTAAAAATACATCTGAAGTGAGTGAGACCCTTAAAATAGGGTAAAGGAGGGAGAGAAAACTATTTAATGATGTGGGTAATGCAGTTCCTTCATGGATAAAAGTCTATGTAGATTTATTGCATTGTTATATAATAGTGAATATTTTATCAGTATAGACCAAGTGTGCAGGATCAAGTGAAGCTGGAGGAATCTTTATCAGAGATCTTACCCAATGCTTTGTTTTCATTACTAAAGCAGGAGAAAATCTGATCTTCCTGGTGATGTTTTAATTTTGATACCCCAAAGTAGTGTTTGTTTTTCTTTGACCATCACAAAAGCTCTCCTAAGTTAACTGTCAAATTTGATTGTCTCTACTTAAAGACATGTTGCATCAAATAACACAACGTAAGTTGATGAAGTATTAGAGTAAATCCCTGTGGAATGTGAACAAAAAAATTGAACAGGATTCTAAATTACCAGTTGAAATAGAAAAGTATCTGGAGATTTGCTATTAGAGAGTTGTGAGAAGTGTGTTTGCCCTGTGGTCAATTACCATACTATTTGATAAAGTTATAGAAGGATATATAAGCTCGCTTACTCTTCAGTGGCTATTGCCTAAGATTAGTAAGCCTTGTCAAAATTCAAATAGTGTTACTTCCCTAAGAATATTACATCTCTGCACTTCGCAGTGGAAGTATTTTGTTTACAATGCTAGTCTTCTCTAAATATAATTCAATTGTAGGTACAAAGTTCTGACCATTCCATTTTTTTATGATACAATCTTTCTCTAGGCATTGTGTGGCAGCGCTATCAATGTGCCGACAATAGAAGGAAGAACCATACCCATGACAGTAAATGAAGTTGTAAAGCCTGGGATGAGAAGAAGAATTATAGGATACGGTTTGCCATTTCCTAAAAATCCTGACCAACGTGGAGACTTAATTATAGAGTTTGAAGTAATTTTCCCAGATAACATTTCTCCAGCATCAAAAGAAGTACTTAGGCGAAATCTTCCAGTTTCATAAAATAAAGACTATGTCAGCTGTTTAAGCAGGACACTGGAAATGCAGAAGACTGGCAAGTCTGTGCTTTAAAAGTGCAATGTATAACAACTAGTGGAATATTTGTTGTTTTTTTTGTTTGTGGGTTGGGTGGGGGGAAATACTGTAATGCTGCATGAGAAGAAAAGAGTTAAGTACAAGTCATGCAGATGACTTCTGCAGTATAATTTACAGGGAAAACCACTCATTTTATTTTAGGTCTTCCTAATCAGAAAAGCTTATTCAGTATTTTGCTTAATATAAAGTGTAGTCAGTTCTTACAAAGCCAATGCATATTCCTGATAAAGTACTTGAGCCACCAAGTGCTTTATTTCTTATATCCCTACTCTATCTATAATGTTAACAGTTTATACAGAAATTGGACATAGTAGTGGAAATGTACACATGTGAATATTTTAAATTACAAAGCAGTAAAGATACTGTTTGGCATGTTGCTTTCCATTGCACAAAGCGTAAACTGGAAGAATTGGCTTGGACTCCTAAATTGCCCCCCAGTGAAATGAAAGCATCTTCTTTGTTGCCTCAGAATGTGAGAGAACTACATTGCAAGTCTAGGAAAGGGCATGTAGCTTGAGGAGAAAGTAGCCATTTGTTGTGTAGTTCCTCATGCTTCAGGCAGAACAGCAAGAAAGGATTCTACAAGTACATATACAGCAAGTGTGGGCCTGCTGTCAAATGGGACAGGGAAACTGGGTGACAAATGGAGAAGGTTGAGGTACTCAGTGCCTTCTTTACCTCAATCTTTACCAGTAAAACAGTCTTTACCAGGAGTCCCACCCCCTGAAACTAGAAGGGAATCCTGAAACAAGGAAGAGGTAGTCTCAGTGGTAGTGAACCAAGATAGAGGTGCATTTCAGCCAGATATACAGAAGTCCATGACACCTGCAGAAGTGAATCTAGCTAGTGCCATTGCAAGGCCTCTTAGTTTTGCTTTAAGAAAGGCTTCTGTAGACTGGTAAGAAGCAAGTATCACTCCTATCTTCAAGAAAAACAAGAGAAGACACAAGACTGTCAGCCTTAATGCAGTCCCTGGGAAGATGAGGAAGAGTATCTTCCCAGAAAGCATTTCTGAGCACATGGAAGATAGTAAGGTGATTGAAGAAAGATTTAGAAAAGGGAAATCATCCTTGACCAACTTGATTTCAGTCTACAGTGAGGTGATTAGCTTGATGGACAGTGGGAAAACAGTCTGTGTTCTTTACCTTGACTTTAGTAGGCAAATTGGCGAAGTACAGGATAGATAAGTGGATAGTGAGATGAATTAAAAAGAGACAGAATGAGTGGGCACAGTGGGTTTGTTATCAGTATCACAAAGTCCACTTGGAGGTAAGTCACTAGTGGAGTGCACAAAGGCTGAATACTGTGGCCAGTACAATTCAACATCTTTGCTAAAGACCTGGATGATGGCATGGAATGCACCTTCAGTAAGTTTGCACGTCATACTGAATGGTGAGGAGTGGCTGATAACACCATGTTGATTGTGCTGGTCTTAAGAGGGGCTTTGGTCCAAAGAACTGTACAGAGGAAGAGTCTAATGAGTTAAAAATCTTGCTCCCTGAAGAATTACCTAGGCACCAGTATGGCCTTGGGGCTCACTGTCTGCAAAGCAATTTTGTTGAGAAAGGGCTTTGAGGTCCTGGCAGACAGCAGACTGGCCATGCATCCTTGCTGCAAAACAGGCTGATGGTATCCTGAGTTGCACTGGGAAGCTTTGCAAGCAGAGTGAGGGAGATAATCCTTCTTTCCTACTCCTCACTACTGGGGCTGCATTTGGCATGCTGTGTCCGGTTGTAGTCTCCCAAGTAGAAGGAAGACAGTGGCTTGATGGAACAAGTCTATGAGAGACTGAGAGAACTGGAACTCTTCAGTCTGGAATACAGAAAGCTCAGAGGGATGTTATCAATGTGTGCAAGTATCTGGAAGGAGGGAATGAGGAGAAGGGAGCCAGACTCTTCTCAGTGACACCCAGTGTTTGGACAGGAGGCATGGAGGCAACTTAATACACGTTAAACTCCACTTGAGCACAAGGAAATATTGTTTATTGGGTTTTTTTGTTAGTACGTTTTTACACTGTGAGTGTGGTCACAGAGATTGGAGAGACTATGGAGCCTCCGTCCCTGGAGATTCTCAAAGCCTAACTGAATGCAGTCCTGGACTGCCTGTTCTAGCTGACCATGCTTGAGGAGATTTGGGTGATCCTCAGAGGTCCCTTCCAACCTGAAAGATTCTGTGGACACTGACTTAGCAATTTTCAACAGACAGTGTTAAGGACCACACTCTGCAAATGAGGCTTAGCCCAAAGGTGGGTGGTGCTGATGTGACAGTTTGAATCTATAGAGTAGGTTTTTGTGTGGAAAGATGAATAAAGAACACTGTAGAAGTGTACTGTAGAGCAGATATTTAAAGATCATGCTGATCTCAAGTTCAGACTTGGAAAACAATGCAGATTTTACTTCAGTGAAGGAGAATCCCAGGTCCTATCTAAAGAGAAGTCTACTCAAGGCATAAAATAGGATAGGGGTTGCCCATAAACTTCTACATGCTTGCATTGAGTCTTTTCTGAATATGATTTACTTATCTTTATAGTTAAAAAGTGCATAGGGAAAAGGAAAGCCCTCTGTAATAGTCTAGTTTTATAATATAGTAATAGGGCTGGTTCCCTTCATTTTGGTGGAAGAAATGCTTTGCAGATTTGTTCTTGTTGCTTGAGTTTAAAATCTTAGTAGAGTGCTTTAGCAACAGTTTCAAAGAATGTTTTTCTTCGTAAGAAGAAAATATATAGGATTTGCTGTTAGCCTTTTGACTGTGTAAACTCAGTAGTTACCTGCTTTGTTAGGTAGCTTAAGAAATAGCAGTATTACCTTCATATAAAAATGCTTTTCTGTGGGAAAGTAAATAACATGAAAGTTGGGATTCAATTTACAATAGCTTTTTAATGAGCATAAAAATTCCATTTTTGTTACTCAAAGAAATAGAACTTCTGGGAGATACTGTTCAAATAATTTTTCAACTGCTGATCTCTGTACATTTTCAGTTATAGTCCTACAACTGCAATAGATCTACAAGGAACTAAACAATTGGTGGAGCAGTATCATAAGGGGAAAACTTAACTGCTTAATGTTTATGCATATTGTTAACACTATATTGTTTGTTTAAAAAATTCCCAATATGTTCTGTATTGCATTTCTTATGTGGTTTTTAAGTAAAAAGTGTAAAGTTGTTTTTTCATTTTCTCTCATCTTTTGTTATAATGGCAGAAGCTAAAATCTGTGAAATTTAAGTGTATAATCCTAAAATATGTGTATGTTACTTTAAAAGTTAATGGAATTGAAATTTTGTAATCCAGGATCTTGTAACAATAGTCTAACTTGTTTAAAAAAAAAAACAAAACAAACACCTTTCTGCAACTGAAACTATTTCATGTAACCATTTTCAGGTAAGAAGAGTAGTGTTAAATTGAGGATTTGCAGTATCCTGTGTATATGTACAGTATCCTGTACATATGCCTTTAGAGGCATGTGTACAGCAAACTACTTTTTTTCCCCATTTTCATGCTCAAAATACAGAACTATAGGACTAGTATGATTTTTTTAATGGAGAGATAACAAAGCATACATTTCAAAAAATAGCACGTGGAATTACTTCAGAATGTGAGAGAGAGCATTAATCCAGGATTTGCAAGAAAGAAGCACACTTTTAATACTGAAACATTAAAAGCTATGTTTTAAAAACCACTTGATTATTTTTAGTAAAGGCTATGTGGGAGACAGCAGGTGACTGAGTATTTGCCTCTATCTTTAAATACTAAAATACATGGAAATGAATTAACATTCATGAAGTTGGGAGGACAATGATATTTTTATAGTCTCCCGAGGGTTGTTTAAGTGCCATACACAGCAAAAGCCATTTGGTTATTTCAGAGAAGTTCATTCTTAGACTTTCTGATGTCATGAGGATATTAGCATTCCATTGTTTTATTCCAGTATTCCTTGTATAATTGAAAACTATGTAAAGCCTATTTGTGGTGTGTTGAGGAAGTGCTGTGGCTTTGAGATGGTTTTGAATAATGACCTGTTTTCTTGGTAGGGAAGTAACATGTTTTGTAGCTGGGGTTGGGTCTCTGCTATTATTTTTATCACTTTCGTCTTTTAACTTTGTGGATGCTTACTCCCATTTATTTTTTATGGAGTGGAAGTAGACTTCATTTGTGTGTCCTCTTTTAGCATTCACCCTCTACTTTAAGTGTGACTATCAGTCCAAACATTAGAAACAATGCTGAAAATGAGCAACGTGTATTATGATAGTTGGTGAAATGAGGTTAGCAGTGTTTTGAGTCTCAGGTGTGATAGTTCTAGTATTTTTAGAAGGTGCTCAAAAATCCAGGCGTAGGGAGACATCTCTAAGGTTGATACATAGTACAGTGAGTAAATAAAGATCTGAAAATGGTTGTGTCTTCAATGCCAATGAGCCAAAGCATATCTAAGGAAGTAGTCTATAGTTGGCTTGGTTGTAAAGACACTGGTTGAGCTATGCACATAAAACTGTCTACCTTGCATAGTTTTGCTTAGATACTGGAGGAGAGAATGTCACCAACTTGATCCAGTTGTATTTTGGATAATCTATCAGTGGCTGTGGATTAATTTTTCTGTAGGATCTGTACAAAAATAAAATTGGCACCCTAGGAGGTGGTGATGTATTTGGCCAAGAGTGAGTTCTACTTAGTAGGTGCCACTATCACCATGCTTGTGTAAACCAAATTTACCTTATTTTAATTAGTCATGCTTTGTGTTAATAATATCTTGAGACAAACTGGCTGACGTACATTCTGAGCTAAGAGAAAAACAACAGTGGTTTCCAAAGGTTGTTTTCCTTGGCCTTTACTGAGATTGTATGTCCTTACCCTTATCTACATCCTTTTTTATTCTTTGTCTATATTTATTGAGTGTTTCAAAATGTTTTAATTCCCCAAACCTTTAAGTCTTAAGATGTTTTTTTCTACTTCATAGTGGCTTGGTGTTTATTGAGATCCATTTATTGTGTAAATACTGAAAGTAGAGGGCTACTGTTGCTCCCCTTGTGTCTAGCAACTCTGTGTGCTTGTTTTTTTCCCACTCTAAGTGCTGTCCTACCCAAGCAACAGTCTTGTTAGTCATGCCTGATTGCTTTATCAAGGAGAAGCTATCTTCACGCTTGCTGCCCTCCATGATTAGAAAAATCAATATCCACCGAGCTGGATATTGGTGGACTTTCATAGGATGCTCTCATCTAGTTGCAATTTTTTATGTGCCAGAGGTAAAATATGAATATTTGGTGTGGTATGGCCGTACTCTCAGGAGGCCGGTAAGATCTGGTAGTGGAGTTCATTCCTTTTCTGTCACAGACAAAATTCTGTTCAAGCTCCTGGCTTGAAAATTGTATTTTATCCTCTGTTTTCTCAAACGGTCTTGTTTTGTAGCATGACTAGGAAACTTCAGTTTCATTTCTGTTAATACTTTTTTTATTTAAATAGCTGATCTCAAGGTACTACCACTAAACTTACAAAGAGCAGCTCTGTTTTCTTTCAACCTTAGTTTCATTAGACTAAGCAAGATATAATCCTGTAATATCTTATAAAACAGGTTCTTTGTTCTCTAGTCAAAATCCTTTTAAGCAGTTACTTCATTTAGAATGTGAATGACCAGAAAGATAAGAATTGTTGCGGGTAAGAACTCCTTAAGTCATAGATGCATATATCATTTGTAATGAAACTGTTTTGTATACGCTGCTGGTACATTACAGTAGAACACTGTTGCATTTCATCCTTAGTAGTATGACTCAGCTCTGTTCCAGATGCTTTCTTCACAGGTGTGGCTTTTGCATGCCGTAGTTCTTGCATCCAAAGTGCTATAGCTGAGCAGTGTGATAACCTGCATTGTGCAGTATACTCACAGCATAAAAGGAATATAACCAATTCTTCTCTTTTTAGTGTGTGGTTTTACTTTCTAAAACCATGGCAAATAACGAGTAACATTTTAATTTAAATGATTAACTTTCTGCAGTGTGACTAAAAATGCAATTTAAGTTGTTTTTGTGTCCCAGCTTTCCTGAACCACTGAAAGCTTATTTGAATTCATGACCTAGTTATGAATTCCTTACTTACTGTAATTATTGTGGGCAGATATTTTCCTAGTGGGTACACATTCAAAGAAGCCTGAGAGTAGGACTGCTTATAGTTGGAGAAGATGTCTTGTGCCCATTGTAGGCTTATTTTTCTTTGAGGTTCTCAGCAGTCTTGACTCATTTCTAGGTCCACAGATCACTCAGTCCACACTGGTTAAACCTGAGTGGTTGAAGCTCCTAATTCATGATCAGAATGATATTAATAAATAGCATTTGCAGCTCATCAAAAAACAAGTTCATGTAGCACATGCAAAACAAGCTGTTGAATTTTTCCTAGTGATTTCTTCCCAAAGCTGGAAGCTGTTAATGGTGACAGCGTAGATACTGTCCTAGGTTTGGCTTTAAAGAAAAACATAGCATGTGTGTAGTTTTCTCTTCTGATTTAAGGAAAAAAAAAAACAAAAAGCACTCACCACTTTACTGCTGATGTAAATAATGATAGTATATACATGTTCCATATTGTTTGTATTAACAGTGCGACATAATCTTCAGTTTACTTGGTCAGCTGCGCTGGTTTCTCATCGCTTTTTCTTTCTGTGGTTAAAAGCTGATGCTGTTCTTCCAAGTGGGATGAACTTAGTTCTGGTACAAGTTTAGCTGCCTCTTTCCATCTGTCCTTTAAAGATAGATAGGTGCATGGAAGCTTAACACTTCTGTGAGAGGAGGTTTTGCAACATTGTTAAATTAGGGCTATAGCAATGTCCATCCAGCTAATCTGCTGCTATATATAGAAACTTGCCTGTTTTTGTTTCCATTTAACTGACTTGCTAACATCAGTAATGAACAGCAATTGATGATTTTAACATTGATTCAATTATGGTTTCAGAAGATAAGGAATGAGTTAGTAGAGCTCAAGATTGGTAGGGAGAAGAATTGTATTAGAAAAAAATTAGCGACATTGACATTTTAGTAAGTGGTAAATTGCATGTTTTATAAGAAATAGCTTATTGAAAAATTGCGTAACAGTGAAAAACCAAAGTATCAATGTTTGGACATGAACCATTTGGTGCTGTCTTTTAATTTTGTCTCACTACAATCTCAATTTATGCTAATGTGCTCTCAGTTTTATTCCAGTATTGGAAAGGAAAGTGCATACAGTTTTCGAAGTTCAGAGAAATCTTGATTTTTCAGTTTTCTGGTTTCATACTGGTCTTGGAAGGTCAACTATTAAAGTGTGATGGTAAGTTTATTCTGTGGTGTATTTTACTGGTGGGAATTGCTGGAAAATTAATAACTTCAGTTTACTGGGTAAAAGCTAGACATGTTTGATTATTCAGTTAAGCATATCACATGCTATCTGAAAAGACCAAAATCCCACTGACTTCAAAGCCTTACTCTTCCCCCCAAGAACAGAATTTTAACTGTTTTGTGCATTTTCTGATATGCGCTAGGTAATCTCCGAACAGCTGTACTTGAAGTTTCACTCCAAGCTGCGTCTTCATCATCCACTTCAATGTGCCTGTCTGCTCTGGTTCCAATGCTAGAATCAATTTTTGTTTCTCTGGGTGTTTTGTCTTTTCTGAGACTCGAAAGATAAGGCAAAGCAGTACTGCTTCTCTCTGCAACTTTACAGCAGGTTCCTGCAGAGGTGCTGGATGCTGCTTCATAAATCTTCCACTCTTCACGTCTTCCACATTCAAGATGTGGATTACGTACACCACTGAAAATGAAGTAATTCCACTGAGGTGAGTGTAGTTACATTGGAGCACAGAAGAGATCTTCTATAGTATCTTAAGTCATTATGTGGAATATATTTCTCTGTTCCACAGTGGAAATGGAAACATTTTAAATCCCGCAAGTGTTAGAAAACTATTTTTCTAAATGTTAAATCTCAATACTCCAAACCTGTTGTCCATTACAACAATGTCTTAAAACTTTGCTTATATGGCTATGGCTGTGTTAATCCTTGCAGGTTAACTTGCAGTACGCTAAGTTGTGGTAAAAAGGCAAGAGTTGTCAGAAGTCCTTACCTGTTTTCTTTTATAACCTAAATATAAACCTCTGTGATCAATATTTAGCACATCTTTCTTCCCAGTAGAAATTCCTGAGCCTACTAATTGAAAAGATGACAATCTTACAAATTACAAAATGGCTTTGTGTATAAATTAGAGACTTCAAAAGGTGTATAAATAGAGTTCATAGTATATGCTTTATAATGTCCAAATAGAGGAAACAAAAGGATGAGATGTCTGCGCAGGCCAATATAGGAAGCATGAACTGTCTTCGATTGACTGGGTGTTACTGGTGTGATCTACTGAAAGTGCCCTTCCAATAAAGAAACCCTTCCTAACCAATCCTGTGGACAGGGAGCGTTGTTTATGTGTAGGAATAGCTCTTGTCCCAGGTCCGTGTTACTTTGCTTTTGTGTGGGGCGGTAGCCCGGGAGCTGCCGGTGCCGCTGCCCTCCCTGTTGCTTCCAGCCGTGCCTTTCCCCGTGTGTGCGCCCCGAGAGCGGGGCGGGAGGGCCCGGTGGGGCGGGGCGGGGCGGGAGGGCCCGGGCCTCACCTGGCGGCGGCATGGCTGCGCCGGGCCGGGGCGGCGCCGGGGGCAGAGTCCAGCGCGGGGAAGCGGCGGCCGGAGCCCGCTGCAGGCGCGGAAGATGCCCCTGGGGCTGGGGACTAGGAAGAAGGGCAGGTCCAAGGAGACCTCCAAGCTGGTGGACAGCGAGGCGGCGGCCCCACCGCCCGCGGCGGAGGCTCGGGCCCCGGTGGCGAGCGCCTCGCGGCTGCAGTTCCACACGCAGCTGGCGCACGGCAGCCCCACGGGCCGCGTGGAGGGGTTCAGCAGCGCCCGCGAGCTGTACGCCAAGATCGCCGAGGTGTTCGGCATCGCCCCCACCGAGGTAGGGCCCGGGCGAGGGTGCGGCGGGGGGTGGCTCCGCGTTCCGTTAAGGGTGAAATTGCTATTTCCAAGCGGATATTTACGTGTGGGAAGGGGCGTAAGCGTAACCGCGTTTAACTTCTACACGGAAAAATACCGGTCCCTTCAGTCTATCTGCCGTCTTGATGAACTTCAGGCCGGCCTGCTGTTAGTACGGCTCCGCAGCTCTGGGGCATGACGGAGTGGGGTGGGTTAATTATTTCCAGTGAGGGGTTATTGGCTGCAGCGCTTCTTGCCGGAATCGAGGACAAACCAACGGGCTGCTGGGGGTACGTGCCCCCAGAGAAGGCAGCGGGGTGTCACGGAGTGCAGGGGTGGGAACCCACCGCCTCTGAGAGCAACTGCTGCAACGGCTGGAAAGTCTTTGCCGGATCGTTAAACAGTGCCCTATTAATCGAGGTTATTTAAATTTGTTGTAAGAATGTATTTATTTATTACTCTGCAGCCTTTTTTATTTTATTTTTCATCTGAGCTGAGCTTTAAACATTTGTTTGGATTATGATTCACTTGTGTTTGCGGACGCATTGTTTTCCCTTAGCTGGAAGGCAGTGGCCGTATCAGGTTCTTCTACCATGCATACGTGGTTCTGTGAACCTTAACTTCTGAGTGGCAAATCGAAAGAGAAGCAGCACTGACGCAAGGGGACCTCCAGATGCTTTAGCACTCTCTTATGTGTAGCTGCCTCTTCTGAAGTGCCAAGGCACTGCTACAGACTTTATTCTGGGGCCGGCTGCTCTTACCCAGCAGCATTTCACGCAGTAAATTACAGAAGTGTCAGTAACAGTGAATAAGTTTAACCGGTCACTGTTGCATTAAGTAATTAAGCAGTACCTTCCCAGCTGCTCTGACCTTCTGCTTCTCTATTTTCTTTCCATACTGAGCTTCTGTTCCCTTTTGTTCTCTGTTCAATCTCCAGTTATACCTTTAATTCTCAAGTTCTCTAATTGTCAGATTGTCTTCTGTTTTAATTTTTATCTTAATGAAATTTTGTTACCAATCTCGTTGATTCAATGACTCAAAAAAATAGCATTCACCAGGAAATTCAGCTCTGGAGAAATGGTGCTTTTCCCATTTCTCCTGCTAGGCAGAAAATCTGGCACTTCTACAGCTTTTGTTAAACTAAAGAGAATCTAAACTGGAGATTTTTTTTTTTCTTCACTGTCCTATTCCTGTATGCTTTTTTTTTTTTTTTTGATGTGGTTTATTGGTAAAAACAGATGGGGAATTAGTGCTGGAAGCACTGAACTTAAGAACACAGAATCATTTGAGTTGGAAGGGACCTTTGAAGGCCATCTAGACCAACTCTCTTGTAATGAACAGGGACAGCTATGGCTCGATCAGGTGCTCAGAGCCCTGTATAGCCTGACTCTGAGTGTCTCCAGGGATGGGGCACCCACTGCCTCTCTAGGCAGCCTGTTCCAATGCCTGCAGTTTTTTTTTTTAAACTCAAGAAATTCATTTGGCTTCAAGAAACAATGTTGTACAAAACAAAAATAGTATTCAAAATGACTTCCTGTTGTAAAGACAGCAGAGCTGAGTGAGGAATCCAAACCTGATTAATGTGACAAAATTCTAATAGGGAAAAAGTAGGATAGATTTGTGGCAAGTGTTGCTGTGAAAAATAAAAGTTGTTGACAGCTGCTAAATTTGCTGGAAATAAGTGGATACCAGACATTTTAAATTGTTTTTCTCAATTAATAAATGCTGCATTCGTACAGTCTGGTGTAAAGCATAATGCCTGAAGAAACACTTCCTCAAGCTGAAAGACTGAGGTACTCAAATGCCACTTGCAGGTGTTATTTATCTAGGAAAGTTTCTGTGACCCAGGTGCCCTGAAGCCTGAGAGCATGATACCTGAATGCCTTTGGAAACAGGCACTATCAGAGAGATCTCTGCCCTGCAGTCACCCAGGTGGAAAATAGATGGGGAAGGGGTGAGGGGAGGAGCTCAGTGTAGAGAGCAGTTGGCAAACCACCACTGAAATGAATACATTTAATATGTCATGTGAGTTTACTGCAGTGTAGGCAAGAGAATGGATTATTGGTTAAGTTCCTACTTAAGCATTTCAGCACAAGTACAGGATGAGCTATGCTTATCATCTATCACTTTTTTTTTTTGACTCAGCATGGTTGCAGCACCTAGTTTCCTCTTCGTATCGTGTCCTGCAGAACCAGCTGCATTTAGTTCTGCTGGAGAATCCTTTCCAGGCTCTGTGATTGACTTCAAGCAGTGATACAGAGAACCTGGTGTAAAATGCAGTTTTTGTTGGGCAGACACTGAACAATCAGTGCAGAGTGACAGAAACTTCTGTGCAGTCCTTGATCATAAGTAGGGTAGGACAGATACTGGACAATGCTGGTCTTGATTAAAAGCAGCTGCTTGCTCCTTCACAGCAAATATCTGAGGAGTGAAGGAGCTCCAACAGTGGCTTCCTGAGGCTTTCCCTATACTCACCTCTTCTTGTCCAGTTATCTTATTCTTCATCTGTCACCTGAAGATAACATCCCTATTGTCTGTCCCTTTAGAACCTGACTTTTGGCCTGCATTCCTGCCCACTTTGCTCAGTTTTACTGTGCCTATTTTTTTTCCTGGTCAAAACCGGTGGATTCTTTGCACAGGGGAGGAGAAGTGCAGCCTGTATGATAGAGAAATGAGCACTGACCAAAGGACAATGTAGATCTGTTAAAGCATTTGCTGGCATGCTCTTGTGACAGCACATTGTAGGGCTTTGAATTATTCAGAATGGCTAACCAGGCACTTGAAATGTGAATATTAAAATCTAACTGTAGCAAGGCTATTTCTTGTTCAGATGGGAAGGGAATGGTAAATGATAGAAGCCATGGAAGCTTCCAGTTTGCATGCTCATGCTTTTCCATAGCTCACACTTCTGATTATTTTGTTTGCTTTGTAAGGTGAGGTGAATTGAATGCTTAGTGGGTGAGTCTAACAAGTGCCCATGAAGGCTGAGATATCTAATGTGGTGAAAGGACTTCTGCATCATAATGGGAACTGAGGAACAGGGAAGCCTTCCCAGCAGCACCGAGAGTAGAAATGCAGCTGTCTCTCTCTTCCAGCAACAGGAACTCAGCTGCTGAGCTTGTGCCCAGTATGCTGTTCTGTAGCATTGCCTCCTGATGCTAAACAGTTAAGTATACTGTAAGGCTCAGCCACATTAAACTTTCATAGATGTGTTTGATTTAAACCTGTTCAGTTTAAACTCTTATGAAATTGCTGAAAAATAACCTAAACTGAACAATAGTGTTGAAGTATAGGTTTTGCAATAAGTGACATTTTTTTACAAGAAAAAAAAGGCTAAAACATTTTAGAAGGTTAGAGAAAAGGATCAGTTTGTGAAATTTGCTGAAATATTTGGAGTGTTAAAGTACTCGCTTATCTGTTGAAACTAATTCTCACAATCTCGGCTAACGATTGAAGCGAAGCAAATTTAAAGGAACAAAGGCGACACTCCCTCCAAACCACCTCCTTGCAACCCAATGGCAACAATTGTTTGCTTGCTGTTCCCTGAAGTCGTGCTTAAATTTGATACCATGATGCATGTGATGCTTGCTGTGTTAATAATCTACTTCTCAGATACTTTTTAGCTGTACTTTTGTAGCTGTAGGGAGGAACTTGGAACTATTTCTTGTACATTCTGCAATTATTTTTTTTAACAATAAAACACTGAAAGTGGTACTTTGAATGTATCTGGGGAGACAAAGTTGCCCACTTGATAGAGTACCAAAACCACACTGGAACCAAGAGGATGTGGTTACTCTTGTTGCTGCAACTAGTCGAGGCTCTTGCATTTTCCCCAGGGAGAATGAAATAAGTCAAGTAGCTAGAAAACATGTTGGTGGTTTCTTGATATAGATGACACCTACATATAGAGGGAAATATGTCACTGGGTGTTATATTTTGCAAAAAAAGTTGAAGTCCCATGTCTCAGCTTCTTAAGTAAGTTGATTATGATGTCCTTTGTAAAGGTATCTGAGCTCTACTGAGTCAATAAGTGCTTTTAATAGCTTCTGATCATGTTATCACTCAATCAACTTATTTTTGAACTCTTCTAAGGTTTAGGCTTAATGGAAGATAAGAATGTGATTAATAAAACATATACAATATGGTATTGCATGGGTACTTTATATAACATATAGTATAACCCTCTTTCTTATCTAATACAGTATCTTTATATAAACAAATTCTAACCCTATTTTTGTTGATCAATGTCTCTTACTATTGAAAATATGGACGCAGGAAATAATTTGTTAGTAATCTTATCTGATGAATCTATTTTATGAGGTCTCTGCCAGCCAAATAGAATTTCCTTCTTCTGTCTGCTGTGTGAGATAACTCAGTGAAAGAGGTATCCTAGATATTTCAGGACTGGTGTAGCAGCTATGATTTATAATACCTTGCCACAGTTGGCATGAAATGTCACAGCACTGTTATGCTGAACTAAAGATCAAATGCATATGAAGGTTAAGGGTGAGAAGGGAGAGAAAAAACTTTACAATGAAAATTACACAATAATTTTTCTCCTGTTTCTTTTCTGGATAAGAAAATTACTGATCAAAATTACACCAAGTTTTGAGTGAATCGCGAAGTGTACTACAGTAGCTGTTGTTTTAATTAGGTATATAAACTGTTATTAGGTAGCTATATTAAGCTTACATCAAACTTATGAAAATATATAAATTTTCCATTGGCAGTCCTCAGTCATGTACAAATAAAGCTATGCTATAACTGATGATGTAACTGTATATTATCCTGGGTGGATACATCTTTAGTGCATTACTCTTTGAAGATATCTGTTCTGAGAAAAAGCAGTTGTTCACTAAAGAGGATAAAGAATGATTTAATTGTTATTTTTGACCGGTTGATGTTCTCAGCCTTGTGGTTAGTATGGAACTGACTCACTGAGAATTCTGGAGACTTATAGGCTGTAGTGGGGAATACCATCCAGATGAAGGTCTAAAAAGAGAAACTCTGGATCAAGTTTCTAAATATCACATTTCCACTCTGTTGCCAGTTTTATCTGTTCAAAGGTGTGACAGTGATTACTAGATGATTGTCAGCTTGACAAGGTCAGATGAAGGTAAACGTGTAAAGCCATAATGCTTGTTGCTCATTGTGAGAAGTAGAACTGAGTTGCAGTTGTAAACTGGCAAAGTTACGTAGCTTGCAATAAAGCTGAATGTATATATGAATTTTATATAATCTATTTAGATTGAAACATTTTGGTTTAAAAAAAAGATAATGACTGTGATTAATATTAATAAAATAAAATTTAACATTCTGATTAGAGCCACGTGAATTTCTCCAGGTTATATTATTTTTGAGTACTGATTAACTTAAAAAAACTTTTGCATTACTTGAGAGAATAAAACTGATGTTTGTTAAGTGTGTGCTGTTGTGCCTGTTATTAACAAACTCGGTTGGAGTGGTTGTTTGAATGATCAGATAAGCAATTAGACTGTTTTAGTTTTTTTTTTAAAGAAATAACTAAAGACATTACCAATCATGAATCTCCATCTCATACTAATTTTTTCACTTCTTAAAAATGAAAGCTGTGTTTAAATAGACCCTACATTCTATAAAACTGAAGAAAACAAAATGCTCTCTCTGAAATATATTAGGAAAAGAATTTTCCCCCCTCATTTGTTCTAGAACAGAATTGAATAGCTTGGTTGCTTTCATTTCATTTTTTTCTGCCATCATCCAGTGACACCACAGTGAAGAAAAAGGCATTTGAAGTGTTCTGGGGCTGAAATCCACATAACCTTTGTAGGCGTGATGGGGAACAGTAGAAGGGAAGCCCACATTTCCATCAGAGCATGAGGAGTTCTGCAGGTGCTTGTCTATGCCTACGATTAGGAGCATCTGGGTTGGCCTGCTAGACCCCACACAAGGCTGCCACTAGAGCAGTAGCAGAGCTGTAGGACACTAAATGACATCCCACTGCTGTTTTCCTCAGATGCATCCCACTGTCAGCAATGCAGATGTAACACAATGACGTCCTTTGCCAGTGGCTTGCACCTGTGACAGAGGGCCAAATGGAGTATCAAGCTTCCTTCTCCACCCCTGCTTTCAGTTCTACTTGAAATATGGTCTTGAGGGAATCATTTGCCACAGATGTAGTTTTTTACGGATGGAGTTCTCTGGCCTGTGGCCCTGTACTCTCTGGCACTGCCTGGGAGGAAGCTGCATGGGGCTGCCCACAGGCCTTGTTCTCATCTGGCCTCAGCTTGGAGAGCAGCCAGCGGGTGAAATTGACCTAACTGTGAGGTGGCACAGTGCATTTGTTTCTTATTTTTTGGCTTGGCTGTTTGCCCTTTGAGCTGGGCTGTATCAGAGTGGCTAACACTTGCCTGGACTGGCCTTATTCCTCCATATGGCACTGTGGTGGGCAGGCCCCTTGTCTGTCTGCAAGCAATGCTCCAAATTGGAAGTTGGTAAATGACAAAGAACAAAATGGTGGTGGCTCTTGGGGTGGCATGCTCAAGCCCCTCTTCAGCTGTTCAGCTTAAGCTCAAGCTGCTAGAGCCAGGATTGGTGCCCTGTGGCAGACCATGAGAGGCTGCTTGCACAGATGTGTCCCTTTCCTTTGTTCCCTGCCAGCTCTTATCTGCTGTCTGAGCTACTGATGCTTCTTATCATTTGTGTGGATGGAGAGTGTCACCTCTCCTGAGGCGGCTGGAGAAAGAGAGTTGTTATCATGTCAGTTATGGATCAGTCAGAGGCTGGTATTATGATTTGCTTAGAAGAGCCTATCAGTCTGTCAAGTTCACCAAACCTAACAAACTGTTACACTTTAAGGTAATGTGTTTCTTTTCTTCCTGCACAGATTATGTTTTGTACTTTGAACACTCATAAGGTTGATATGGACAAGCTGTTAGGTGCACAGATTGGCCTTGAAGATTTTATATTTGCCCATGTAAAAGGACAACGAAAAGAAGTGGAAGTTCTTAAATCTGATGATTTGCTTGGGCTTACCGTTACAGACAATGGAGCTGGCTGTCCCTTTATAAAGGTAAATTTATTTTCCAGTTAAATGCTTTGTTTTGTAGAAGTTTCTGTTACTGTAGTAGGTTAATTATTGCTTTAATGATCCTTTGGAACTATCGAGTCATTCAACATATGGCAAGTACCGGGAAGAGTTGCTTTTCCTTAGATTCATCATTTGAAATTAGTTCAGCTATTTCTGTACTGCGTGTCATTTTGAAATTAGGTCATTTGTTTGTTGCTTCTGTGATGTGTATGGGCTTTATGATATGACCGTTATATTGTGTAACCAATCCTGAGATGATAAGTGTTGCATACTGCATGTGTCTGCCTCTTCTTTTTTTTTTTTCAGTGAGTTTTCTGACATCATTGATTATGTCCTTATAGAACATCTGTCACTCATTGTAACGAGATCGTATTCTTTCAGTCTTTAGGACTGTTCACAGGGTAAAAGCCTGCATGTTCTCTAAGAGCAGGTGCAAGTACAGAGCACTTTCAGCTTTCCAATACTGGCACTGCCTTAGGATGGATTAAAAGGTGGCAAGGACGTGGATTAACACAGTTCACCCCAATTAACTTGCGCAGAAAATATAGGCAGTAGTATGTGCAATGTATTAATCGTAATTGCTCTCCTTCTCACCTCCTGTGTGACCTCAAGGTAGTTTGTTTTGAGACAAATAAAGATGGAGGAAATTATGATACCTTTCTTGCTAAACTAGGTTTTAGGATCCTTGCACAAATTTTCCAGCCTTTCTAGGTGCTTTGCTTTAATCTACTCCAATTAACTGTTATTAGTGAGACACTGCAAATTACCTTTAATTATTGCAGTCTCAGCTGGTATTCTTATTGCTATTATAAACAGAGCTTCTTGTATGTAGATGTGTTCTCTGTTCATTTCTTAGCTACTGTGGATATCAAGCAGGATGTAGACTAGAGGTAGGCTTGCTTGTTGTCAAAAATGTGACAAAATTGAGATGCAGTGGAAGTTTCAGCAAGCAGTCTGGCAAAATCATATCCTCATTTTTATGTTTATAGGTAGGGAACTCTGAATTTTTAGTGGTAGTATCAGTGCAACCCATAACACTCAGTCACACTGCTACTTATGTTGCATTTTACAAGAAGGCATTGAAAGCAGCGCTTCATGGTTGAAGTTCACTTGTGCAGCACAGTATAGAGCATGACTCTCTCTGTACTTGGTTGGTAATAGAGGAAGAGGAAAACAACAATCACATGGACTACTGCATAATTTGAGTGGACTGCAAAACCCTCACTACATGAGCAAGCTGCAGTTTCCAGTAAATCATAGAAGAATTATCTGAATAAATACAATACTGTCATTGCATTGGTCTAGTAATATGTGTAACGGACGTGGTGCGGTCTTCATGGGAATGCAATTCTGCCTCAGTTTAAACATTTTTTATGAGATTGCTTTGTTGCTGTTGCGTATTTAGTTAATGGCTCATTATAAATAGCAGAATATATTTATGTACACGAAAGTAAAAGCTGCATATTTTATATGTTATTTGACTAGCTAAATCACTAAGCAGAAACTGTCTTTACTTAAATAGTTTGAAATTATTTGCTTATATTTTCATAGGAAATAGAGATCCTAGCTTCCGTAGGTTCTCTAGAGCACTTGAAATACAAGCATATCAATTGCATCTTAATTACTATGACAATATAGTTTGACTGTCTTGAGTCAGGTAACTTGGAGTGCTGTGTCACATAAAAAAAAAGAAAATGTTTGAATGCTGCACAAATGGTATTATCAGGTAATTCTAATTAAACAGCCTTGGTATTAGGATCCAACTGAAGAAGAAAAGGTAGAAAGAATGAATTCAACACTTAGCCTAAATGTGATGTGTGACAGACACCATTTTGAACCCTGGCACTTGGTAACAGAAATGCATTTGGGGCCTGGTTTCTTGTTTGTGTACAGCACCCCTCTCTTCTTTCACTGTAAGGCTTCTTTTTAATTTTAATCAAGGTTAAATGGCAATAACAGACAGTGCTAGAAAGAGTTAAGCTCTGCCCAAAGCTAAAAATTGTTGCAGTGTCTTATAGGACAGTGAGCACTATTACACTTCCCACTGATTCTCTCAGATGGAAGCACGTATGTGGGCTTAGACATGTGCACATAAACTAGAAACAGGTTTTTAAGATAGTTAGCAGCTAGGATAAGTGCTACAGTATTAGGTGGAAATATGCTTATCTCCCTTGTCTCGCTGTAAACTCAAAGCCAGCATGAAACCAGCCTTAGTCCTTATTGAAAAGTATGTTATTTAGGAAGATTTTTGAATGAAATTTGTATCTCCATGAAATATAAGACATTCTAGTATGCCATAGCTTTTATGTTAAATAGGATAATGGCTTTCATGACTGGAGCATGATAAATATAACAGCATCTAACAACAGTAAACTGAATCACTGAAATCTTAATCGTCCTTTAATTGACTTGATAAATCACAGAGATCTTTTAATGATTGTTTTTTCCTCACTTAAACTTGAACTTTGGAAAAACTATGAATACTAAATTCTGTTTCATTTTATGACCTCTATGCCGCTTGTATTCCCTGAAATAGCATTTGGAAGCATTTCTTGTCCTTTATTGTTATTTCACAGGAAATAACTTGCTATATGCAGTTATATAGCTCAGCAAGGAAAATTGTAGAAATTTACTTGCTATAGATCAGCCTTATTAAGACTAGACTTCATAATACCTCATTTTTTAGTGTATCATACATTTTTTTGTATGCTCCTGGACTACACATGAGAAGTTTTGTACCTATGCTTGTCAGACTATTAAATCAAAGTCAAGTAGATGTTCACATTACTGGCATGCTTGGGTACAGTTTTAAAGCAAGAAAAAAACATTAGCTTATTCAGAAGCCTTAACTTCTGAAGTATGATTGCAGATTTTTTTTTCTACAGTTGATTTTATATGCAATGTATATTGAAGTACTTTGTTTAAAAATAATTCTTTCTAAAATACCTTTTATGACATAAATCATACAGTCAAAATGTCCCGCTAGTAAAACACATTCAATGCTATCGATATTTTTAACTGACATTCTTGAAACTGTTGCCCCTGCCATTTCAAAAAATGTTTTTAATTTTTTTTTCTAAACAATAGCGAATCAGAGAAGGGAGCCTTATGGACCAAACCAAAATGATCTGCGTGGGTGATCACATAGAGTCTATAAATGGAAGAGATGTGTCAGATCTTCGGCATTATGAAGTTGCCAAAATGCTAAAAGATCTAGAGAAAGGTCGGGTGTTTAAGCTGAAGCTGATAGAGCCTATGAAGTCATTTGGTGAGTGTTGCTTGGTTGTTTGCCTTGTTCCCTGGGTATTGAACTCCCAAGGTAGCACTCCAATATAAGTTTGTTTTCTGGTAAGGTAATGTAACTACTGCAAAAAGAGAAGAACATTATATATATATATATATATACACGTGTGTACATATATATTTGTATATACGTGTGTATGTATATATATAATTTTTTTTTTCTTAGAGTGGGAATTTTAGGAATGAATTTTTTTTTCTATCTGTGTTCTCCAGCCGTTATCCCGGTGTGGGCTTACTCAGCACTGAGTCTCAGTTGCTTGATTTCTTTGCCACCACATGACAGTGAAGAACAAGTACAGGAATTGTTTCATAGGCATGGTTTTAAAGCATGGATCATTTCACTGATCCTCAAACTTTCTTTTCTTTTTTCCTCTTCATCTCTTATATATAAACCCTATTTGTCTGTGTATCAGGTTTTTCTATTTGTGAGCTTTAGGTGGGACTGAGCTCTCTAATGCAGAAGAATGAAATGGAGAAGAGTCTGGGATTCCCCAGACCACCCCCTTTGCTGCTCTCCCCAACATTTTGTTCACTCTATTATTATACAGCAGGTATACCTTACAACTGAAGGAAAGGAGTTAGATTAAGCTCTATCTCTTCCTGACACCTGAATGTTATGTGAAAGTGATACTTATATAGGACAAATGTATGCCTCCTGCTAAACCTTATGTACATTAATTTTATCAGTGTAGTAAAAATAAAATCAGTTGAGTTAGCTTAGAGAGCCAAAATAGAGATTGCGTTTTGATTTTTATTCTCTCAATTTTTGACATTTTTTCTCTCTCCTATCCATGCATTATTTTTCTTTAACAAGAAAGTTCAAGATACTGCTACATTTTAAGTATGTATGACTTTGTGCACACTCGCAATCTTTTCACCACAGTGGAAAAGGTTTGATTATTTTCTTCAAATCTTTTTTTATCTGTTAGCAGTTTACAACTGCTGTCATACACCATTCTTGACACTTGGTGTCAGAATAACAGCAGAAATTGAAAATGAGACAAATTTGAAGATTGCTTTTGGTGCTTCTGCACTGTATACAATATGTCTCTAGTATCTCTGGGATATAAGTTAATACTCCTGCTAAGTAAATGTGTATGTTGTAATACTACTTCCGTGTAATGTACATACATACAGTGTTGTAATTAGCAGTATAATAATATATTTTTAATATGAGTATTCTGGGCTAAGTCTGTTACATAGCCTGTTTGTAAAGACCAGGGTAAATCAGCATTTGATGTCTTGAACCATTATTTAGTAGCAGTTATTTTCCTAAGACTATTAAGGTACCTCTTAGTCTGCTGACTAATGGTAATTCCATGGCAGTACCTTTTATCTGACACTAAATTAGGAGTGAAGCAGAGCTTTCTGGACAGATTTTTGAAAGCTGAATATATTTTTTTACTCTACATAAATGAGCTGAGAACTCTCAATGTCCAGTTTGAGACAGATTAAGAGTACCCTGGCTTTTGCCTTAGGTGCAGTTGAGCTTTAAGCACAAATTTGTATGAGAGATGGTTTATGCTGCAGCGTGCCAAGAATAGCCACAGAAGAGATGACAAGATCCAGATCCTTCTGGACAAGTAGATGCAGGATTCCTTTTAATTTCAACACAGTCTGGTTACTTAACGTTTGTAAAGGTGTAGGAATGAAAGACAAGCCTCTGTCAAATTACCAGCTTTTATTTTCCTTCCTATTAGTGGAAAGTGAATAGAAGTGTAATTTACTGGTTGGACGTCTTCCTACCATGTGTGCAGATGCTGTCTCAGCTACCCTAGGCAAGGCTTAAAGTACAGAATATAAGACTTCTCTGAATAAAATTTGTCATTACCAATCATAAGCTAGGCTTCAGTGAATTGGTGAAAAATTAAAAGAAACAAAGCAAAGACAGCATAAGGCAAACTATACATTTAAATTATATGAATGTGAAAAATAGTTTCTATGTTGGCCAGAGTGCTTTGTTGTGAAGTATTGCAAACAATGTCATATGTTTAAGGTGCTAGTGGTGCTATATTATGTCTGAAATGGCCTTTTGAGACAAATTAACAAATACCTATATATTAAATTTAATTACAATTCACATTTAAAGGCTTCTTTAGCAGAGTAGTCTGCATTTTAACTACTGACGCAAGATCAGTGAGAAGGAACCTACCAAGGCAAATGCGTACAGCATAAGGTCTCCTTCTAAAAGTAGGAATAGTCTGGAGGAGAAAATAGCACAGAGAAAACAATTCTATAAAATTCTTTCTAGTACTTCCCAAGTTAACTATTTAATTCTTGAGTTAGTAAGCAAATTAAATCCTCACCAATCCAGAATGTAAAATGATGTCCTACATCACAAGGGCTGAGATGAACCAAATCTTAAATGATTTCATACTCAATTTACTAACATAATAATCAAGGAAAACTGAATTCAGGCAAAGAAAACTTTAGGTAAACCCAGATATTCTCTTCGGGGATTTATTAGCTGTGAAATCCTGACCTTACTGAAACCAGTGGAAAAACTCCCACAGGCCTACTTACAAACAGTTTCATTTGAGTGATTGATAGTAATCAAATGGTTTAGCATGAAACAAACAGACTTTTTCATTTCAGTGTGGCTCATTATCACACATTTTGCAGCAATGTTTTCATCATAGCCCCAGCGAAGGAAGAAAATGCTGCAAAAGTTAAAGCTGCCATATGAAGAGCAGGGTAAGTCAGCGCTTGGCTGATGACTTCAGACATTATCTGATATTAAGTACTTGTAGTTTTTGTAGAATATGGAAGTAAAATTATATGAAATGCGATACTGAACACAATAGGCTTCCAACAGATACACTGGTCAATAAAATCCCATCTTCAGCGTACTCAAAGTGGTTATCAAAATTTGAAGACAAGAAGTTGTCAGCAAAGTTATACAGAGTATGTAGTTAATTTACAATTAAAATTTTAGATGGCTATTAGATCTTGATTAGAATTAAAATTGAGGGTAATGTAACAGCTGAAGCAGACGCATTGTATACATACCATATACTTAGTTTTGTTTTTTGTTTGTTTGTTTTCTTTTTTACTTTAGAAAAGGTGGCAGCAAGGCCCAAAACTGGGACTCTGACAGAGGCTAAAATCTCCAGAGGGAGAGAAACACTTCGACTGAGAAATAAAGGCCCTGCCACTGTGGAGGAAATGGTATGGTTATTTTGTGGCTTTTCAGTAGTTCAGCCTTCTAGCACCCAAGGTTTTTAAGTTAAAGCAGGAAGGGAAAATCCAGATGTTACAAATCTTGTGGGACTTATGATGAAGACTGTCTTGTTCAAGGAGAAATGTTTACACAAAGTTGAAGGCTAGGAAAGATAGGATGGAGCTGAAGGATCTAGAAATGGAGAACCTTTACCCTAGATGTCTAGGTGGGTGACGCTAAAGTGGATTAGATCAAGGAGTGCTGAAAAGAAGGAAGGAGAAAATAAGAGCAATAGCTGAAGATGTGGTTCTGCATCTGACACCACAAAGTATATTGGGCTAGTTTAAGCATGGTTGTTACGAGAGGCTAATAACTTATGTTGACATGAATGTGTGTAAAACCAGGAATAATGTTTGGAAGATAAAATGTTACTTCAGATTCCTCTAAAGCTGATGAGGTGTTGATAAAGGTCTGTACTGTCAGGAGTTGAAGGGCCTGCGTTTTGTTTGGTCAGTGTAAAAGCTATGTGGTTTGAAGATTGTAGGATGATTTGAGTTTGTGAAAAGAAGGGAATAGGGAGGAATAATGTGATTTACTTTTAGGTTTTGAAACTCTAAGCAGCTACAATGAGAGTGAGGATAAGCACTGGACAATTTCTTGTTGTTTTAAAGTCTGCATAGGAGATAATAATACTTTTGCACTTTCTCTCCCTTTATTTCAATAAAGCTGTCTGAAGTTGAAGAAAAAGCAGTAAAAAAAGTGGATGAGCTTCTTGAAACATATATGGGGATAAGAGATATTGAATTAGGTGAGTTTTAACAGATGCATTACTACATGATTCAATAATTTGTCACTTTATCTAGTCTATAATTTGCAGGGTGTTTCAGTCTGTGGATGTAAGCAAAACAAAGCCTGTCTAGAATGTAACCCCAAAAACTTGCCTATATTTCTCCAAATGTCTCTCTTTGATAAAAGGAAGAATTTCTCACTACAAGTCTTATGATGTAATTAATCTTCTTTCTGCACACTATCTATACACCATTGCATAATTTATTTAGTTGCCATTAAATAAATGTTATTGCTGTTCTTTCTGGCATGTATTTTCTAGCAGAGCTTGTATGTGAGATAGAGGATTGTTAAGGTCAAGCATGTCTATTTGCCATTTTTTCCTCCCTCTCTCTCTCTCTCTCATCCATTGTCTTAGTGACTTTAAAGGAGATCACTAAAGTTAGAATCTGAGATCTTTTTCAGTGAAGGAGTAAATATTTAGCAACAGGACTGGTAGAGTAATTGCACAGATTTATCAAACTCTTTAAAACCCGTTTTCTGAAGAAACATGGGAAATTCTCCATTATATTTGCTAGCTTTAAAAGATCAATTTATAATGAAAGGATCTGTTGAACATCAGTATTATACGTTCCTTACAATTGAACTAAACTTGCCCCTGCATCCGTTATTTCTCTGTTAATCTCACAACAAATTAATATGGACTTCCATTTTTAAGGGAAGAAGCTGCACATGTTTTGTGGTCTAGCTGACTAAGAATTGCTAACATGGGAGCTGTGGCTGGGTGCAGTCCTCATATAATGTTGTTAATGCTGAAACAAAGGCAGAAGTTATTTGTTATCATAGTATCAAAAATCAGCCAAGAATTAGGAAAGGACAAACTAAATGGAAAGCATATTGAAATAAAGCCTTTATGTGAGAGAAGTGGTAGAGGCAAAACAGAAGAGGTGATAGGTCTGGCAGGTAGCTAAGGGTAAAGCAGAATGGTTGGACAGGCAGCAGTTAGCAGACAGGAATGAGAACAATAGAAAATAATCTGAATAACCAGAAGTCCCTTGCCAGCTGCTCCTACTGGCAAGCATCTTATTGGCAGCTCTACACATTTCTTCGCAGGAAAAATTGCAGGTAAAGTACTATTTGTCTCTCAGCCTAAGGCAAAGGTGGGCATCCTGGCATGGAAGAGAGAGTGGATCTGTACAAAACTTGATAATGCTGTTTTGCAGATACTAACCTCCCAATTCGAAGAAAACTAAGAGTTCTCAAAAATTTGCTTCACAGCATCTCTAATACGCGATGCCTCTGGCATGTAATATGCTGTCAGGATCCCTGGGTGGTGCTGACTGACCCTCTGTTTAGTTTTACTGTGAACAGTCTCTGGCTCAGGCTTCAAAGCTTCCGAGACCTGTGCCAGTCACCCCTTCTGCAGCAGTTTTTGTCCTGCAGCTGTTGCAAGCCCCAGCTTGATCCAATTTTCTGGAGACTTATGTCCTTGCTAGTTACATCCAAGGTCTCCAGGCCTCCTGCCCCATAGGAACAAGTAGCTCTTGCTTTGATATCTGTAGCCCGGGATCCTGAGATCGTAGGCTAGAGCTTGTTTTTTGGATCTTCAGGGTATGCTGTGCTCTGCTCTGTGACATGATGGTGAGTTCCTGTGGGAACTACTGCTACCTTTCTTTGACTCTCACTATTGTAACAGGATGGCTCTTGTACAGTCAACTGAGGAGTTCAGTTTTCAGCAAGAGCTTGGCTCCACTGGTTGCCAAGCACTTGACAGAGTCCTGTGAATTCCCTATTATTTTTATATATGTATCTTTTAAAAGATCTAATGTCCTTGCATCTTTCAGTATGAAGCTTGGATAGTTCCAAAGAATGCCTTTAAAAAATGCTCAGAGTGAACAGGTCTTTGTCCTCAAAGCTACTCTGTGCTTCCCAACTGGGCTGTTGGTTTGTCTCTTCCTTCTCTTCCTCTCAAGAAGTCTGTTAAACAAAGAGAAATTGTCATGAATCAAAGACTTCAGGGCTTACCTAGCTCTAGTTTGCATCCTTGAAGCTATTTCTTGAAGTTCAAATCCTAGTCAAGGGCCAATGGTGATGGCAAAAAAGGAAGAAAAAAGTTTTATCACTTCTAAATAATTAAATAGCTCTAGAACTCTTTAGAAAAGGAGAGCTAATCACTTGTCACAAATCTGTTCAATTAACATATGTCAGTTTTTTATATACTGGATGTGATCAGTCACCCATGAAAATGAAATATGAGGAAAGGATTCATTCAGAGAATGCCAATCACTGCTCAGCTAGAAATTTCACTCATTACTCAAGCCAGATTAGTTGAAAATGCAAGTCATCACAATGCGACAGCCGACAAGTGATTAAGATCTCAATCATTGCTCACTCCCATGCAGTTCTGTTTGTCAGAAGCTCTGGTTGTCAGTTAATATTGGTTTTTCATCTCCATTAAAATGACACTTCCATAGCACGATTGAATTCTGAAACAGTGCCCCAATTTTGAGCCAGAAGTTAGAAAGAAAGGAAAGAAAAATAATGTAAAATTATAGACAGAATTAAAGATGAGATAAAGCCCTTAATTTTTTGCATTGCTAAGTATCTTGACAGTTTCAAGAATGGCTGGCTAAATATACACATGATTCCCTGAGTTGGAGGAAAAGCTTGGAAATTATTTAATGGAAAACCATACACTCTTTTTTGGGGGGAAGGGGACAGCTAGTTATTTTCAGGTATCTAAAAGCTGTTGAGATTTACATACCTGCATCTTGAACTTTTTCCTCTATTTTACTGAAAAAAAAATTGGCTTAATTCATAGAAGAGACATTTGGCTCTGGAAACATACTCCTCAGCTACATGTGTTTGTTAGAAACTGGGCAAAGATTTCAGCTTTCTTTAAAATACAAATGCATTAGTGAGGGCTGCTGAAGATTATTTTAAATCTTGTTAGCATTTTCTGGTAATGGAATATGAAGAGTTAATTGGAATGGCTAAGAAAGCAGTGTTAGTGAAGAGTTCTAATGGCATTTATTTTTAAGATCGGTGAATTGAGATTAGCTGTATTTGAAATCAAAGATTGTGGATGGGAGAAATCCTGAATCTACTGCATTCAACCCCAGAATGCTATCAGTGGAAAACTTTGACAAAAGGGTTTCCTGTCCAAGTTGAGATCTTCCAGCATCTTCTGGCTACTCTTCACCCACAGATATTTTGTTCTATTTTTATGCTTTTTGATGATTATTTCCTTTCAGATGTTCCTTTAATGTTGTCAGGCATTACATACCTTTGCATATTCTCCAATTCTGTTTAGGAGAATTCAGATCTACCTCTCGATTTCTGGTTTTATTTTTCCAGCTTTTCATATAGTCAAAATATGACTGTATTCCAAGTAGTTTAAACTTTTTTATCACCTAAGCTTTTATTCTTTGATCACCAGTACATCCCAGCAATGCTGGGTGGATATTTGCGTTTTGAAATGCTTTGAATGAAGTGGTAATCTCCTTGTATCTGTTGCTTTCTTCTATTGTCACCAAACTTAATTCTCTAAAGGATTATATTTCTCCACTTTTTGTTCTGTTCCCTTCAAACTGATTAATTTGAGACACTGAATATGAGAGCAATCATAAACAATATAAATACACACTGGGGTATATTGTTTATGACTATTCATTTACTTTGAGAGAATAATGAAAAAGAAATGTGGAAAAGGAAAGGGTAGCAATGCTGGTTAAATGAGAATCTGCTTCTTCATTCCAAAAAGAATTAGTACTGATGCAGTAAAAAGAAACAAGAAGTAAGGATATTTCAAAAGGTTCATTGAATGCCTTGTCTGACAATGTTCAACATGAAGCTAACACCAAGGAATATTAAACAATGAAAACTTTAATGGAATGGTTTGTTTTCAGTCATATTGATAAGGAATGTGGCTAATAATTTTCGCTCTTTTAAAGTGTTACATTAGGCTAATATTTATTACCTTTTGATGAAAACAAAACTTCTGATACCATTACAGCTAAATAAATACTGAAATTTCTGTTAAGTCTTCTGAAAGTTTTTTTCTGAAAGTGACGGAAGAGGATATAGGTAGCAAAAAACCACTATGTAAGGTGGGAAGCCAGACAGTGAGCTTCTTGGTTCAAGCTGAAAAGACTTAATTCCTTTTGTCACTTTTGAGTTCACAGAACTTCTCACATTTTATATGAAATTTTCTCAAGTATGAACATTGCTAGCAGTGGGATTTTAAAACAAATTTCTGAAGACAATGGGACTATGTGGATTGTCCAGAAAAATATTCTCTGTATTAGAATAAAATTCCTGCAATCACTTATTGTGCAGCTGTCACGAGAAGCAGTGGGGGGAAAAAGGGGAGTGGAGGCAATTTGACACGGAGATGTTGTCCTCTGAAAGCCAGTAAAGTTCTCTTCCAATTGCCACATATCTACCAAATGCCCTCGAATCATGTACTTTTTGATTTGCCTTGGGAATTATGCATTGCAATTGTCACCATGTAAACATGCATATTCTGCAGAGAATTTTCCAGCTGTGCCTCTGGGGAGATGGATGCCACCCCATGCATGCCATAACTGCTCGGGGGATAAGAATGTGTATGCTGCGTGATAGAGAAACTAGTCTGTCTTAGTGCTTCTGTGTGTATGAAACTAGCGAAATAGGGATCACCTTTGCACATTCGTATACATCGACGATAAAACTAGTGTGCCGACGCCAGGAAGGATTGCTTGCATCTCACATTGCCGTTTGCTGAACGGTAATATAATGCTGCTGGCACTAGAGGTCAGCACTACGCTACTGAAAAGGTATGCGGGAGACAGGAAGGTCTCGCACTTTCTGCGTTAGTGTATTCCATCGTACCAGGTGATTCAGGGAAGAGCAGAGTCCATTAACAAATATAGCTCACGAAGTGTAGCGGTAGTGCTGACTGCAATTGTTCAATGTGATTGTAAACGTTTTTATTTGAGGCTGCTGCTCTCAAATGGCAGTGACATTTTGACTAATTATCATTTCATAATTTGAGAAACTCAGTATTTAAAAAGCCTTGTATGAAGTAGCATTTTGGTTAATGACTGTGTAATTCTGAAGTTTTGTCTAGGACAATTGAACTTTAATATAAGTATGTGTTGACTTATCACTGCTCTTAGACACTCATATGGCTCTTTCATGTACCGGTTTATCTCCAGAATTCCTTGCTACCGCTCTTTTCACTGGAATACTTGTCTAGATCATCACTCTTTTGATGACTACCTCCTTTTTAATATCTTAAGGAACTGTATCCAGGCATACTTTTTATGTCTAAATTGTCTTTCACCGTGCACGTCTTCTCTCCCTCCAACCTTATTTCAACGTCTTATATGGAGTGGCTTCATATCCTCATTCATACTGTGAAGTCTGTGAAGGTTAATTTAAGTATTTCTCCTCATTTTCCCATCCAGACTGCTCTGAGTCAGTATCCCAGGGACTTCATGGGGGATGCAGAAAGAATCAACACAAGGATAGGTTACTTCTGGCAGGGAAAGATGTCTTGAGTCCTTGAGATCCTCTACTGTTGCCAGGAGGCTGGGTAAAGCTTAAGCTTCCTTGAGCACAGCGGTTTGTTTGTCAGACTTTGGGCTTCTTTGTGGTGTTTGGCATGGAGATCCTGTTTGCAGTCTCACGTCTGAATGTAGTTGAAATTGAAACATCAAATTTCTTCAGAATTGCTCTTGCTGACGTCTACAGTGTGGCATGTGGCTCCAGTTTGCTCTCAGCTTGTTAAAAGTTTGCATAATAACCAGCTCTATTTTCCAGAAGTTCCTAACTGTCAGTAAGAAGTTTCAGGTTAACAGAATAATATTAAATACACATTAAAACAGGAAAAGTTTATTTTGCATTAATCAATGAGATTTTGCTTTTTCAATACCACTCAGTGCATGCATTACATATCTAGTATGCAGTAGACTGTCCTAGTGAAAATGGTCTTCTGTAATTTCAGGATTTCCTTCCCTTTCTCAGGCACTGGAATACATGTTTTCCACTCAGTCATCCCTCTAAGAAAAGACTAAAATTATTAAATCCTTCATGTGTGATACTAATATTTAATATGTTCACGGAGAAGGTGGTGGTTACTTAATGTATAAGAAAAGATGCAGAGCGTCTTCCAGTTCAAGGCAGGTGTAAAAGATAATAATGAAATAAATCAGACTTTGAGAGTTTCATCTGTTGTATAGTATGATCTTTTTTTTTAATATGAACAGAGGCTGTAGAGCAGAGATACAACACAGAAAATAAACTCACTCAGCAGTCCTGTTTGTGATAAGTCTGTTTTACAGTCTTCTGCATCCCTCAAACCAAGATAGTCTACTATGGGCGCTTTCTCCTTGGCTTGGCTTAGCTTAGCTGTCCTCTCCTGTGCTGACATCTTTCAACGTTTTGGAGGTGCAAGTGCTGTGACAGAGAGCTTTGAGTCCTCACAGCTTTCCTTTGCTCTAATATCCCGATAGCCACTGTTGAGTGCTGTTTGGGTTAGACTTGTAATTTGTCCTGGAATCTGAGGAGTTGTCCAGTAGCTAAAGCAGTTTCCAAACTGAAGTCTGAAACTTGATAAAGACTTATTCTCATGTGTTTAACAGGAGAAAAGGCTGGATGGCACGGGTGAACAAGATATCAGCCTATCTCTGTTCAGTAACAAATGATGTTAACTTTCTGCTTTTTTTTTTTGACACTGTGCTTGTGTTGAACGTAGTGCATAGTATTTGAATTCTTTTTTCCTGAAGTATTCAAGCGTTTTCTCTATGCTTATTTATTGTTACTCTTTTCCAAATACGTGTTATACTTAACACTTAAACTTAGAAGCTGTTTCTAGCAAATCCATATTAATTTGATTGCGTGTATCTACTACATAGGCTGTATATTATTTTCCCACATTCAAACTTTTTATAAAACAAACAAAAACCACAACAGTCTTGACTACTTTAAACTCTGACTTGCTGGGATCTTTTATTTATTGATTAGAGTGCAAAAAGTGTTTGAATTTGCCTCCTGGACTTGTGGTTTAGATCAGTGTGCTTACATCAAACTCACAGAAGTTTGTCGTGCACTAGCATGGGTCTTGTTATCACTGTAGTTTGCTGCACCTTGCCTTTAAACCCACACTTCATGTACAGTAATGAACGAACACAATTTAGTAAGAGAAAATTGAAGGCTGCTTCAATTAACATTCCCCAAACAAATAGAAGAATATATAATGAACACTCCAAAGAAGCTCTCCCATTTACCAGAACAGAATATAGCTACTTTATATATAGAATATATATATATATACACAGAATATAGCTGCTTTAAATCCCCTTAACATCACCGGACTCTGAAAACTCTCAAAAATATCTTGGACAAGTGTTAGTTGTCACTTCCATGAGAATAATTTTATTTTGGTTTCATTTGTTTGTTTTTAGCTGCAACAATGGTGGAAGCAGGAAGAGACAAGAAAAACCCAGACGAATTTGCAGTGGCATTGGATGAAACGCTTGGAGACTTTGCATTTCCAGATGAGTTTGTCTTTGATGTGTGGGGAGCAATAGGGGATGCTAAGCAAGGACGACTGGAATGAGAATTGTGAAGATTATAGCTCTCTATTCAAAAATATAAAATGACTTTGAAAGACATATGTCAGAATACCGATATTTTATTGATGTAATTCTAGGGTGCTCTGTATAAATATTCTTATCAGAAACTTTATTTTACAAAGAGAAGTTTCTAACAGAAATAAAGATAAACCCAAAGGTCTAACAACTGCACATTTAAAATGAACATTTAATTTACATATAGAAATCACTGAGAGGAGAATAGTCAAGTAGATATATTTATACATGCATTTTATGTACTTTGGCATCTGGTTTGAAGAGTGATAGATATATGCAACAACATTTTTTGGATTATCTCTTTTTTTTTCCTAAGAAAGATTTATTAACATTATATATAAAAAAAATAATCATCAACACACTGCAGCTCTTTGATCTGCTGGTTCTTAAGCATTCAGGCAGGCCGAGAGCCGTACTTTTTGGCCTGGCTGTAGACTTTTCAGTAGACAAAGCTGAGAAGAAGCCACCCTGCCTCTGGAGAACCTGAATTCAGGAAAAAGTAAATTCCTCTGGAAAAAAAAAAAAAAAAAAACTATGACCTTAAAATGAAAATGACTTGCTTTCATTTTTGGTCATAACAACACTGCCTCAGTATTTCTGAAATGATTTAGTAGAAATACCTAGAGCAGGAATCTGCTGCTTTATTCAGATGCCATATTATCACAATAGCTACTGCATAATGAGAAACAAATTCTAATTTTGATTACCATTGAGATATTTGAATGATATCTGTGGTCTGGCGCTGGAGACTGTAGTACACGACTAAGTGCTTCACCGATCTTTGCATATAATAAATACCTTGCTAAAATCCTGTGAAGTTCCCCCGTATCTTATCTGTTGTTGTTGTTTATTTTTTTCTCAGAATGGCAGTGTAGAAATATTTTAGAAGGTGCCCAAAATCAGTAGGCATAACTGTATGGTCACAACTGCAGTTTGGTTGAAAATGAATGTCTAAAACATAAAATTATCTTAGATTTTAGGATTTCAAATTATACTGTACATAAACATCTATTTTTAATTGATAATGCTTTACTAATAAATCTCAGACTTAAAAATTAACTCTTACCACATCTGCTATGTCTGCATTTATCCTCCTGTTCACTCTATACTTAATGAAGAATAGAGTTTTGTTTTTACTTATAACTGTATTCTTTTTCAGTTATTGCTGTGTTAGATTTTAAACAAGACAGATATTTGCCTGTTTACTTAGAAAACGTAATTTTCAAGTGATAATTATAGTGATCTTGATTTTTTTGAAAAAATATATGCAATTTACATTTTAACCAAATAACACATAATGAGTATCCTTGAAAATGAAATTGAACAAAAATATGGGGTCTGACTGTGAGGTATTGTAAACACTGTTTGAGGGGATTGTTGTCATTTTTATAAAGGCTATTGTGATTGTTTTGCTCCTCTATCTCTAATTTAAGGATAAGCTTTTGTATAATATAGATATTCATTTTTATGAAATGATTAATACAGAGACGTATGGAGATCAGTCATTTCATTGTATTTAAGAAAGTTCATACGTGTCAAAATTGCATTGTACAAGTGCCTTGTATAACCAGTGTTACCAGGGATGAAATATGTATGTATCTTCAAATAGGTGTGGTAATTATAAATTTCATATATATAGTAATACATACACATTTACAAAAATTTAGGCTATTCTCAAGTTATGAGAAGTAAAAATAAATAGTTTTACTTGAAAAATTTATTATTAAAAGGAAAATAAAGAAACGTTATGAACAGATGATTAATTTTCTTTACATTCCATTGCTGAAATGGGACCACAAGGGAATATTATTTTTAGAAATGCAATTTTAGGGAGAAGAGTACAGGTTGAATAGCTTTTGTCTGTATTTAATAACAGTGAGTCCGATCTCACAATCTGCTGCAGTTGAGCACTCTCTGCCTTGCACAGGATTCCTCCAGCTAAGGTACTTTTGGTAATGAAAGGTTACAGTATTGTGGACTGTATCATTCTTTAAACTTCTTTTAGGTGAACAGGAAAATTGAATTGTCAAGAATTAAGTGCTAAAAGTTGGTGTTGCTTCCGTGTGAACCTTACATTCTTTTACATATATTTCAAATTTTATGAAAATGTTTGAAAACATTTATATACATTAATAATCATAGTCAATATGCTGTTGATTATAAAAATTAAATGTTTCCTTCTTAAACAGCAATACACTATACAGTTGCATTACAAAAGTTGTATTACAAAATAATACATAACCTGTTATATGTAGCAGATAACTCATCATGTGTTTTGGCTATTCATTTTATTTTGAAAAATTAACGCTCAAGAAATATGTCCTTAAACCATAATTTGTCTTATTAGATTGCTTAAAATAGCAAGATAACCTCTGAAACACTCATGCAGTGATCTCTCACGTCATTTATGGAGTTTATTGGAGAACTGAGATTTAGATAGTGATTGCAATTTTACTAACGCTTACTAAAGTTACTAACACTTTATTTAATAAGTTGATATATCTTATTTTTTCTGAGTTTTCACTTGCGCATACACTATTTCCAGCACATGTGGCATAATGATACCAGTACCCAGTTTAACAGATTGCTTGCACTTTCCAGCTATGCATGAGTAAGATGTCACATGAAAATCTCATTACATTCTAAAGTATGGTAAATAACCTTTGCCCTTTGTAATTATTTCTGTAGGAAATTAATGTTGTTTTACTAATTATATACAGCTTGCAGATCCATCTAAAACTTAGCTAATAACAACAGCAGAGTACTTGTATGCTTTGTAGGGTGAAAATATCGTTTAATGTAGCTACCAAAATCTCTCAAATTAATCTGAAGTACTGGGTCTAGTCAACATAAGTACTAATCAGAGTAGCACTGTAAGCATCTGGTTCTGAGTATATAGAATCATCAAATTATCTAGGGTGGAAAAAACCTTCAAGATCATCAAATCCAACTGTAATGCTGCAGGTGGAGCTGGATAGATGCTAAATAGTCCTTTCTTCCTTCATCTTTTTCTCAGAATCTGAGGTGGAATGAGAGAAGATAGTAAGTCAGCCTTGAAAGCTATTTGAAAAGTAACTAATTCTCATAATTTGCTGCACAGTCTGCAGGGAGCTGACAGATAGGTGCAATTGTTTGTGGCTTTACTTCCAGGCTTACTGCTGTATTCAAGATGATGGAAAGAACACCCATACTTTTCTCCACAAGCAAAAGGTTTTAGATGCAGAAATGGGATTTAATGAAATCATAAAGTTCTGAGCTCATAAGCTTAAAAACATGGCCAGCAATGAATATTTCACACTTTTAAATGAGCTAATTTTGAAAATTACTGATACATCTTTTGAGACACCTTTAGTATGCCAGATGTTGCTTCAGCTACAAAATTGATTTTATGCAACCCTATTCATAGTGCCATGGGTATTTAAATAGTTACTAGTATAATCGTGCATTCATGAAAATATTGTCTGCTATTCAAATTTGTAATTCTACACAATGTCTGTATTTCCTTTTTAGTTTTTGTGATATCATGAAACTCTGAAAACTTTGTCCTTCGTATTTGAAAATTAAATATTGATCTTTGAGTCAAGATAATTTAAAATAATTTATTAAGAAAAAGCTATCAGGGAAGACGTAATGCAGAGCGAAAAGCTTTTCAAGCATTATATGCGAAGGACAAAAAAGCAAATTGCAGATTTTTTCCTTTTTTTAAATGTGAGCTTCTGCTTTTTGTGTTGTATGTTGTTTTTTATGGGAACATCTCATGAGAATTGTTTGATGTCAGGGTGTTAATACACCTTTGAAACCTACTGCATGTTTGCTGCAAACTTCAAAACGTAACAGCTTAAATTGGATTAAATCAATCATTGATATTCAATATTGTTTTCTTCTTGTTTGACTCTCTATGATTTCTAAGACATCTGCCTTTAAATGTCATGATCTTCTGAAAGATTTGTGATTTAGCTTACAAAAATATAAACAAATTTACAGATTTTAAAGTCTAAGATATTCTTCACCTGTTGGTTTCTGTAAGGCGCTTGTAAATAATAACGGTCTATCATTATGAAGGTGCAGTCTGCAGTACAGGCATTCTCCCCAGGAAGGGTGTACTCAGTTGTGTGAGTTTCGGGGAATGAAAATAAAAAAGAAAATTGAGACAGGAGGTGTTTTTCTTTTTGTCAACTTTTTTCTTTTTTTTTTTTCATTGAAACTCAGAACGGCTTTAAACTGAACATGACAAGGTCTGTACAGTAACTAGAAGCAATCTCCTGGTGCGTTTAGGCTGATCTCTCTCTGATTGCCTGCAACAAGCTTGTAGCAAGCAATCAGAGAGAGGCAGTGAGCAGCTTTTCCAGTTTTCTTTAAACAGTGGCAGTTGGAATTTCTATTTCTGCCTGAGCTCTTTCAGAAAAATGTACCTGTTGTTTTTGTAGCAGTTGTCTTTGTAGCTGAATATCAAGTGAAGGTTTCCTAATTGTCATAAACTTGATTTTACTATATGGTGCTTGAAAGAGGAGAAATCAGTGAGAAATAAATGTTTATTATTTGAAATGGGAGGGTATCTACCAGTTCCACTTCTTAGTCATTTCTGTTGTGATGTGTAGGAAGAATGCTCTGGAAAATATTCAGAATACAGCGGTGTGAGAAAAGAGTAATGAATATTCGAAGGTTCACCTGGTGGCTCCAGCGTATAGTTCACATTAGGTGTTTCCTGAGAGTTCAGACTGACTGCAGGAACAAATCCAAATCTTTCTTCCTAAATCTTTATCTCACTTAGTTTAATCTGGTTGTCCTAGACTTGTGTCCCAAGCGTTGTCTCTGGAATTTGATACAAGAACTATATGGGTCTTACAGCAGTGCTGGCATGGTGGTAGATCAAGGAAAAAAAAGAGCTTTACCATACAGAGCAGTTCCTAAGAAGGGTTGAGCCTACAAGTTGGACTAGCTCTAGAGAGCTTGATGCAGGATTAATGTGAATGTTGGGTCCTCAGCCGCCATGATTTTGCACAGCAGACATGCTTTTATGGATCCCTGACCAATTGCTGAGATGTACCCAGTATCCTGCCCTGTTAATTTTCACCAGGCGTGTGGGCTCATGAATCTAACTTAAATTAATGAATTAATGCCTGATAAGTGGTAAGCTTTTTTTTAATCTTGGAAGTGTAATTTCTTTTCTTGTTATACAGACATAGGTTTGCCTGAACCTAAGGGTTGAAAACAACAGTCCCTGTAGGTTTTCTGTTTTGTTTCTGAAGGCATTGCATATCTGAGTGAACTTTTCATGGAGGCAGAGAGAATGACAGCGAGATTCATTATGAAGTTCTAATTTTTATTACTGAATATTCTTCATATTGGGTTTTTTTCCTGTCTTCTTCTGGGAAAGAACAGCTAAATATTTACTAATAACATTTCTTCTAGGAGCATGAACCAAATTAATTAACATCTTAAACAAAAGATAGTATTTGAATTTAAGATGAACTATAATTGGAGAAACATATTGCGCCACAATACTTAAGCAGTATCTCAGACTGCAAGTTTCTGTTTATTAAAAACATTGTTTTGACAAAGTATTCCTGAATCTTTTGTTTGTTTGTTTTTAATAAGGAAATAGGCTTGCAGAATAGTGAATGGTTAAGCATGGAATTAAATTTTTAGTTTAGTGGAAAAATCTTTAATGACAAACTTACAATTAGAGGTTTTGCTTGTAACCAAGATGATCTACAAGTGATTTGTTTACTCCTTCTACTTTACAACTTTTTTTTCCTTCATCCATAAGAACAGTCTCGGTCTTGAAATAGAAAAGAAAGTATGGCAAAATCCATTGCAACTTATGTTCTCTAGGCATTCACGGTATTGAAATCTCTATCAAAATCATTCACACATCCTTATTTTCAAAATAAGGATCCAGTGGGTATTTTTACATGTAATTTTAATTGATGAGCTTAGGTTTTAAGACCCATGAACCATTTTTGATGTATCTCTATGAATGCTAAACTTCTGGTTAACAGATACAGAAACTGATCAACAGAATGACAAATGTCAGCTGCATTGCTAAGGATATCTGAAATGCCCAATGGCTGCTTGCCATTAGCATGACCAAACTTGATAGTCATCAAATTCTATTTGTAAGACTGCAAAAGCAGAAGCAGACCTCGTTCTTTCTATGTTATCAAAATTGTCATGGTTTTATGATTTTTGGTTATTGGTATTCCACATCATAACATCACGTAGTGTATGTACCTGATTCTCAGAAGAGAGGGACTACTACATTCCCCAGGGGACTTCGCGACCCTGTTACTGTTTTCCAGCCAGAGGGAAAGATAAAAACTCGCAGATCACAAGACCTTGCTCTTTTTCCGCCCGTCTTTCGTCCTGGCAGCATCTCAATCCCCAGCCATCTTATCGCTGGTATTAGAGTAAGGCCTACCTTGATTTGTGGACATTCTCTCTCATTGTATTGGATTTATTAGCTTAAACTGTAATTATATTCTATTATAGTGTGTTGTTTTACATTCTGATATCTTATTTAGTAAATTAGTTTGTTTCTCCTCAGATTGTTGCTCCTGTTTTTGCTCTCAGGCCCATCTCCTTACCCTTTTTTCCCTTTTCCCTTTCCTGAGGTGTGGGTCCGTGCGTCCCCTGTCCCATTCGTCATGGAACCAGGCCGAACGCCTGTAAACCGTTGGCAAAAATCAAAACAGCATGTTGTTTTAATGTTGGTATGTTTTCATTATCTATGAAGTGAACCAGCAAATAAAGGGTCTAACTATAATAAAAACAAATGTTGAAAGGTACAAGTATGACCTCTTTCCAGAAGCAGAAGCAGAGAATCAAGGTGAAGCTTCATCTTATCCCCAGGAACAACTGGGTTTTAGGTCTGGTCTTCAGCAGTCAGGGGTAGACCTTGAATTGCCCAGGCTGTATGAGATGAAGATCCAAGATCTGCTTAGCTTCTAGCTGTGGCTGAATGAAGAAAGAGCACAGACCATACAGTGTCTATTGCTTGAGCTGCAGCCTGTTGCTTGGATCACCATTTTCTGTGTTCTCTTAATTGCTAGTCTCTAGTAAGAAATTACTTGGACTTGTACCTGCTAAACTCACTGCAATGTTTTTTTGCTTTGTATTTTTGGCCTTTCAAACTTGTGGTTAGTTCTCTCAGCCATCAGGGAAAAAGGAATTAGTAAATAGCTTTGGCTGCAATCTGTATTCAGCTCTGTGTTGAACGTCCGTTATTTTTATGACCGTAATGAAATGAATCCCAGCGTAACAGCTGCCTTGGGTTTTCAATTAAATGCATTAAGACATAAGCAAGAAAGCAGCCTGTCTCAACAGTATTTATAGGGAAGAGAGCATTTTTCAAGATGCCTCCTTTATGCGGCATTTGGATATGTGAGACTGGATTTGGAGGCATGCTGCTTTATTACTTGCAGGTGGAATGTGTGATAATCAGCATATCCACTTTGTCGTATTTCTAGATGATGACAATCTTCGTGGCATAACAATACAGCTTTATAAGCTTGATGGAAACACCTGTAGATTGTGCTGGTTTCAGTAAGAAGATGGTTAACATTCACAGAGGGGCCTGAATGCATGTTCACAGCTTTGCTGCACTAGTATAAATTTCTGGTTTATTTTAATGACTGGGGTTAGTTTATTTTTTGCTTATTGTTTCCAAATTGTTTTTTCCAACATGCTTTATATTCTGCATCTTCACTCCATATCACACCCCTGTCTTAGTTTCTTTTACTTGCAGTGTTCATTCCTTTTGTTTATGCCTCTAGGCTTGCCAAAAAACACTGAACAATAAGGGGGTCTCTGTGCACAAGCTTAGATTTTTTCAGGCTTTGCACGGCAGCACAATTTTCTATTCCTTTTAACTTTCTTTTAATTAGGGCTTCTGTGTTCCTGCAAGTGAGTCTGAAAGAATGGCCTTATCATACTGCTTTTTCAAGTCTGGAATTCCTTGCAGGTGATTGTTAATATCAGAGCATAGGGGTTGGCTGATTTAAAAAATAAAATACATACAATTGTTTCAGTTCTAAGGCAAGTAGTACTTAAGGAAGTGCTTTATTAAATCTTCATTCCCATATTCAGAGTAAGTAATAAGGCCTAAGAGAAAAAAAAAAAGCTAGGATTAGTATGAGACAGATAGTGCCATGTATATCATTCAATCATTTTACTCTTAGTGCTAAAATTATTTTAGTGAAATATTTTACTGCAGAAAGAGTTGAATCTTCTGCCACTGAGAACACTTGAATGAGTGAACCATTTATGCTATGAACTTGATAGCAGCATTGCAATCTTCTCCCTTTTTTGCCAGTGCTGCTCCACCTCATGATCTCACATCCAAGATCCCTTAATATAAGATTTCATACTGTTTCTTTATGAATGTTCTGAGATTATCTTAAAACTCATCATGTGAACAAATGAAAAAACTAAAAAACTAGGCTTGTCTGAAGTGGGGAATGGTTATGGGAGACCATCAACTGTCGTAAATAGTTCTTTTAAACATTAGCCTCAAAAACAATCACAGAACGTCCTTTAAGATCCATGGCAACTGTCTTGAAAGCAATGAAAAACCCAAATTTATATATATAACTGCTATGGAAAACACGCAGAATGAATACAGGTCCTGTGATACATTTAAGTGTACAGTGAATGCAGATTTTATGAATTTTAGAAGTTTATTTTCTATAGCCCATCATCATGAACTACACTTCTATTTAAACAGTTTATGGAATGGGAATTTATTTACTTTATCTGGCAAAATACTTTATTGTTTGTAATGTAGGAAATCTGGGATTTCTTACCAGGATTCTACTGTCAGAGTGAGTGCACAAATCTATACTCAAGGATCTGTCCTGAGAAGGGTGTAACCTAAGCCAAGACTAGATATGTGTAGACAAAAGCATAATGCAAATTAATTAGGTAACCGAAAATTAGATGTTATGGTAAATGTTTTCCAAGTGCTGCAGAGAATGATGATTTCCATCATTTTTCCTTTCGCAGCACATGTTGGACAGCGAGCTTTGCAGCTCTCATCTCCACTCACTTCTGCTGGTTTTCCCCCTAGAATCCATTTCCCCTCCACAATGTATGATCAACTCTCATTAGTCACTATGATTTATAAGGAAAAAATGCTATTTGCTCTCAAATGTGGGAACAAAGAAGTGAGCTCTGCTTTGTCAGAGTTCATGGAGATGCAAGTAAGGTAATTTCTCCTTGAAAATCATGTCTGGTCAAGACTAAAATGACCTTTTCAGCAGCTACTTCTTCATGCCTCTTCCCTCAGATGACTTCCAGCCAACTTCATGTTATCACCTCCTCGTTATGTTTGTTTGAGATGAGAGTTTGAGAGATGACATCACTTAGCCACATATTGTGATATTTGTGACTAATCAGCAGCTAAGAATGCAACAATTAATTCCTGTGCAGCATTTAATTTGTTACTTAAAAAATACTCCTTTGACTCATGGAGTAACTCATACCCCACAAAAAAAAAAAGAAAAAAAAAACTCGTTAGAGCTGATCTGCAGTTATCTCTTGGCCAGTATCTCCACTGACATCTCTGGGCCTTGTTTGTTTCAATCTCAGCCTCAATCCCCTATCTCACTCTTTTTTAATGTTGATTTTACCACAGTGATCTGGTCTTGCTTCCAGGCCGAGCAAGGGAGTTGAGCTGCATTATTAAATGCAAAAAGAAAGAAAGAAAAAATAGAAGGTTCTTCTTTTTTTTTTGACAAGCATGGTTGACAAAGTACCAAAATGGCTCAAATGCTGAATAGCGCTTTTTCCTCTGAGTTTCAGTGTCTGTGCAAGAGGCATCAGTGCCTCAGTGTCTTCCACACAGCCCTGTTGTGCCATTTGACTGACTTTCCTGGGAGTTATTTCTGCTTAAAGTCTGTGGATTGATTTTTATTTATTATTTTTTTAATAGTTCATGGTCTCAAGGGCATATTTCTTTTACCTCTTTACCCTAACCTATCCCTAACCTATTTTAAATACGAATCATGAAACTGAAAAGCCAATAACACTTGTTTTTCTGTACGAGGAAAAACCCACAGTCAGTCTTAGGTCTTATAACAGGTTGATCTGCTCAACAGAGATCTTTCTGAACTCTTCTTTCTTGTGCATGGAAACCCTGGAATGACATGGCTGCAGCTCTCAGGTGGCCTGAGGAGCATGAGGTAACGTAACACCCTGTCCAGAGCATCTGTGGAAAGGGACAACTGCATAGAGAGCAGTGCCTGCAGTGAGTTCACTGTGTCTGGAGACCAAAGCCGGGTGGACAGGAAGCTGGGACTGGGAGGTCAGTGTGGGGATCTGGCTGGGCTGTGATTCAGCAGCACCTGAGAGCTGGGCATGGGGCATGCAAGCCAGGACTCAGCAGCCAAAGCAGCAGGTGATGGGAAAAGGCCTGATATCCATGAGATATTTCACAAGCCATACACAAGCACATTACTTAATGCTGGATTATGCCAATTCACATTCCATAAAATTTGCACTCTAAAATTTTTTTCTCTGTTAAATCTCAAGGTGCTTTGCAATAGTCAGTGTTATCTCCATTCTACACATTGTGCAGCTGAGAGAGTGATGGAGTAAATATCTGCTAACAACCTCACCAGGGCAATTGGTGACTCAGAGCAAAGCTACTTGTGTTCTATACAGGTAAAATGTTCTTACTGTTAAATGAAGGATATATTGCTATGAACAGGAAAATGCAGTGAGTTGTGAATGAATTGCTAGTGCTCATGTGAATGCAGCAGGATATTTAAAATGCACGCGTATAGTTAGTGTGTAGAATCACAGAAACCTTAAGGTTGGAAAAGGCCATTAAAATCACCCAGTCCAACCCATCTCCACCATGCCCACTGATGATGTCCTCACTGCCACATCCCCACGGTTCTTGAAGACCTCCAGGGATGGTGACCCCATCACCACCCTGGGCAGCCTGTGCCAGTGTCTCACCACCCTTTTGGAGAAGAAATTGTTCCTAATATCCAACATGAATCTCCTCTAGTGCAACTTAAAGCCATTGCCTCTTGTCCTATCACTGTTACCTGGATGAAGAGGCTAATACCCATCTCACCACAACCTCCTTTCAGGGTATTGTAGAGAGCAGTAAGGAGCCCACTGGGACTCCTCTCCTCCTACTTCTCCAGTGTAATGTATGTGAAATTCCCCATGTTCACGAGTGACAGTGCCTTTTTAGAAAGGTGCCTGAAATGTGCTTTCCTGTCTGTAATAATAGCGGTTGAGGTGGCTATAGGTAAAATGGCTGAATTCTTTTTGATAAATCTGATCTGATGGTCCTTTTTCTTCAAGCAGAAAAATCCAATGTGTCAAAATCAAAGCTTTTCCTAGAACATTTTCATTTGAGTGCTTGGCTAGAGATACTCTGGTTGTAAAGGTAATCAGCACTCCTTCATCCAGGGGACAGCCAGTGAGGAGCATGGTCAGGTGGATGAAATAAATATTGCATTTCTTGTAAAAAAGCAGAAAAACTCAATTACCTGGAAGGCCTAATGACTTCAGATTTACACTTAATGTGCTTCGTTTTTTTAAACATAATCACAAAAAGGAGTGTCTTGAGGCAGGTTGGTCATATTCCCAGCAAATAGACTACAGCAATTCTATTTTATTTACCTGCTCGCAGCAGGAGGTTGGAATTATATGATCTTTAAGGGCTCCAACCTAAGCCATTCTGTGATTTTATTTTATTTTGGTGGAGAATGTGTGATTGTCTCCCTTATCAGACATTGGGCTTGTTTTAATTTAAAGTAGAATTGCTATTACAATTTTTATTTTCTTTCTCTTTTTTGGACAGTTTCATACCCAGATCTTGTTACAAAACCATGTGGGCAGATTATGTGGGCAAATGCCCAGAAATATATCAGGATGTCTTCCGAGAAACCCTATTAGGAACATTCTGCAGCCAGAGGCTGGGACAGTAACTACTGACAATGGGAAAGAAAAATAAGAGAAAGATTAGAAAGATATGAAGCATCAAAAACACAAAGCATTGTCAGAAAAATGTGCTCTGGAAAAAGGGCAATCTGTCAAATGTGTGAAAGTGAATCACATACAAATTCAATAACAAGGCTGGATAAGTTGAACAACTGTCTTGCAGAATAATCCATATTGGCCTATGAAACAGAGAGGCTTGTTTAAAAAAAGAAAAAGAAAAAATAAGTGTGGTTCTTATTAGAGCAGAGAGAGACAAAATTTAAAGAAAAGAGAAATGGAAAAAAGGTCCATTTTTCTGACTATCAACAGTTCAGTCAGAGCAAAAGAGTTACTTTAAATCATTTTTCAAAGTTGGGTTATTTCAGCCTCTTCCATATCTTAGTACTGATCTGGTACTGATCAGTAAGTACCAATGCAGCACTTACTGCAGCAATCCTGTAATTTCTGTCTGAGCTCTTAGCATCTCCCTGAAATGTGTGGATAGAATTTAAAGGGCTTCAGGGGATGAAGGAACTACTACACTGCCAAGTAAGACACTTCAAGTAGTTAATTATCTTCATCATTTCAAAAAAGTAAACTGTGGTTTCTTGACTGTTTAAATACAACTTCTAAATATAATCCTGTTTGTAGCTTTTTCTATTACAAGAAAATTCTTCCCCAGTTTGATCTTCCTACGTATGCTAAAGTCTCATTATTTAAAATTAATAGTGATACTGCGTTAGTGACTTACATTTATGTATATCAGTTCCTGTTATCCCAGAAGGGTAACTACAGCTGCCTTCACCAGAGCATGTGATTTGAATATTTCTAATTACATCTACATTACTACATAGATTGTGCCTTTATTCTTGATCTTGTTTAAATGAAACAAGATCAGATGTACTACACAAAAAAACCAAATGAAACAAGATCAGATGTACTACACAAAAAACCCAAATCTAAACTTCAAAAAAAAATCAGAAAAGAACCTGCCAAGTGATCCTTAGAATAAGCTTTTGATTCAGTGGTGGCTGCTCAGCAGCAGCTGATCTTGAGTAAGTCTGTGTCCTCCTTGCTTACAGCAACTGGTCAATATATTTCTCTGGAAAATGGCTTTTATGTCTTGGAAGAGTTGAAGTGAAGGCTGTAGCTGTTCTGCTAGCTGTTGACATGAGTGTCCATGACCCCCGGTCCCTTTTTTCTTAAGAAATATTCAAAGATATGAATAGTCCTGATATTTTTTTCCAAGACTATGCTTGTAAATTAATGGAAAGACAAAAGATTTTCTCCAATTTTTTTTTTCTCAGAATGGGCACTTACCTAAAGAACATTAAAAATATTACCACAGTTGCACTTTTGTTCCACTGAAAAATCTCCATTACTTATGAAGCATTTTAGGTCTCATTATTTGTCAAGCACTAAAATATGTTGTAGATACCTACAAGATAATGAATACTTGTTAAATTTAATTTAAATTGTAGTGGGGAGCGATAAAGAGATTATTCATGTTCTTGGCATTTTAATCTATGGGAATTTCTGCTTCATAACACCATTTTATATACTCCTTTATGTTAAGGAAAATAAATCTTTTATTTCCTATTTTCAAACTTCTTATCCTTCTGAAAATATATGTGAATAGGCAAAACGATATATAAATACATTAACGTTCAGTACAGCTTTACACTTGACACTAAGTACACTGATAATTAATTGAAATAATAAGTATCGAGCTATTCCATGAATACATTAAGATTTGGTCTTTGTGCTAATTTATTAATCAGAATAAATTTCAAACTCTGAAATGAGTAATTTAAGTTGAGAATAACTTGTAAATATTTTTTGAGTTGTAAATATTTTTAAAATAGACAGCAGATACTTCAATTTTATAGAATCGCAAAATCATTATGGTTGGAAAAGACTGCTAAGAACATCTAGTCCAACCATGAACCCCTTACCACCACACCACTAAACCATGTCACTCAGTGTGACATCTACTCTTTTCCTGAACACCTCCAGGGACGGTGACTCCACCACCTCCCTGGGCAGCCTGTTCCAATGCCTGACCACTCTTTCTGAGAAGAAATTTTTCCTAATATCCAATGTGAAATTTCTTTCCTTTCAAATTCTTTCTTTCAATCCCCCATGGATATTCTCCTATATTTGCAGAATTGTATTGCGTTTGACTACAGCATGTTAAAGACCGTAGTTCTGAGGACAAACCTTGGTAAGCTCATGCTTTAGTTATTATTTATTTTGGCTTTAAATGTAATAACCACTTGCAGATCCTTGTAAATCATTTGTATAACATTGTCAGGGCATTAACTTCTGCTTAGGTGGCGCTGTATAAGATACATGGAAATGCTTCTCTTTTTTCCAAAAATGAACCACGTTCATCTTGGTCATTATAGTCATAAGAGAGACTTCCAAACCTCTGAACTTTCCCTTCTGCCAGGTGTTTGGGAAGGGACCAGGACAAGTGTTTTCCATGGCATGTGACCACCTGCTGCTTTCCTGCTCCTCCTGCACTCCTGATGCTGATGTGCTCCTTGATGCAGAGTTAGGAAGCTGTGGACCTGAAATGGCATTGACACATGGTCAGAAGAAGCTTTTCAACTCATTTTTGGTGTATTCCTTTCTTTTCTTGCTTAGTAGATTTGCATCTCTAAATCTGATAGAGGGAAAACATAACTGATGTAGCATACCCAGGCTTCTGCAGGAGCTGAAAGAGGAAATCAGCATAGCATGAGTGAGGAGACAGAAAACTTGTTGCTCCCAGTATATGCCTGTTGGTGGGTTGGTCTCACAGAACGGCCATGTGTTACCAAAGAATTTACTTCTTAGGCCTTTGTTCTCACATTTTCATTAGTGACTGGGAAGAAAAAATTACAAATAATGAGCAGACGTAATAAAAATACTGAAGATATGGTGTGGGCTGAGGATTGCAGGTGTTTGGGTGGTGGGGACTGTTTGATGACATGGATGTTTGCTTGCACAGCTTTGCTGAGGAGCTTCCAATTCATGCTGTGCACACCTAGTTACAAGGAGATATCTGCCTGACTACACAGCCAGGACTATTTTTATGCATAATGAAAGTGTCTTGCCCCGGGTGCAACTAAACAACATGCCTTTTAACATGGTTAAGCTAAGATTATGCTTCTGGAAACAAACCAAGTAAGTGTTTCTTTATGAGGGAAGGCTGTCTTTGGAAGCAGTGACTCAGAAAAGGACTCTGGGGGAGAGGAAGCTTCCAGCACAATGCTATAAAGGTGATTTTTTTTGATTTTTTTTTTTTTCTGTAATTCAACTCATAATTACCCACAGTGCAGGAATTACTGGAATATCACATGCAGGTTTAGAGGTTTATGAATCAGGGAGGTCTAAGAGAAGAACTCTGTGATTTGAACCCTGGCTATGTCATAAGATCCAATGAAGTTTATTAAGGAGAAGATAAAGGATCATCATCAGCTTGACCATACATGAAGCAGTGATTTGATAATAGCACCTCCTCTGTCTGGTTGGCAGAGGTATAATGAGAACCATGCAGTACAATTCAAGTTAGACAATTTAGATTCCAAGTGGACACAAATAGCATGGGCGGTTTTCCAGAGGAGTGATTTAACAAAGATTGTAATAAATTCCCCCTTACTGGACATCTTAAAATCTGAACTGGATGCTTTTCTGAAGGAAATTCTCCAATTCAAACAAGATGGATCCAGAAAAAATCTTATGGCACATTTTATTCAAGAGGTCAGATGGGAAGATTGTAACAATCCATTCCATTCCTCTATTGTGCAAAATTGCTCAGCGGTTGGTCTGCAGACTTTTTCTATGTAAAAGGATTATTTATTTTGCAAACTCTAAATGTATCAATTAAATAGAGAGCTCTCAAGTCCTGTTCTGTGATTCTAGCTTTTCTGTCTGTACTAAACAATGACGGTGGCTCTAACTCCTGTTTTTATTTCATTGAATCAGTTCATAATTCTAAGAGCTGATAATGCATTTAATGCTGCTCATAGACCTTGAGATATTATGAAGCAATAACGAAAAAGGCAATTACTAGATTCATTTTACAATTTTAAAATTCCATGTCAGTGAGATTTTTGTGCTTTTAACTGGAGGCATTACAAACGTTGCTTCAGGCAGATGATTTGTGGGTAATATTCATTGTGTTCCCATGTGCTCTTCCAGCCACAAGCATCTTCCAGGCACTGCTAAGCAAAGGGAAAAGCAGAGGTTGCTGTGGTGGGTTATCTAACAGAATGCAAATGTAAACAAGTTCACTCCTAAATAAGTCACCACGTGCCACATCTACATTTTTTTTCAGTACCTGCAGGGATGAGGACCACTTCCCTGGGCAGCCTGTTCCAATGCCTCACCACTCTCCATGAGAGGATTCTTCCTGATATAGGTATTTTGATCCTTCTTCAATCTGTGACTCCAGTTTTCATACTGAAAAGCGACAGGGATCCCAACTTTAAGTTTCTAGAAACATACTCAAGTTATTTTCATTGTGGTTCATGTATATTAGTAAATTCAGTAGGTAATAATGTTTTTTATTGTTGCATATACATCTTAAGGCAATTATGTGGTAATAACAAGTAATTCCTGACCTATTTTAGAATGTATTATACTCAATAAAAATGATTGTATGCCTCCTTAGTGAGATGAGGTAATCTGAAATGTGGATCGAGCATCACTAATTTTAGAAAGCAGTATGTTCTGACAATAGACTGTGTCGGTACTGAGTGTTTCATGCTAATAGTGCAGAACCTGCCATGTGGCTCTCTTCTTAGATAGGGTGATTGTTGTATATATGCTTAAGCTTGTAATATATGCTTAAAGTTAATGTTTGTTAGTTTCATTTAAGATAGCTCCAAGTGAAAAGAAGTGCTGTCATGAAGAACACAGAAGTTGAAGGGGTGCATTAAATGTTAGGCATTAACAACAAACAAAAGAAAATGTGGGAGGATGAAAGAGTTCAGTAAAAATGTTCCTGATGATTTGTTCACATGTTGAAAGGAGTGCTGGATTTCTTTTGCATCTTGTAGATTATAACATCTAAAAAAAAATCAGAGTGAAGATTCAATTTGAGCAATGTGAAACTTGCTTGTTTTTCAAGATGGAGAAGGTAAGAAAGTAGCAATATTTAAGTGCTGTGTATTTATTCCAGACTTCTGACTGAACAAACATTTGAAGAGAGTTATGTGATATTTAGAGTTGATTTATAGAGCATTGAAAAATTATTTTAATTAGAAAGCAGATAATATCCAGAAATGAAAAGACCAGTTTGAAACCTTTTGTTCTTACCACTTGTGCTGGAACTGCTATTTTTGTTTTGTTTCTTGGATTTGTTTTCTTCTCATTGAGGGAGATGTTATGCCTGTATCTGCTCTGACTTTCTTAGGGAACTTTCTGACATGACAAAAATGGCAGAGGCACTTCTACGAGGATGTGATCTTGATACATGCTTTCTTTTGAGGGAATGGATCAGCAGCTTGAAATCCTTTGAACAGTATTCCCTTGAGGTTTCTTTCCCCCTACGTTGTATTTTCCAACAGCTAAATGCAATCACTTGGAATAACCTTTATTGCAGTATTTCTGTAGATTACTTCTGGATAGATGCAGGAAATAAAGACACACTGACCAGAGACAAAAGCTCAGATAAAAGCTGTAGTCTTGAATATGGGTTAAAGATGTAATTTATGAGTAGAATGGACTCAGTCGTGTGAAACACAGTATCAGTGTATTGGGTTAGACAAATGACATACCTTGTTCTGTATTGGTTTCTGAAAAGCTATGTGTAACTTTTCTGTAAGAAATCAATAAAGAACAAGAGGGGAATTTGGTTTGGGGCAGGATAGCAAAAGGGTTTCCTCCCGTCCTCTATCAATTAATGGTCACTTCTCCGTTTCTTTGTCTTGGTCCCAGTGTCACTGAAATAAAAATCTTCTGTTTATTAATTTCTCTGAACAATATATGAGAGATTGTTCTTTTTTTTTCTTTGTTTCCATCCTGTATTGTATTACACTGTATGTTTTATGCTGTGAATAAGCATTTGTTCTTTCTGGAGTTTATTAAGGCCTTTTTCAAACCTAGCTTGATCTTCTCATCTGAGCAACCCAAGTTAGATGCTAGATGGCAATACCTCTTAGTATTTCAGATGTCATCTATATAATGAATAGAAAGGTTTTATCTAACAGCATTATAATATTAACCTTCTTTTTCTTTTTTTTCTTTTCTTTTTTTTTCTTTTTTAATCTGGTAAAATCTGAGCAGATACTTTAATCTGTGTGCAGTTTTGTCCTGACATTCTGCCTATGCACTAATGAGCAATGTAGAACTTAAGAATGTGTCAAACTAATTGAGAGAAATTCTCCTTACCTACAGCTCTTTGCATTTACCATTACAGAGTTTTGTTTGACTTTGTGTTGTCCTTGTATTCAGCTGTGCTTAGGTTTTACCATAAATCATTTTACGCAATGTTTTTATTTTGATGTGGTAAACATTTGGGTAGATTTCCTTTCTGGCATCAGACATTTCTTACTGTTCTCAATTAGAAAAATAAAAGAAAAAAAATCAATTACATGAAGGAACTGAAAATGAATTTTCAAGTGGATGTAAGGATAATTTATCCACGCCTTTGTGTATGTAATCATGAAAACAGAGTTGAGCATATTCATTCTCTGAAAAAAAAATAAGAAAGAAAAAAACATCTCATCCTGCCTCAAGGAGATGAAGAAATTGGTCTCTAAAGAAGCGGGATCTTTCAAAATCACTTACAATGTATCTTTGAACGGATTTTCTATTCTGTTTTTTTTTTTTTTTTTTTTTCTCTGTTAGAAGGTGAATGTGGTCTTATTAGGAAGAAAGAGTTGCATTAATTGTTGTCTCAGCTTTTAAGAAGGCATGTGGGGAGTCTAACTCAGTAGAAGCAGGGATGTTAGATAAGACAAAAGTACAAATCAAGGCTTATCTCCTAGACCATTAAAAGAAAGTAAAATTAGACATGTAGCAGATAAAATGATAATTAATAAAATACCAATGAGAGCTAGAGGAAAGGCATTATGGACCAAGTACTCTTGTGCAGATTTTTTTGACATCAAGTTAAGCAGCATTTTATGCAGGGACTCTGCTGGGCTAAAGCAGAATACAGTCTCAGTGAATTCCACAATTCTTACAACATCAACCGCTTTGTTGTCTTTAAAAAGTCCTCTACTGTGTGTTAGTCCATCTCTTCTGAGTAGTACAATGGGCAGCCTTCATCTCTGTGGATTGAAGTCCATTCTCTTTTCTTACAGTTTGTCCTTGTCCCACAGTACTGGGGTCTCTGAAGGGGTCTTGTGCTAAGATTGCATATTCCACTATGAGGCTGTAACTACTTGACTTTTCACCCTCTGCACCCATTTGAAATGTAGTTCCCCTAAGTGGTGTTCAGTTCTGTGCTTTGCCATGACTGTGGTAGTGCATTGCATGTAAAACACCAGGAAACAACATGTCCTTATATTTTTAGATTTCTATTCTTCCTTTCATTTGAAGGTAAGCAGGAATTGTTTCGCAGTGAGTGATTCACACATTATTTCAATTTAGCAATGATATTGAATCATAATGTCACATCCTTGGAGTACAGCACAAAATTTGCTGCTGCAAAGAAAATGGCCTTGCACATGTATCTGAAACTTCCTTGGTCTAATCACAGCTCTTATTTTCTTGTTCTTAACTTTCTTAGTTCTCTCTTCCAATGGTACTACATATTTATGTAGCAACACAGTCAATAAATCAGGACTTTCTGTTTAGTCAGGTGTTCAAATGTTGAGTAATATTTGAATGGAAAATAAAAATAAGTATTTATAATTTATGTAACTGAAATGATACAGAGTGGCACGTTTTGGACCCTGGAAAAAACGGCCAACAGCCTCTCTGATCTCGGCTGGAAAGTACGTTGTTTTCTTCTAGCCTTCTTTGGCTCTCACTCAGTCAACTGATTAACCGGTAACTAATTGAACTGCTGAATGTTTTGAACAGGAGAAGAACTCTCTCTCTTTCCCATGCCTGCAGTACTGCAATGGCAGAGCACAGTATACATACAAATTATAGTCTGATATGCTTCCAAGTTATATTTTTCCCGATTACATTTTCTTAATTTCTTCCATTATCTTGATTTATTGATATAAAGTTTTTAGAATGGAAATAAACATATATATGTATCTGGATACATGGGAGCATCTACTGAGAAAGGCAAATGAGCATTTACCTTTCTAAGAACACTGACTTCTTTCATAGCTTCCCCTTGCATGACCAGCAAAAAGATTAGGAATTTGAGAAAATTCTGCCATCTGCAACTTTGTTTTTTTTCCCCACTGTAAATGCTTAATATAATAGTATTTAATTGCTTCCGCTAAGCTTTAAAAATTGAAAAGTAAAATGGATCTCAAAGTGATGGATGGAGACAGGCTATAAAGTGCTTTTTCAAGAGATAAATGCTGCTCCATCCTCATTTGCTCTTGCTCTGCTTTCTGCAGCTGTCTTTGGTCAGCTGGGCTATGCTCACCTAGAAGCACTATACCAACAAATGACTGATTCCCTGTTTGCTTCTCCTGCTTTCATTTTTTAAAGATTGAAATTGTGAAGGTACAAAACACTGTTCAAGATACATTTGACCACTGGGAAAAGAAAAGAAAAGAAATAAAAAATCTCAACAACAGAGTGGCTTCTGTTTGATCACCGTGCCATTTGGCCTGCCAAAAAGCACATGTTGATCTTGCCTTCTACTTCAGATGTGTCACACTTCCAACAAAATGGAAGTAACTCCTCCAGAATCATGCTAGAATAAATCACCTTAAGCACGAGCGTAGTCCAGCAGACTTCAGAATTCATGTTTCAAGTTTTCAGGTTTTGATTCAACAATGAATTCAGCAAGCACAATCACTTTCATTCTTAGTTTATGATCAGTAAACAATGCATGAAGAAGGAAATACGGTCTGTAGTTAAACTGAATATGAAGGTCTGGGTTATGTCTCTAATATACCTGCAGGCCAGCCTTGTGGGTTTTTTTTAATTGCCTAATTTAATTTTGAATTGACTACTTGCCTAAATTCCTTCTCATTTAAATGAGTGAAATTACTTTTGTAGGTCTGCCCTTACTGTCCAGTCTTTCTGCTTTCCCTTCCTAACACGCCTGTTGCTGTAAAATGATGTATCTCCTTCTGTAATGTGATAAAATTTATTTCATGAAATGTTCAAAGGTCTTATAATGGAGTAAGGTCATGAGTTAATATCTTGGAAAAAAAAATCTACAAAACATAATACTGAGGAGCTTCTGACAGGAGAACTACCCATCCTTTATATGCTTGAGATTTAGGGAAAAAAATGTTGCATGGTTAAAGCTCTATTAGGCAACATTAAGTCTGGCATACCTTAACTTGTGATAGTTTGGTTTTGTAACCTCAATAATGTTATTTTCTTCATGTAGCTCCTCTACTTTTGTGACTGAACCTGGAAGATAACTGTGGTCCAACAGGGACTTATCCCAGATGAAATTTAGGGTCCTTTTCAGTAAATCTAACTGAATTAACAAAGTAGTAAGTTACAATACAATGTAGTATAAAATGCTTCTGTCTATATATTCTGTCTATATTGTCCTCTTTCACATCTACACTATCTTTGTGCTTCCTGACACAATACAAATTAAAATAAGTCTGAATTCTCATTTGGATAAACCGCAATGTGTCTATCTAAGGCTTACATGAATACTGATATTTGAAAATTTCTGACATTTCTCTTGCCTAATTTCAATCAAAATACTCAGCCTCTGCCTTGTCTGAAGCTAACTAGCAGTTAGTAATGTTGTACATGGAAATGTAAGATGGAGAAGTGGGTTAGGGCAAAGAATGGGTTCAGCCTGTGTCATGAAGGATGCCAAAATCTATTCAACACACCACTTAGGTTGAGTTGCTTCCCAAAGAAGGTGGCCTCACTAAGACTATACCCTGTAATTTCTTCACAGTTATGTTACTCTACGTGTTTGTAACATGAATTAAGATTTCTCACTGTATGTACAAAATTATTAATTTCTTGCTGAATTCCCATGCAGTGATGTGTTAGTAAGAACTGTTTAATCTTTATTTAGTAAAATACAGTGAGAGAAAGCTTTTCTTAAAATGTCTGCAGTAAACAAACAACAACAACAACAAAACACAACCAAAACCAAACGAAAATTCCTAGAGTGCATTTGTGGTCCTATGAGAAAATGACACTGGAAGATTTATAAATTCCCTGGCATTCTTGGTCCAAAAAAAATCAGATTCCCTATGTCTGTTTAGGCTGTTCTTTCTCTAATGCCTCAGACATTTTCCTCACTATTTTGGAACCATCAGTTTCCAAAAAACATCAATTTTATCTGTTGCTTGTCATTAATTACAGTCAGTTCTTTATTTTGACTTGGAAATCTACTTCGTATCACCATATGATTTGTATCCATCACTTCTTCTTTTCCAATCGCTTCCAAATTGTGGAATTTCAGAGACAAGCTTAACTGACTGAAATGAGTAGGAGCCTTTCCTTTGTCTTTAAGGGATTTGGCCTGCATCATAGTAGTACACAATGATGAAGCTAATTTTGTGCATATGCACTTAAATTTGGCTGCATCCTTTCGAGGAAGAACAATGACTCATTTTAACTGTGTAACTAATTATGTGTCTACCAACGTAACTAAACACTTCTAGTAGCGTGCTAAATGAAATTGCTTAACTGTTGTGTAGTTTTCTTCTTTCTCTCCAGCCATCCTCTTGGGGATAATCTACATAGTTTTTCAATGTAACAATTGCTGAGTGTTCTTAGAGACCACGAACTGCAGAAGTGCGCTTCAGAGTTGAAGTGAGGGATGGCAAGTTTTGTGAGAGCTTCCAGGCTTTCCTTAGGAAAACATCATTTCTCTCTAAGGATTATCTTAAATTCAGGAGCTGGAATAACAGTTTTCAAACATATTTGCAAATATCTTTAGTAATGTCCCACTTGAGCTGTCTTGATAGACTGAGTGCATGCAATAGAGGAGCTGAGATCTAAAATTCATCTCTATTTTCTATGACAAAGAAGTGTAGAGTGTGAAGACTGGCTTGCTATTGCTTGAATGTTTGAGAAGATCAGCTGCATTGTCCTGTCCTTGACAGAGGTTTCTATCAGTGATGGCTTTATATAAATTGCTTTGTTTTAATTAACTTAGGTTGTGACTATGGCAGTTAATACTTGGTCATAATTCACAAAGATGGCATATTAAAGTTAGTCCTACCAAAAAGGTGAATTCAGTTGATAAAGACAAAAATAGAGCGCAGATGCTAGGGCACCTTTAAGCAAGGTATCAATCCTATATGCAGAGCTAGATGTTATTTTCATGGTATAAAAGAAAACATGTTAGTTCTGACACATTTCAGTAAGGCATGATACCATCATGAAATGATAAGCTGAAGAAAGAGAATGTAGTGATGATTTACAAGAATCTGAAACCGACTAAAGGACAAATAGTCTCATACAGTGTTATTGTTAACAACATTAAAAAGAAGAAATAAGTAAATAAGTCAGTGAAATTTACTGCTGGTGCAAATTTGTGAGATCTTAGCAGTATAAGAGAGTACTAGAATATTATCAAAAATAACTGGGCGACCTTTAGCGTGGAGATGATAAAGACAGGAAGAAATACAACAGAGCAAAGCCAAAGTTTGTGTGCTTTATTTTCCTTTATAAAGTGGGAATAGCTGGACACACTCATGCTGGAGGAAAACGAAAACTTGACTATTCCTCACTCACAAAGTGACTCACCTAAGAATGGAGGACAGCCACAAAGTCCAAAAGTCTTTCTTGGAATTACTAAGGGTGATATGTTACCGGTGAAGGCAAGGAAGTATTCAAGTTGTTGTACATGTCAGTGAAGACATCATCCATCACGGTATCTGCTGCTTTTAGAATTATTGCTTAAGCAAGATTAATTCAAACTGGAAACTGGATAACAGGAAAAGAGAGAATCTTTGGTGAGCTATACTAAAAGACGTCAAGTTGTTTAAACTGTAAGTGAGGCTGAAGTGGGGATGTGTGTTTTGGATTATAGAAAGAGACATTTATAAAAATTATTTCCAAAGAGCTCATGTTTCAGGCATAGGATGACATTTCTAGCTCTGTCAATTATGTCCTTAGATAGATATAAATAATTTGATAATCTACATTATGCCTATTTCTCTATCACTTAAGAACAAAAGTAAAAAATGTCAGTAAATTAATTCTCATTTTAAGATACTTTCACATCTCAAGGAAATTTGTATGAAAAACTATGTATTATGATTATTAGTAATGCTATTTTGGGGGAATGTCACTCTCTGTGGTGTCTTTGCAGTTTGTTGACTAATCTGTATTTTTAGTGTTATTATACACCATCTATTTTAACATCATATTGCAAACGTGCTTATTCTATCTCACATGCACACTCTCTTGCTCTCTAAAACCAAAGGAAATTTTACTGATGTCATTAGGATGTATTTCTGCTCTATGATACATAAGTTTGATAGACAATATTGTCCAGGTCAAAACTTTGGAGAGCTTAATGCAAAAGCATTTGGGAGGGTTGTTGTGGCTCTTGAATGCCTAGGGCTAAAGTTTTGCTTTGCAAAGTGTACTGGCTAATAGCTGCAACTCAGATCAGACATCAGTTCTAATTCTGTTGTGTGGAAACCATGTCTGTAAAGTGGAGGAATCAGGTAGTCTGTACTCTCAACTAAGTGTGCTGCACTGTATGTAATGGCAAATCTGCTACTAGAGAAGCAAAGAAGCATCATTAGTAAAGCATTAAAACCAAAGCAACACAACCACTACATTGTTAGCAGTGGTGGAGATGAATTCTGTTTGTGTCACTTCCTGTGCTTTGATGTTGGCAGAAGTGTTTTTGTATCCTACTCTTTATAGCTGGGTAATGCCTGGAGAAACTTGGTTTTTACCACAACACCTTCAGGTAACTTCATAGGTAGCAGAAAGAAATGGAGCCTGAGTATTTCCCTAGAATCTGTGGTTTAAGGAAATAGTTATTTCTTTACCTGCTCTCTTGACTTCCAGTGTGCCATCTTTACCTTGAAAGAAGAACATCCATGTGAACAACAGAGTGCAAATTCTTTCATTCTGCCCTTGAGGAGTCTGCACTGCTGTGCTTTCTCCCACTGTTTTGTGCCTGAGACTGGACGAAAAGCAAATGAGGCCACTAAATATGTAGTCAAATAATTATTTTGCACTTAAGCACGTCTTAAGCCATAGAAGGCTGATCAATAACTACCTTGTCAATGCAAATATAGGCCAGCTTTGCAAAAAATTCTCATAAATTTCAGCTTTGTTAAAATTGTTGGGATGCTTTAAACATACACTACAACCAGAAACCTTTATAATCAGAAAGCCTGTTAGGGAAAGGGGATGTGGTAGTAAAGGACATTCCACTTTAAGAAAAAAAACAAAGAAAAAGGAAAATACAAGGAAAAGAGAAGTTTGTTCTTTCAGGCTGTGTAAGTTTGATCTGGGAGCTCATCCAAAAGGATTTGTGAAACATCTGGACATTTGACTTCAGTACCCACGGTTCTGAAATCTGAAACATCCATCTGAAGCTCGGCTGTCATGACCGTGGAGGAGTACTGGCACTGCTTGTGGCTGCCTTGCCATGATCTCATGGTGAGATAATTCTCTCTTCTCATACTGGGAAGGGTGCTGTTGCAATGACTGAGAGCAGACTACTGCGAGTAAATGTGGAAACAATCTAGGGAGATCCTTGTGTGGGGTCGGTAGAACTCTACCATGACGATAATGTCAGGATCACATGGGTCATGTAATTAAACACTAATGGAACCAACTGGGAGTGAGGTAGGGAGGACTGAATCTATCCAGTGATAAGCACAGTTTCCTCCTGGTGTTATATAGGAAAGATGAAAATTAACAGCACTTAATGACTTTCTTATTATATCGCATAGCGGATCCTGGATGAGTCACACTTGTGCAGCAGCATAACTTTAATATGTAAAACTTTTCTACTGCTCACAGCTATTCCATCAACCACTTTTTTTTTTCCTTAATTCAAGAGTAATGTGAAGAATTCTTATAAATCATTTTTTCCCTGATCCCCACGCACAAATTGAGGTAGAGATTAAGTGAATATAGTATATACTTTCTTCTCTAGTAAGATCACTTTTTTGATCTGGAAACTGTTTTCTTTCATGTTATATGTTCTGCTGTGTACCATTCTCCTCCTTTTCTTCCTCCTTACATAGCCTTCAGAATTTAATCTGGTGTGCCTGTTCTGTCTCAGAGGACGTTCAGTATTTAGATGACTCTTAGGTCTGCAACTAGCCTACGGTAGTATCCAAGGAGGCAGTATTTCCAAGGTAGTGGTGATGATGGTGTTGAGAGTCCTACTTTATTTTTTTATTTGTAGCAATTGATGCAGTAGATGTCAGTTCAGTTAGTATGGCAATGATAGGTAAGGTTGAAAATATTTTTATGAAAAATACTTTCCCAGGCAGGTTTCTGGGAAACTGGCATACGAGTAACTGTATGCCTAATTGATCACGCCATATTTGGCTATTGATCATGTTTTTCAAAAAACAAACACAAATCGTTACCAAAAAAAATCTCTCTGAGTAGGAATGGAACTTATTGCTGGGGTACTTAGGACAACATTATGTCATTAGTTGAATGGATTAAGGGTTTTGCAGAAGCAAGCTGTTTCTTAAGATTGTTACATTTTAGACTTTGAAATTACAGTTTGCTGAACTAATTTGTGTTTATGCACATTTTTATTTTAAAGGAAGACCTTGCATGCATTTACATTTCCTTTTCGTGGTGTTAGCACTATAATGGACACTGGAAAACACCAATGAGAAGAGCTGATAAAAGTTTAGATGTGAGGTTGAACTGTGTTCTTTGTAGCATGTAAAGTTGTAAGGGAATGTTTCTAAACAGGAAAATTTGGCTGCATCTAGACAGGCTGGCCAGTGGTCTTTCCCAGGTTTATAATACTAAGTTGTTAATATGAAAAAATATTTGGCATAGAAAAAGCTATTTTGGCAAATTACGCCGTCCGTCCTTCCGTCCGTCCTTCCGTCCATCCGTCCTTCCGTCCGTCCTTCCGTCCGTCCTTCCTTCTTTTTTTAAAAAATTAAACAGCTACAGGAAGAGAGACCAAGTGAATCATGTAATTATTGCACAAAACAGAACAGTTCACCATATAGGCTACAGAGAAACTGGCTCTTCTACAGTCTTTCAGTCAAAGTAAGCAGCATACTGAAAAAGTTATCATGTAACTTCAAGTGCAAGGCATTCTTTTAGTGCACAGAGGAAAATGATGGTCATCACAGTAGAATGCAGTAACATCACAATGGAATTGTATTGAAGGCTTGAGGGAGTCAAAATTGCATCTAGAGGCAGTTTTGTCTTCTATTTCCTTTTAGAAAATGTAATTGGTAAGACCTATGTGCAACTTGCTTCATAATTGCCTCCCAAGTCAGTGAGAGATGTTATTATTAACAGGTACAGCAGACCAACTTTTTAGCAGCAGTTTGTAGTCATGTTTTATTTATATTCCATGATTTTAGAAGAAATACATGTAGGTTTTCTTAAATTTGTAGAAATATTTTTTTTCATACAAATAGCTACATTAATATGTTGAATGAAATGTGTCTGTTTCCTGATTAGGAGATTTGGACATCGAACACTTACACTGGAATGGTGAATGCTAGAATACAATTTCTGTGCCACGGTGTGCTGTATTTTTGAGGAAGAATCTGAGCTCTGACTTAATGAAGAGATAAATGGTCTCAGCAGAAGGATGGTGGTGAGGTACTCGACTCAAATAGAACAGAATCAAAATGAAATGGTTAGAGAAGAGAGGGTCTGAGAGCGTCAACAGTATTTTCTTTCACTGAATTATATACCATATGCCAAAGAGGAAAAAGAATTTTCTTCAGAACATGGAAAACTTGTCAAGTTTGAAAAGATTTCAATTAAAAACTGATTAAAAGGAAGAAATTTTAGGCATTTTCTGATCATAGTTCACCTCAAACTGCTTCTTCCTCTCAAGTTATTTTTTCTGCTTAACAAGAAAGGGTAATTTCATTTATGTTAAGAACGACTCTGCAAATGATTCTGTATTTCTTGCTCTTATTTGCTTAAGAGCATGAACAGTGCCATTAACTTCAAAAGGGCAGTCGTGTCAAATTAATTATGGCTTTTTTGGAATAAGACCTAGTTATGAATTTTTATCATGATTCTGATCTGCACAGAATCTGTGCTTAAGGATGAATGTAAATTATGAATTACAGGACAGTTCTAGAATGGTATCAGGAGTAAACTCTTTTTTATTTAAATCAGCATCCACACATGTATTTGATTTGGGTAAATTTTCCATTCTGGACCACTTCATATTTTTTTGTAAGAGCCAAGAGTGAGTGATCTCACATTATGGCTCTCCAAGTGATGCTAATTAAGGACTTTTTCTGCCAGGTGCTCTGCATGCGCTGCTCCTATTGCTTTCAGTTGTGGTTGAAGACAAGCTGGGATGCAACCCTATTGTTTATGTGTTGAAGTTAGCATTGCCAAAAGGAATACAACATTAGAGAATAAACGGTACTGAGGTTTCCTCTGAGGATCCCCTCAATTAACTGTTTTTTTGGGGGGGGATTTTCTCTTTTTTTTTCATTTTTAATTTGGGAATAATATAAAAGTCTACATCTGGAAAATATCAGTGTTACATATAAATACTGCTTGACCACTGATTTCACATTAACAGTCTTTATATAAAACTTGTGGGAAATCAGTTTTATGTTAAAGGAATAAGGATCTAATGTCTCCTACTGACTTAAGTGGTCTCTGGAGCAAGTTCTAACTCTGTTTTTCTTCTTGTAACATGACCTGAACCCTGTTTAAAACTCAGTATTATGGCCAGTTAATTGTTGTGTAGTTTCCTGATAAAGCCTGAAATGGGATAATCCTTGGATATAAGGCTGTGCATGGTGATTACTGACAGCTTCCTTTGTTCCTGAAAGCCACAGTATGTGCCTTTTACTTTCTTTTAATAAAAAACAGATCAGAAATGTGAAATGCACTAGGTCATTCGTTGAGCTGCGCATGGAGCACGAGAAGGATGAAAGGGGCATGTTTTCTGCTTCAAATTATTCAGCTAGAGAACAACTTGCAGAAAGTGTAACCATAAGGGAAAACCTTTCCTCTTATACCCCAGGGACCTGCTCTGCCTCCAGGCTTTCTGAACTTTGCATGGGACTGTGCCAGCATCCTGTGCCCAGGAAATTTCCCCCCTGCTCCCAAGGGCTGTGGCCAGCCAGCAAGAGCTGGGGAAGTTCTCAGCGGAGCTGAGGGCTATGGTGAAGTCAGTGCTGCAGCTTCATGAGTGGGGGGATTCCTCTTGTTCCTCAGTGTCTCTGTAGGAAAGAGACTTTCTATCTGTTTAGTGAACACTGGAAGATAGAGCTCTTCTATTTCCATAGTTGTGGAAAAATAACATTATTCTTGAGAGGAAAAATAAAGTAGAGAAGCAAATATTCTGCTACATCTTGTTTCCTACATGTTCTCGTCGGGTGTTACATTTAAGATCTCTTTTGGCACTTACAATTCATCATGAAAAGGAGTAACTATTTTGAAGGCTGTCTGTCAGCTGCCAAGAAACAACCAGTGCAAATACAGATGGACATACAGACCAAATGAGAAAGGGGAATAATTTTTCTTTTAATGGAATTCTTTTTCCTCCTTTCCTTTTATTTTTTTATTTGTTTTCAAAACCTAAAGAAACTCACTCAATTCTAGGCGTCAGTGCTGCAAAGCTGCTCTGCGTAACAAGTACTTGGGTTTCCATCTGATTTTGTGAGTGCCTGCCCTCTGTGTTTCAGCAGCTTGAATTTCACTGGGGTAATGCTAAACTTGCCAGAACGCTTTTTTCCTTAAATAGTACAGAAAACAGTACATCACATAAAAGACTTCTCACTTTCATGTAAAACTCCTTGTACTTAATTAGCTAACTATGAACAAAACATCTAATCCTTCAGAATCATAGCTTTTATTTATTTATTTTTTTAACATTTATACTTCTTGCTATGAACTGTGATTATGTAAAAACTCACAGATTACATGGTCTTGAGATGAAATGAAATGCTTTAAAGAGCTTTGAGGAATGGCTTTCCAGAAAGTGATGTTTCCTGTGGTAGCTTCGCTTTATTTTGTAGTGTTCAATTGCTGTAGCAGACAGATATCAGGAGGTGTAAGACTACTGAGGTCCTGTTAGTTTGATTCAGGTGTAGAATGGCAAATCCTTGGATGACAGAGTTAAATGAAGAGCCAGAGTACACACATCTGTGACTGCCCCGAGCTGAGTGCAAAACCTTGCACTTGGCCTTGTTGAACCTCATTAAGTTCTTGTGTGCCCACTTTTTGAGCCTGTCCAGGTCCCTCCGGATGATACTTCTCCTTTCTGTTGTGTCAGCTGCATCACTCAGCTTGGTGTCATCAGCAAACTGCTGAGGGTGCACTTGGTCACATCCTCTATGTCATTGATAAAGATGTTGAAAATGACTAGTCCCAAGATGAACCCCTGAGGGATACCACTCATGACCAGCCTCCATCTGAACATAGAGCTGTTGATGACAATTTTCTGGCTATAACCATCCAACCAATTATTTATCCACTGAATAGTACAGCCTTCAAATCCATATTTTTCCAATTTAGAGATAAGGATTTGGTGTGGGACCATGTCAAAGGCCTTGTACAAGTCCAGGTAGATGGCATCAGTTGCCCTTCCTTTGTCCACTGATGTCAGCATTACATTGTAGAAGGCCACCAGATCAGTCAGGCATGATCTGCGCTTGGTGATGTCATGCTGACTCTTTCAGATCACCTCCTCATCTTACATGTGCCTCAATGTGTGTTTCAGGGTGATCTGTTTCACGAACTTCCCAGGAGCAGACATGAGGCTCACTGGCCTGTAGCTCCTCAGAAAGGAAGAACTCAAATATGGGAGTGATATTTCCCTTTTTCTGTGCACTAGGGACTTCACCTGACAGCCACAACTGTTCAAAAATCATGGAGAGTGGCCATGTGACAAAAGTAAGAGTGGTTTGCCTGCTGCTGTCCTTGTTAATAAGACTTGTTAGATCGTTCCAAAGGGGAATAGGGTAGCATAAGATTATCTTTTTATGTCTTATTACAATATGCATGAAGCAAAAGGATTTCTATTATTTTTTACCTCAGCAATGTCACATGTCTGCAGTAAACATCTCCCCCCTCCCCCCCAGATATTATCTTAGGTGACAAATACATAGTTCATCTGAAAGGCAGGGAAAAATTGATGTTGTGTGGGGAAGAATAGCTTAGCCAAAATGTTGAGTAATTAAATAGGACAACCCCTGGCTTCCTGGAACTGTGAAGTGATGCATTATTTTAGCCACCACACTGTAATCAGAGAAGCTTGGTGTTGCTGGAATTTGATTTAGTCCATGAATTACTGTGAGAGCAGACAGAGCTGCTGTGGTCTGATGTTTGAGTGAGCCTGGGGTAAGCTCCAAGAAGCTGTAATGTTGGCCCCTATTACAAGTACTGTGTATGTTTGCACATGAAAACATTAATGGATTTCTGGAAAGTTTTCCCTTAGAGCCTTTTAGTTTAAAGTAGTGTTTAAAGATCATGATTCCACTTTCTTTCAGAAGCATGATTGTGTTTCTTGTATTTTCACTGAGAACCAGAGCATAGCCTCCTGGAAACCACTCCCAAGTTGGAATGTATGTTGTTCTGGTGCAGTGCAGCTTATATCTTAGCTCTGCTGAAAGAAAATGTTTTTATAAAGTGTGGTTGAGGAAGCAGAAGTTATCATCTAGTGTCAAATAGCTAATATTTTCACACTTCTGGACAAGGCTCATGTGCCACCTGGGTCTTCAGAGTACTGATTTGGAGGCAAGACTACACAAACATCTGCATCATTTTCATTCTGCCAAATGGGAATGGCTGTTTTTTGTGTGGAAAAAGCTTGACTGAACTCTCCTACTGAGCCAGCTGGTGCTGGGGAATATCGTACAAGTTTAGTGATGAATTTTTACTCAATATCAGTAAGTCCTGAGATAAATTTGTCATTCTAAAACAGGACTGAGATGGAATCTAGGTGCCTACTTCAGAACTCTGCAGATGCCTACATCTTTTAACTCCCTCCTCTCACAGGTTTATTGATCAGACAGGAGGCATCAGTCAGTCTGTGCTGGATCCATTTCTAGAGATCACCATTTCTGGATCCAATTTGTTTGATTAGCCACAGATAAAGCAGCACTGTTTCTTATCCAGGATATGCAAGTCGATAGATACCATGTGGAGTAACTTCAGGGCATGGTTCCAAGGGATCTTGGCTATATCAAGTGTAGGACATTACTGATGTGTCCAGGAATTTGATTTAGGGTAGCTTCTGAGAGAATTTACCAAAGCTGATGTCTGATAGAAAACTGTGTCAGTGTAGGAGGAACATATACACTTGCATGCTCTTCTCATTGGATCAGAAGGGTCCTCTGCCTTTTCCTGCTGAACCTCCTGTTGTTGCTGTACTCAGCTGTGACAGTTTCTGCTCCCTTAAGATGATTATTCCTTCATGGCCCCTGGCATCATCAGTTTCTAGGAATTCCTCTCCTTTGAATGGATTTTATTACCCAGCCCATGTGTAAGAAGGTTTTCTGGAGGCTCTTTCCTTTGAGTTTGCTATTCCTGGAACTCCTCCTGGCTGCACAAGAAGCTCCTTTCTCCATTTGGTTGTTTTGGATCCACTCTCATGGGCCTCATTCTTTCCGTGATTGTGTAAGGCACTTTGACACCTAACTTGAAGTCAGTGTTCCAGACTTGTTTTATGTGCAAAGCATCGAAGCGCATTATTAATTCTGACCGTGTCTTAAAATGAATACACACTCGATGCTTTGATGGATAGAGGCCCATGAAAGCATGTATTATCTTGGTTAGACCAGATTTGGTCTCTCATCTGCTGTGTTTATTTATTTCCTGGGGTTGGCTGGTATTCACCTTGTATTCATGAGGATGGATATCAATAGGACAAGGGGGAATGGTTTTAAACGGAGACAGGGGAGATTTAGGTTAGATATTAGGAGGAAGTTTTTCACACAGAGGGTGGTGACACACTGGAACAGGTTGCCCAAGGAGGCTGTGGATGCCCTGTCCCTGGAGGCATTCAAGGCCAGGCTGGATGTGGCTCTGGGCAGCCAGGTCTAGTGTTTGGCAACCCTGCACACAACAAGGGGGATGAAACTCGATGATCTTTGAGGTCCCTTTCAACCCAGGCCATTCTATGGCTTTTTGTTGCCTCTGCTTCCATGCTGAGGGATATTCTGTGTACACACTGAGCTGTCCCTTCACAGCAAGGCAGCTCAGGTATTAAGTGGGCTGAGCGAGAAACACCGAGAGAACTACAATGCTGGGAAAAGCACTGAGGCTGTGGAGTAGGTACAACTAGCATTAGAGAGTATTAGTCTTGTTTGTGAAGTAATTGAAAGACTGGGAAACATGAGCCTTGCTTGTATGGCTGAGTAAAATAAAAACATCAACTTACAGTTTATACAAGTGAAGAAGCAGCATTATTACTAGCATTATCTAAAATATTATCAGACTCCAGTTCCAGTTGGAACTTCATAAGTTCTGTAAAGGCGATTTGGCATTTTTAAAGGACAGTATTCTTATTAGTTATAAGAATTGCACGGAGAGAAGAAATTGAATGATACAGTTATTATTGGGACTATTAATTAAATACTGCCTACAATTGTGGTCTGTATATTCTGGAACTCAGACTGCTTCATTGAGGGGAAGCACCTTTCTGAAACACTCAGAACTTCTTTCCAAAAAGAAAGCTGTTTTGCAGAGAAATGTGCACCGCTTGTTTTTCTACTGTATGCTATTTTTACTGCTATACCACTGCTTACTACAAGATGTTGAGCCTGCACCTATTAACAGTATTGAAAAATGTTTTGAATTTTATCTGCTTTCTCCTTAGCTTGTTCCTCACTCTTCCTATCTCTTCATCTCTGATAAATATCCATATGGTATTGCAAACAAATGTGACATGAATATTTCAGAGATCTGGACTAAATTTCAGGCTTCCTCCTATAAAGCTTTGTGGGTCTACTTCCCAGATCCTTCACCCTCAGCCCGAGGGTTCAGCTGAGATTTAGGGCTTTTTAGCATGACTCAACTATGTGACCTTGGTCAGTTACAACTGAGTAAATACTGCTAAGAACTGAGAAAGTACCCGAGTAAAAGCCAGGCTTAGGACCAGACTGTCCTAAGGAAAGGCAATGTTTGTGTATATTATCTGATTCAGTGTGAGTTCTGCATTCGAATCTGCTAAAACAGACTGGAAGAAGGCTGGAAAATGTTAAACTGAACTAAATACTTATCCACAGATTTTCAGTGGGAAAATAGAACATACAAATTATAACTGCTGCAGTTACTACAGTATCTTGGTGTAAATTTGTAAAAGGGAACTACGAAAAGCAATTGCTTAGAAGCATCTGCCATGGTATGAAACACTCAGATGGTGATCACCACACTTATTAACTGACAAGGGGATTGTGTGAAAGCTTCTCATCTGTTAGAATGCAGTTTGGCTTTGCTGAAATTTCCCTTTGTTGGTCTGTAAAGCACAGTGGAAGGTTGTCTAAGCTGTGGTTTCTTCATAGGGAAGCAGATGAGGAATACTCCCCCAGCCTGCTGTTGCAGGATGATCTCAGTGGGAGACTAGCTCAGTGCAGCATCCTCAATTGTTTTATCTAGTTCCATTAACAGATGCTCTTTTAGCATTGACTACAAACATATGTTTTAATTGTAGGTATATGTGCATAATTTATGCATCTAGACAAAGCTATGAGATTTTTTTAAATTAGTACAAGCATTTTTAATCCATTCCTGTCCTTAATTACTGTGTGTACAGTTTTACAACCAATGCTAGACTGAGAAGATGCCATTTGTCTTAGATGGAGTAGATGATCTGGGCAGGTCACGATTTAAAAAGAGAATTCACAGAGCATTTATTAAATCCTTAAATAATTCAGTAATTCTATCCACTGATAGTTCTGAAAAGTGTCAGGAGAAAAGGTCTTTACCTATCAAACTGTAGCTTCACGGACAATGTAAAAGATAAAAAAAAAAAAAGTCTTGCATTTAACTTGGTCTAAAATGGTTTTAAAGTCGTAGACATCTGGATGTAATAAGCATCTTCTCTTTAAAAAAAAATGCTATGGAAATAGAAAAGAAGTCAAAGCAAATTCTCAGCTACAGTGGTGAGATTTTATGATTTAGATCTAGAATGTGAGGCTTATACTCTCAAAAATCAGATTTTACCCCATTAAATGATAATGGGAATTATCGCCTCTTTTTTTTCAAAATAGCAAACCACTATCTAGACTGATCCTTTTCACTCTGCTGCTAACGCTCTCTTTTTTTTTTTTTTTTACTAAATGCTAACACTATTTTTATAGTTATCCAACAGTTCTCAAATCTCTAATGTTTCAAATATTTTATATGCATTTAACATCAGGCATATGGGAACTGATTTTACTAGCTTGAAGATGAATGAGTTTGTAAGTATACTTACAGTTTTTTTTCCATGGGTTCTCAATGTAAAAGCAGTAAAGATTTCAACAAAAATCCTGATTTGTTAAAGCAGATGAAAAATCACGGTTTCTTCACACTGAGCTGCTGTGAGAAAGTCATGTGCATGGAAATAATAGCAAAACAGACTGAATGCTATTGGAGTCTTTGTTGGCCATTTCTAGTTCAAGTTTAAATTAATAATCTCGCTTTATCAGAAAGATGCACATTTATAGAATTGCAATGCCTTTACTCATTGTTGAATTATTTTACTTTGTTTTAGCTTGAAATTGTAGAAGATAGCTAGCACAACCTCTACCATATCCAGCTAGGTTAATAGTCTTCCTGCCTGGTGATCTTGTCTCTTACAGAGCTCAGGGAAGTGCTGCACGCTGGAAATTTCATTTGAGCTATGCTTTGAAGACTGAGCAATGACTTTGAAATCATTTTATTCCTTTAGACTGTGGCTGTTCTTGAAACTTTCACTTCGTGTACTTTACTAAGTATTGGCGTGCCTTACTTATCTCTTTATATTTATGTTTTATGTTAGTTACACATTACACAATTATTTTGTATAAAATAAAAGTTGGAGATCATTTCTCATTGGGCTATGAGTAGCAGCAAGTTAGAGATGGATTCTCTGCATTGCATATCCTATAACAGCTTCTTGCAGGATATCTCTTTTGCTTTTCCTTCAGTAATACGTAAACATACCCTTTTTCATTGACTGAATTTATTGTTGTTTGCAGTCATTTAGTTTTGGATTTATCCTGGTTTATGGCATTGTTTGTTTTGCAGAAGACAGAGAGCAAGATATCAAAGTGTTACATTTGTCTTTGTTAGATATCCTGAGCATTCAATAGGAAATTAATGTGAGACATCTAGTGTTCGTTTTGTTGCTTTTCCTCAAGAATAGGAATTTGGGACCTGATGCCACAACAAAAAATTGTGCTGTTCTGTTCTTTTGCAGTATTAAGGCCTTAGTGATTTTTCTTAGAGATCAAGCCAGAGAAGAAAAGGAGACAAAACTGTCTTTTTGTAATAAATTGGAAATTCTACCATGAGCATTGTTGTACTGAGTGGATAAAAGGCGATGTAAATAATATGACTCTCTAGGATAGAATATAAGTAACAGATTTAGTCATCACTGGTGTTATAAGTAGATCAAAAAAAGGAGGCCAAAAGAAGTGAAGAGGCTCCTCCTTTCTGCAGTTTCCTGTAGCCATGTATGGCAAATATTTGTTTCTCACAATCTGTGCATCTTAAGAAGTGGAAATTTCCAGCATGGAAGCTAAAGAAGCACAGCTGGTCTGACAGTGGATGTGATGGCCTAGTGGGAGGAGACGGTAGAAGTAGGGATGAATGTGTAACTGCTTATAGTTAATTCTTTTCTGACATAGATAGAAAACAGCCACTTTCCTCGGAGTATGGATGGATCTCAAATCCACGGAAATACTAAATTTACTTTGGCAACTATTTCAGGGATACATTTATTTTAAGCCTTTTCTTCAAGGGAGCGACTCTCACTTTGCCTTAACAACACTTGAATTCAGATGTTAGTCCTTACTTTGAAATTCTATCTAGCATGGGGGATAAGTGTTTTTGAGACCTGTTTCTTCTCTATTCAGAGTTTGCGTAAGGATTTAGCAAAATCAAGGCCATAATGACTGATTAAATGAAGATGGAGGGATAAAAACAGTAATTTGGAAACAATTTTAAAACAATTTCAAGATGTCTCTGTTCAAGGATTTTGTTGGTACTTTTAATATAAATAATTTCTTCTTGCTTTCTTGATGAGCTTTTCAAAAATACGTTCTCAATTTGTTCCAACACTGCAAGATTTTCCCTAGAGAAATTTTCTGCCGATTTAAGCAGTAATTTTACTTAAGAAGAGAATATAGCTGCAATCCTTTATTTCATTATCTATAGTGATTGCAGTTGTTTGAAATTGCATTTTTTGTGCTTTTCCTGTGAAATTCACTAGGTTTTTTTGCCTTCTCACTCTAAGAATCTTGCTCATTTCTTGTGTAAGTTTTATGACCCCAGTTATTTTTATTCTTTAAGAGAGGTACTATTTTAATCTATCTTTACAGCCGTCTAGACTTGCAGTCTGTGGTAATAAATATATTCTGTCAATTTTCCATGTACATCCTGATATTTCACCTTAGCCTGCTTCTGATTTAATTTAAGGATATTATTATTATAGCATAATGATAAACTAACCATATAGGTGACATTCTCAACTTAGAAAAGCTAGCAAATCAAGGAGCTTTTATTTTTTAAATGTCAGTTTTTGTTTGAAATTTGTGCAGAATTACAATTAAATGCGTATGCAAATGCTGCTTGAGTTACTGACTTGTCTCTACTGAGTCTGCAGAGTGCATCCTGCTGCTGCTGACACTGAACGAGTGCTTGAGTACTAGAGAGCTAACAAAAATTAAGAAACTTAAATTTTGTTATTTCTTTTGACAGTAATGTTTTGCAATGACCCTGATTTCGTGGCAAGTTTTTTTTGATTAGTAAGATCAAGCACATATAAATTAAATATAAAGGAGGTTACTTGGGTCAGACTATATGCATATGCATGCTTTGGTATATAGATACACACAAAAATATAAAAGCCTGACTGTGAATTGGAAAATCTTGTGTGCTGACAGAGTTGCAAGGAATTTAAACTATTAGTCAGATCAAAGAATGTAGCACTGCCACTAAAACACTGGACCAGAAATTAGCAGATTATTAAAATGGAAGTTTATGTTTTTTTGTTAGCAATCTTGGTCTGTGTACATTACTCACCTACCACAGCAGGTTTTCTTTCCAAGAAAGAAACTTCAGCCATTCTCTTAGACCACCTGAAGCAGCATAGACTGTGTCATGTGTTCTCATGAACAGGAAGGCAGCATCCAAAATGTGTACTGGGAGTGGTCCTCAGTATGGGCTATGGCAAGTACTGGCCTCATGTTCTGTCTGGGAAGGCGTTAATTTGTGAGGATCCAAACTCTGCCAGGGAGTGTGCAAGGAATTCAACAGTATGCATGTTTGTGGGTGAGGGCTTAACGTCTCTTCTCTGATCCTTATTTTATTTTTTGTTATCGAAGTAGTCAGAGAGCCCTGACAAAAAGGACATTTCAAAGCATTGTCCTAAGACAGTAAGTATGAATACAACTAGTAAGGTTTAGTGCTTCCATATTAATCAGTGTTTTCATTAATGCTGGTCTTCATTTTTTAGTCTGTTAGTTTTCCAACGTTTTAGAGGAAAAAATATATTTAGAGAAATATAGATATATAAAAATAAAGCAGTATGTTACATTTTTGTTATACATAATGATCAAATAAATCTTAGTATTTGTGCTCCAATGCAGAAGACCTTATTAGGATTTCTTGAGTTATTGGACTACTGCCCTTTTCATGGTATGACAGTTTTTATGAATTAAAAATATGTTATGCAAAGTCAAATAGGCATGTTTAATATCCTTATGGCTATGATTTTCTGCTATAAAAACTGTTTCTCTTTTAAAAGCTAAGTGTTTGTCTTATAAAATGGCAATACACTATTTTCATAAGTGTAATGATTTACTGTTTAAAAACTGGGAAGAAACCTAAATGGCATCTCTTAATTGATTTTAATCAAATGCTTAGCACCAGTGTGATACATAGTTGCTTTATTCTGCTGTTAGCACAGAATTGGAGTGGGAATGGGGGTGTAGGAGAAAAAGATTCCAACTTGTAGTTTGCATGATATGCTAAGATTGCAAGCCAAAAGGGTTTGAAACAAGAAAGATCTATGGAAAGAGGTACTGATGGAACAAAAGAAAAAGCAGACACAGGAGAAGACCAGGCTATAAAAATAAGTGATGGTGAACTTTCCATAGAGTATATCTTTCCAGTGTCAGAAGCATCAAAGGTGTTGGGGAGAGGAGAAATGCAGAGTATCTAAAATTTGCCTAGAGAAAGACATTTTGAAGAAGAAAAGAGAGGAGAGGACACAATGCATGAAGTGCCACAGAAATTGCTGTTGAGTCATTAATGAACCTAGTGGCAAAATGAAGCAGTAGGAAGTTATGAGACCATGCAATTTTTGTGGAGGATGCTTGAGACAAGCAATAGAGTATTCTTTGTCTATGGCTTCAAGGAGCCATTATACTTAGAAAGCAATATAAAATATGAGTTAATGCTATATATAGTAATTTAAATATGAATTATAAACAAAAAAGGCTATGTGCTTCCTTCAATGTGTGAAAAAAAGGGAGAGACTGAGGAAGAAATGAGTATGGGGCTTCAGGAATTGCTTAGGAAACCTGGCATGCAGTGTTTCCCATAGTCATGTAGGACGTGTTCTTTGAAATAATGGCAGGAATGATCCACTGACAACAGGAAATTGAGATTTGGAACTCTCTTGGTCTGAGAAAGAAAGCAGCTGGTTGAAAACTTTCCACTGTGTCCCCATCACTACTGTCCTTGGTCTCTCAGAATTCAGTTCTGTAAGCTTATTACATCTTTTTAAACAGGCTACAGGATATGGTCTATACTGAGGGAGTTTCAGGAGAGCCAAACATTATCTTATATGAAATTCTGATAACACTTGAACTATAGAATTATTCCATACAATTTTATTACAAAGACTTTGCAACATAATGTATTTTAATCAGCAGGGAACAGAGATTTTTGTTGGAGACTTCAATTCTGGCTTCAGCATCTAGTATGTCAGAAGAATACTAGTAGGGCTCTAGGATGAACAGCTTTGTCAAAATGTTTTTAATGAAACAGGAGGATGGACAGTTCACTATTTTTATAAATTCCAAAGTCAATAAAAAAAAATTGTCTGAGCTTATAAATTATGGAAATAAATCTGGACACAGTTTCAAATCACTTATAGATTTGCTGTATATAAATCTACATTGTATACAGCTTACTAAAGCTATGTGAGAACTTACAGTTTGATCTGATTTCCTAATCTTGTTTCAAATCTCTTAATGTATTGGAAACTGCACTTTTGAACCCTGAATTTGTGTGTCACATAACTTATTGCCTAACTTACTCTGAACTGTATGAACCTCTGAAGAGGAAAACCATCAGTTTGCATATTCTGGGATAAGGAAAGAAGTTGAAATGGTGACAAACAGCCTTTCAATATCTAAAAGGGGAGTGTAAGAAAGAAGGGGACAGACTCTTTAGCAGGGTAGGACAAGGGGAAATGATTTCAAACTCAAAGGAGAGAGATTTAGGTTGGGTATAAGGAAGAAGTTTTTTTGCAGTAAGGGTGGTGAGGCACTGGAACATGTTGCCCAGAAAAGTGGTGGATGCCCCATCCTTGGAGATGTTTAAGGTCAGGCTGGACCTTGAGCAACCTCATTGAGCTGTAGGTGTCCCTGTTCATTTTCGGGGAGTTGGACTTGTATGGCCTTCCAGCCCAAATGATTCTATGATTCAAATCAACTAGCAAGGACCATTTCAGTCATCAGTTGTATTTGACCAAAAAACCTTTTCTTGGAGATTAAAGAAAGAAAATCTATGAGGATACAAAGAGTCACAATATATACCTCTATTACTGTAGTAAGCATAGATTTTCCCGGCAATGTGAAAATACTGTAGAGTATAGCTATGTAAGAACAGAACTAGAAAGAGCATGGAGTCCATACATTTACATCAGCTCTGAAGAGTACTTGGATGAAATGAATCCTGAATGTTTCAAATTGCTGTGGGTATTCCCAGGTACAGATGCTTGTTTTAGTGTGCTTAAGTAGTATCAGCCTTACAGAACCAATCCCATTCTGGGTTGTGGAACAACTCCCATAGCACTGCACCCTTTTGAGAAGACTTATTTGCTGATTTCTGAATCCCAGTGTGCTTGCACTGGCTTTATATTCTACTACATGTAGCACTGAGTTACTGTATTCGTTACACAGATCTTAGTTGCATGCAAAATCCAACTACACCAGTGGACACAATCTTGTTAAATTCAGCAGTCTCTTGATAATACTTAGTATTTGTTCTATTCAAACTTTAATAAGGTGATGTATGGTCTAAAGAACACAGCTGCCTTTGAGGGAAGTGAGCTGAGTTTCCAGGGCTGGTGTTAATTAAAAAACACATTTTCTTGTAAAGGGCTGGACTTTGACTTGCATGATGCATATGCTCAGCGGATATGATAGAGATCATACAATCTTGAATGGCATTGAGAAAATAAATTAGGGACTAGTTCTAAACTGCTGAACTCAGTGCTGAAGGATTAAAGTAATTAATAGGCAGTATGTCCAAAAGTAGGTGTGATGATCAGAGGAATAATTTATTCTGTCAGATATTGTGTCAGAAAAAGGAACTTGGGAACAGTTGTCCAATAGCTGTTCATGTTTTAGGTGCAAGAAGTAACAGTGAATCTTTTTCTTCTTGTACATCGTGCATGCTATACAGCTAAAGGTCCAGTCATGTGACTGATGGTGCGGTTAATGAGAGCATTCTGAGTTTTGCCTTCTGTCTTTCAATTTACTTCCCAAAGAGTAGAGAAAATACAGGATGATCATGATGGGCTGAAAGTTGCCATATGCCTGAATGAAAGGAAGCCAAGGAGGTGATACGAGTTATGTGTCACAGGCACACTCTGAGTCACAGTGTCTTACGGGGTGCTTACTTGGAGCATGCTGAAGTTCATGACCATATGTGAACATTATTTTTCTGCAACTCATTGACCCAATAACTGTAGAAATTAATAATATTTGGCATTTTCTCAGTGTCAGCTTTGTAGGACTTTTTTCTGAATAAGGATATGTTAGGCAAAGCTGGGCACTGATTTATATGACATGAATTTTCAGGCATCAGAAGGAGATATTTCTCTAAAAATACTGAAATAATTATGTTTTCAAAGTAGATACTTTGATTTTAGAGGAAAATACTGCCCTTCTGACAGGGAACAAGAACGTAATGTGGAAGACAGATGTAGCCTGATTTGTACCTAGGTAGGCAGTTTGCCCAGAGATGAAAATTATCAACTGGAAAAGTGAGGAAAGAATGAGAAATGCTGGATGATATTGCTAGAAAGATGAAATATAACATTTCGTGTTTCTCAGCTGCTGAATTCCCTCTATAGTTTATTTGTAGCTCTACTGCTGTTAATAAAGGTGGGTATAGATGTAACATCCTATTCCAGGAATCAGTGCAGTGCTCCTGAAGATTTCTATACCGGTAATAAACTTCATGGAATATATATTAGCCTAGTGATTAAAATCCCATCATTGTCCTTCTGTTACAGAAAGCAGCATCTGTTCAAATTGTCTCTGTTACTGTCCTTCTCCCAAATCCATTATAGAGAGGTAAAATAACACCTGTTCCATTTCCAAAATACTATTTGCAGGTGGAAGCTGAATTTATTACTTATAAGTCTTGTTAATGGGATCAAAATGGGATTTGTAAAATCCTTACCCTTTTTTTGTCTCTTTTTTTTTCCAAGTGTGAAGTAAATTGTCCTGAGGGACTAAGCTGCTCTGATCAGGTAGTAGCTCTGGCTAGGGTTTGCTAGACTCTTCAGTGTTCTGATATCCACAGCTTGTGGATAAAATAAATTAGTGACATCCCATGATTGGATCAGGCAATTCTCTTTTTGTACAAACAAATACAGCTAACGACAGTAAACAGCTTTGTCATTTTGTGCTGGGCTTATTCATCTTGCAAATGCTTTCCTCCTTTGTGCTTGTTAGCAGAGGCAATGTTAATAACACTAGGAATGTATCTAGGAGCTGCAACGTGCAACAAGGAAAGACTAGGAGACTCTGGGACTATTTCAGACAGTGTGACTACAGATTTGAGGGAATGTGTACCCAGTAAAACAATGGTGTGAGGTAAAAAGGCATTGTGTACACAAAGCTGCTTCATCTAATTAGCAGAGATTACAAAATAAGAACAGAGATGTGGTAACCTGTCCTTTGTCACGTGGCAGTACCAAGGTCATGGATTCAATACTCTCAAAGAGCTTATATTGTCTCAGAGTGGACAGCACAAGTTGATGTCTCCTTGTGGCTGTATCTTCAGAGATGTGGCAGTTAGATTAAGCAAGTCTAATGTAAATTAAGTTAAATGAGATTTATTATCTAACTGAACAGGAACAGATGTTGAAGGGATTGAGGGCGCCTCTAGTCCTACAGAAGACAGTCTTCTTTATTTGTGACAGTAAAAGAACTCTCTGGCCCCTAGCTCTTCATTCTTACTTGGACTTCTCTGCCATTGGAGCAGGTAATGTGACTGCTGTCTCGTCTTACTGAAGCAAACATGCCCAGGTAACTCTAATGACTGAAAATTTTCCTTGAAACTAACTACAAAGTACCCAGAGTGAAACTTCTGTCCTACTGCAGACCTATTGTTCCAAAACTATGCTGTGCACCTCGGGGTGGTTATTCTGGGCCAGCTGGATTTGAGAGGAAGTATAAGTCCATCACTAACTTCTTCACTGGGCTGATGCTACAATGACTTGGTGCAGCACCAATTATGCTGCCTATCTCTCTTCATTTATGTGGCTTTCCTCTTCTGACGTGATCAAGAGCAGGTGCTTTATAAATTGGTGCCAGTGGAGAAATATATGTCTAAGGTTGGCTTAGTCCCTCAGTAATTCTGTTTTTTGATTTGGCATGAAGCTATGCCTTTCTGGAAAAAAATGGTGTAAGTGCTCTTGAGAAATATTGCAAGTTCCATAAACCAGCACTGAAAACTGGGTAGAGATCATATCTGCTCAAGTCAAGAAAGAAAAACTCAAGCCTATAACAGACGACTGACATGCAATCACTGAAAGTATTTGTAAAGATTCTTTAGAAATTGATGTCTTCATTGGAAATATTTTCAGTTAAAAAGATGCTTTATGTACAGAATACAGCACAAAATTGCCTTTCATTAGCAAGCACCTTGGCATTCACTCAGCTGTATGCAGAGATGTTAGAACAAGCTAAATGAATGTACTCTGCTCAAAACTAATTGAAGGAGGTGGCTTTCTTATGACAACTCTGCTTATAGGACAAGAAGACTGATTTCTTTAAAAAATGTACTAGAAGTTCCGAAAAGAAGCTTTAGACCAATCTGAGACAACTTTAAGCTAGCAAAGGGTTTCCCTCTAGCTTGTGGTTTTGTTTTTCTTTCCTTGTTGTGTTCAGTCTTACTGATGAAAACACTGTCTAAAACCATCTATTCCCGCAGAGAATTCCTGGATGCAGAATAATACGAATAGCCAAGAAGTCTATACTTCTTCATCCTCCGTGGTTAAAATACTTTCAAAGGGCTTTCCAAATTGAAATGTTTGTCTGTGGGTTAGTACTCATGAGGGGAAAGTCCTCACAGATTGAGAATGGCTGGTAGAGCTGTATAATGGTATCATCCTGTCAGATACACCACGCTGGTCCTAATAGCAGAGAGAACTGGGAGTCACAGGATGCTGTTAGTAGAGGTCCTGCTCTGGGTTCTCAGCTGTAGGTTCATTCTTTTGTGCATGCAGCTATCTTCATAGGCATCTTGGGCATATTCATCTCAGCTGTGTCTAATTATCTGGCCATCGTAACAGTCAGCACTGGCTGGCTGGCCTGCACACAGATGCTGTGCTTCCGCAGAAAAGCTGGTCTGACAGTCTTTCGCATTTTCCTTATTGCTGCTTACACCAGGTAGGCAGTAACAGAGACAAATGTTTCACTTTCACTAGCTTGAGTTCTTTAGCAAAGCCTTGATTCAGACAGAGAAACCATAGAATCATAGGATGGCTTGGGTTGGAAAGGACCTTAAGGATCACAAGGTTCCAACTCCCCTGCTGTATGCATGGTTGCCAGCTGGTAGATCAAGTACTAGTTCAGGCTGCCCAGAGCCCCATCCAACCTGGCCTTGAACACCTCCAGAGACTGGGCATCTACAACCTCTCCGGGCAACCTGTTCCTGCCCCTCACCACCTTCTCAGTGAAATGAGTCCAAAACGAGGAAAACTTGGATCACAGGTGGAGTTGACTAATCAAGTCAGTCTTGTGCCAAAGGTAGTACCAGAATGTGGGGAACAGGGCCTGGGGAAGGACTTGGAGGAGGGATGTTGCAGCCTCCAGCAGTGGGGGGATGGGTGCACACTAATCTTCAAATAACCTGAACATTGTGACAAGGCAATGGAAGAACATTAGCACAAAAATGAGATCTTGGTCCCTTTCTCCTGATACAAGTATGTTTGGGATGATGCCTGCTGAGCCATTTTCATCAGCAGAAAATGAGTTCATCAGTAATCACCCAACATACGTAGGATCAAAGTGTGCTGAGTTGTTGGAGAGGTGCTGCAGGACAGCTGGCTGGCAATGAGGTCTGCTGGCTTTTTCTTTCTTTTAAAGTGAAACTTACCTTAGAGACATCATTTTATTACTATTGCACGTAGTGATGACTTGGGTGTTTAAAGTGAAATGCTAATAGAAGATGAATTAGAGGACAGACAACAGTATCACAGTGTTATTTAGAACATTTTTGCTGCCAGGAAACAGTAATACAGAAGAGTACCCTTTGTTACAAATTCTTCTAGCTGAATGAGGAAACGTGCAGAGAAGGCTCAGAATTTTAATTAACCATTTTAATTTCGATACACTTTCTAAACTCATTCACTGCCTTTCCCATTGCTTTCTCAGTTGCCTTGTCACCTCATTTACTGAGGAACCAACTCCAAGCAAACTTTTAAAATATCCTTGCAGTACCTTCCCATGACAATAGTCTTACACAGGGATATACACCTTTATTTATTTATCTGTCTATTTATTTATTTATTTATTTATTTATTTTGTAGTACTGACTACTCTTCCCAGGTAGCACAGTCCTTGTGTGATTAAGGCTGATGAAGCATTATAGACATTTTTATTGGGTTCTAACAGGCAGGATTGGCACAGTTTCTGACCTACCTGGTTCTCTATCATTCTCCTTTAAGAACACATAACAAAGGCTGACAGTATTACGTGACTTCTTTTTACAGTACTGCCAATGCTAACCTACTTAGTTTCTGTGCTATCAAGTGATCATACACTGCCTTGTTAATTCCAAGTCAAGTGACTCTAAAGAGAGTCTGAATACACCAAGGGGAAATGTGACCTTGTATTACCTTTTTTCTATACCTAGTAGTCTATTTTGTTTTCTGAGGTTTTGCTGAAGATGATCTGTGGCGCTTTCAGCTCTATATTATTAAAGATAAAGAAGTATTACAAACTCCTAGGCATGCTGTCCTTCACATTACTGAGGTCTCTGCCCAATTTTTAATGTGTTGTTATGTCAAAATTATCTTTGTCAAAATAACTTTATTATGTCAAAAATAACTTTGAATTACACAGTGATTTTTTTTTAAATTTAAACTTCCTAAGCAATTTAAAGTGGCATACGAAAATAATATGATATTATACATAAAGTAATGGAATGCCATGTATGATACACTTCCAGCAACATACGCTTAAATTTTTTTGCTGTGTCCACTGATGGCTAAAATATAAATAGACTGTTTATATTCTTTTTTTAAAAAAAAATAGAGTATTTTTCCACTAAATTCCTTTTTTTCTTCATTACTTATGTAATGTACCATAATGTGTAAGTTTGCATATTACATATTTATCCATTCAGATTATGAAAGGCCTCATAGGTGCTATAGCAACAACCACTGAAATAATCAGTGGTAATTTATTTCTGAGTTAGTCTTGTAGATCATGGGGTGAATGCAGAAAGGGCTGAACCTGCTTTTATGATTTAAATAATGCAAATAATATTCAATTTGACAGACGGAATAGAGTGCTCAGGACGTGGTAATAAAGAACAAGAGATAAGAGAACATTGAGTGTAGAGGGTGTAACTCTGTAATGGACACAGTGTTTAGAAGACTAGTAATATAACAAACTAATTATGTTTCAGTACAAACAGTGCCTGAATGGGAGCTGTGGTCTGAGCCAAGCTCTTGGTACACGTGGCTCATGCAGCCCGATTTATATCACGTTTCCTGGTGAGTAATTGAGCACTCTACTGTGGAGCTTTTTAGCTCTTTGATCATTTCCATGTGCAGTTGTCATTCATGCACCACCCCAGAAACCACATACTCTGTACAGAGATGTTAATAATGATGCATTTTTACACATACTTACATGCAATTAAAAATCCAGCAGCAGTCAATGTGAAATGAGGCTGCACACCAGTTGCTTGCCTTTTTAACATTTTTGAAGTGGAAGTTCTAGATTTGTTTTTGTCAGTGAAGAGGAATAGAGTATATTACAAAATACAGATCAAAATTAAATGAACATTTTGGATCAACCTAAACCATTAAAATATTGTAGACTCTCAGGATACTTGAGATGTTTCACATGGCTGGAAATTTACTTTTCTTGTCAAACACTGGTATATTATCACAAGTTAACGTAAATGCCTTGTCTTCTCTGGTGCTGGGAAAATCTTCACTGGTAACCTTCACAAGAAATCTTCACTTGAAAGTTCACCTCTTATCAGTAAGATTTGCTGACAGTCAATAAAAGCTACAGGATTATCTGGATTTTTAACCAATATCTTAATTTTTTTTTAAATTTTTCATTAATTTTCCCTGTCTGTGCCTTTGGTTGAATTCATTTATACCTGTAGCAGAATATTTTTCCCTTTACTATGCATTAATTAGGTAATTTTTTTTTGGACGGATGGAGATTTGCAGAGGATTTCTTGTCTACTACCGGGTATCTGTCTAGTGGTATAGGAAGAAGGTACTAATGGATTTAGTTGGAATCACTGGAGAATATGCAGCCTAATCTTCATTTACGCATATTTCCTGTTACTGTACTAACTTGTTCCATTTGCCCAAATTCCTGGACACACTTTGGAATAATAGCAACATGGAGTGGTTGCATCTTAACTAAAGAGATCATATAAAACCTTCTACTGTGTTTTGTGGTGGAGTTACTATATTCACTTTGATCAATGAATGGAAGAAACTGTGTAATGTAACTGCATTCTTGAGAAATCTCTATTTCTCACGTCTTTGCCTAACAGCTTGTTACAGGAGCATTGTTCACAGCCGGTTATCCCCGTGTTGCCTTTAGGACCAATAGAGGGGGTGACAGTAGCTTCAGGTTGACAGTACGTTTTCTGTGCTAATGTAATTAAATACAGACAGAAGCGGTTGTTAGAAACAAACAAATCCTACAACCAAGGCCCTGTGCTTCTCTCTGTGAGAGAAGTTGAACAATGATGCATGCATGTGGGAATTGAAATTTGAGATGTGATGGAGCTCTCTGCCAGTGCAGTCCTGTTCCAAATTACTGCCATTGCTCCACAGGCATCTCAGGGCTCCTCCAGCTGAGAGTTTTCTGGTTGCCCTTTTAAAGCTTTTAACCTCTGAGTGTTACGTATCTGTAATTAAAGCATGAGGGCCATTCTATATGTAAGAAAAATAAGGAAAAACCTCCCAGGATTCTTTGTTTTGTTATTGAAATTTTGGTTTTGCCAAATGGTTATTTGACTTCAAGGCTTAAAAATCAGAGTGAATAGTTACTAATTTTTATTTTATTTTCTGTATGAGGAATTATTTGCATATAGAGAATTTCCAGTGGCCTCATATTTGTGGGTTGTCAGTGTCTTTTCTGAGGACTGTATGAATTTAGGTCCAATTTTTTTTGACTGTCTTCCAAACTAGAATGTTTATGACTTTTTTTTAAAGTGGGAAATTTGTTGACATATTTGAACATAACATCTACTTATAGATTTCCATTAAACTCAGCAGGACCGAACAGTTCTGGGGAAAAAAACAATCAATCATAAGTATTCAAGTAGAGCACTCCAGAATTCAGATACCCCCAAGTAAGTGAGCTACTAAAGGCTGGTGAGATTATTATGTTTCAGACTTCCTAGAAGTATCAGAAATATTGTCTGCCCTATTGTTCTTTGGGTCTGCTTTTTGCAGATGCTTAACACATCTTTTAAAGGCATCTTTGAAGCATACATCTTAACTGACTCGAAATCTGAAAGCTGAGAAGCTTAAATCCAACAAATAAAGATTAATAAGATATCAAATTTAGAAAATCTCACGAAATACATATTTCTCAATATGGTCTGGTCTGTTGTGTTTTTTTTTAACAAAAAAAAAAATGCTCTCTACATGGTTTTCATTGTTAATGTAGGAGGGATCATTGCCAAAGGAAAAGCAGGATTTGTTTAGACAAAAAGCAGCTCTCTAGCTAATCATGTGAATGACTAAGTGCATAAATGAGGTGAAAGGTAAATGGATTGGAAATCACTGACCAAAAACTTAGTTCTATTCAAAATACCTGTGAATGATACCTATGGAAAAAATAGAGAGTGGCAACTGGCTTTGACAGTATGAAAATGCTGATGACATGGCAGCACTTGGAGCTACATTACCAGCAAATCCCCCAGCACTTGCTTTCTGCTTATCATCTAGGCTTAGCTCTCAGCTCTGCACAGTCATTGTCTTCTTCCAAAATCTCGGACAATAGGAGAGGAAGGGGAACTTATTGCAAGTGCCAGAGTGACAGCAGCAGCAGGAGAAGACAAAGTAAAGCAAAAAGCTGCTGTTAACAACAATGACATCTAATAACCATATGACATAATCTAGAGCTTGGGCTGTACTGCTCTGCCTGCCAACATAAAGATTTCAAACTCTGTATGGCACCCAGATGCTAACAGTGATGGACGATAAATAAATAACATTGTTTTGTTCACAATGACAATGACTCAGGATGCTCAAGAGACAAGAAATGATTCATACATGGCCTTCAGACCTCATCAGCTGTAAGCTATTTTTCTTGCCCTCAGGAATTCAGTAACTGGGGCAGGGGAACAGACAGTGATTAGCATGTTAGTGCTGTGCAAGATCATTAATTTATGATCTGTGTTCAAGTCAGTTGTTACTTATTCCCCAGGTGGTTGCAGTGAGGATACTGTGAGAAGCTGTATGCAATAGGATATGTGTTTTTGGAATGAATTCTTCAACTTCACAAGGTAATAGAAGAGAGCAACACTAGGCGAAGCATATGAACTGTCATCTGACTTCTTCTCTGCTACTGCTGCTTTTCTGAACAAATATCGCCATGCTCTTTCTTAGTCTTGCATCTCCTATTTGAATTACCTTTACATAATGTTGCCCTACGTACATATATATTTTTTTTTACAAGGTCCAAAACTACTTTTGTTGTATAGAAAGAGTAAAGAAATAATGTCGCACAGTCTAAAATTGTCATTTCCTTTTAATTGGTCTGGAGACATGGTTTAATGGCATGGTGGGAATGGGTTGATGGTTGGACTTGATGATCTTTGGGGACTTTTCTAACCTTAATGATTCTATGATTCTACAATTCTATTATACATCTTCATGGCCATATGTAGAAAGAGCTTCATTTACTGTTGCATCCTCCTCTTGCTGGGTATGGGTAGTGCTTGATGCTTCCAAGTTGCTCCCTTTTTTTCTTGTTCAAGTTTATCTCACACGAATACAAAGTTAATGAAACACTTCAGATCTGTCACAGATATTATATGAAAATGTTGCCGTTTGGGGACCAGAGCAACAGATGAAAAAATGACTTGTATGATAACAAAAATACACAACTGGTTGTTCTGCCTTTTCCTTATCAGAGAGGAATAGAGGGTAAGGTTCTACGAAGTAAAAGAAAATTTTTACACAGCCATGTTGCATTGTTTAAAGTCTTGTATTTTTCTCCTTTTATTGCAACTTGACAATTGTGATTAGAAGCAAATGTCTAATTTGAAAGGGCCAATTCAGGAATACAGTTTCTGCCTGGCACTATTGTCTGTTATGCACAAACCTACAAAACCGCAAACATCCAGCTTCAGCCTTGTGCAGTGTGGGATCCAGATGGATGTTTTTGCTGAGTCTGGGATTTTGTATACAAATACTTCGACTTAAGAAAAAAGAAGTTTTTCCACATGCAGTTAATAAGTCATTACTAATATACTTTAATATCACATGCATTTTAATTTTGTATATATTTAATAGATACTCTAAATGTGAGGATGCTAAATTTTCTTGTTAGTCTTCAATTCCATTCTAGCTTTTTCTGTTTCCTGGAGTTTTGACTATGCTGGCTGAATGACTTTTTTCAGATGGTTGTTTTCCATATTTCCTAATGAAGAGGGCTTCCTTGTGCTTCACAGGCTTCATTTGCACATTATAGCAAAATAGTGCAGGAAGATTACGTTTGTTAAACAAAATGAAAACATATTTAAGGGACAGATATTCTTTCCAAACACTAATGGGATTTCTACCTAGTTCTACCATAGGAGATTTTAACTCGTGTCAGTTTAGAAGCTCAGTAAACCTCACTGAAATTTGGGCAATATAATAAAGCTTTGTACTTTTCTACTGCCTTCCAGTTCAACTGCTTTACCACCATCAGTCAAAACATCTTCACAGGGAGTGTAAGTGTGTACCCTCAGCTCCACATGGGCAAAGTTACCAGCGTCATATGTTCAACCTCCACTTCCAGAGTGCCTTGGCCACAAGGTTTGTAAGCAATGTAATCAGCAACAGCCAGCTTCTCTACAAGCAATTGTGCCACTGTGGTCCACGGAAATACAGCAGCTGCTCAGGATGTTGTGTTAGGAAATGGTGTAATTCCTGCCTCTACAGGTGAGTATTTTCAGAGAAAGAATATTCAGTTATGTCTACCAACATATCCTGTACTTTGCTGTCTTTGTCACTTATATCCATGAGCCTCAAATGATTGCTAAGATTTATTTTTAGTTGTTTTAGATTCAGTTAAGTCTGACCTTTGTCCTATTTTTCCTTCTTTTTCATCCTGCAGTTTGGAATAACCATTTTATTTTTTGTCCATGATAAAGATTTCAAAAGATGCTTGAGTATTTACTCTTTTCAAGACATGTCAACCAAATTCTGTCAAAAACATGTGTTCTACATTTATGGGTTTCAGATTGTCATGTAATATCAAGAACTCAGAAATATCATATTTTAAAGTGAAATGTTTTTATCCAATCTGCTAGAAAAATGAAATACGAGCACAAGAGATTCTAAAGTTTCAAGAAGCAAAACAGAATTAAAATAGTCAGTGTGAAATCTCCAGAATGATCCAGAAATATGTGATTTAATATTTCTGAACTGCTTAATTGCATTAAGAATAGTTTGCATTATGTCACACATGGCTTAGTATGACCCACTGTAATTGCCATAGGATTGTGAGCAGGTATCCAAAAGACTCTCCATCTGACACAACATAAATGAAATTGAGAATCATTACACTTCATGTGTCAGTAATAATGATTATATAAAAATTGAAGCAAAAATGCACCCAGACATGATGCACATGATATAAATTTGACTTGAAGAGAGTCACACATCTAAATAATTTGACTGAGAACTAAAGACCTGACTCATAATGAAAACTATTCTTAACAAAGAAAGTTCTATCAGAAAGGTTATTTCTAAAAGGTGCTGAAATTTTTTTATTCTTTTCAGGTTTCATTCAGATGAGGCATTTACTGTTTTGCAAGTGGCGTAGTATAGCAATTTTTTTTGTAACCTAAGCCAAAACACAGGAGGAACATTGTCAGAGGAAATCAAAGGCTTATTAGTGGTGAATAGAATTTAAAAATGAATTATGTGGGAATTAAATTATATGAATGATCTTGAAAGTAAGATTACTGGCGATTTAGTTGTCAGGAAAGTGGAAAGTATTTGAACAGATGGGAATAGGCATTAAAGTCACTTTACAGTTCATCTGGGTAATGGTTAATCTGAATTAATTCATGATGATTTTGGAATAGATATTTTAAAGCATATGAGCATTTACTTTTGTCATTAATTCCCTTCTGCTTGCATTTGCAATAAGTCTGAACAACTCTGCTTATTGAAAATTTTGGGGGTTTTTCCACTACTTTTAGCTCATGGTATTTATACAGGATGTCCAGCCATGTTACTGCTTGAAAAATACAACCAAGTGTCTACTGGAGATATCTCAACAGACCCTTCAATTCGTAAATATTTTAATTAAATATGGTTGCTTCAGTTTTAGGTCATGAGACTTATGTGTAGATGGAGGGAGCCTAATGCAATGCTTATGTTTGATTTTTGTCAGTGGACAAACAGACAAGTGATTCTTGATATAAGGCAGAGACTGACTGAGGTCTTCTACTCTACAGCTATAAATATCACTCTTGCCAAGTGCGATTCATTCCCTAGAATGGTCACTTCATTTGTGATTTTGAGTTTACTGTTGCGATACAGGATTTTACTGTGTGTTTTATAATCAGCCTCCTGCATCTCTGTTGATGAGGTCCTCAGAGAAAAGGTCCACATGGGAAAGCTGTGTCCATCTAGTGAGATCTAATGCCACAGAAGTGTACACAAATGGACAGTTATCAAAGTTGCTATATAGCTACATGTTTAGTAAACTGCTGGATGTCTCCTCAACAAATATTTTTGAGATACTTATTTTTTACTTGCGTCTTACTCATGATTATTATATGTGCAAAATGTGATTCCAGTCATGCTGTTTACAACATTATATTTCTTTATGCCGTGTTCCTAGAAGACATTCATAAGTCTTCAAGATATTACATGCTCTCTTAACTGGCTGCTGGCGGTACATACCGAAATCTGACTGGAAAATCTTCTAGTCAAAAGGTATAGTCTGTACTCTTTGGCTTGATCCTGCCCAATGACCTCTGTAAATAAAGGCAGACGTTTCAAAAAAAAAAAAAAAAAGAAAGAAAGAAAAAAAAAAAGAAAAAAAAAAACCAACACAGCTATGCTGGCTTTTCAACATTTTCAGAGTTGGAGACGGAGGTTAGCAAAGAATTAGATATACAAGTCAGTTGATTTTTCAGAATGTATAGGAACCTTCTTGGTTTGGTAACAGTTCCTAGTGAGTGACTTCCTAATTCAAATTAATTTGTATTTCATTTTCCATTGATCTGCACTTGTTCATTTAAGGAGTTGCTTGGTGTATGCGCAGCTTACACTGACTTTGAACTGCATTTGCATTTTGATAGCTCACAACATCAATAGTCCTTCTAGGCCCTTGATGTGTCATGACATTGTATTTAGTTGGGAAAATATTTTGTATGTTTGGGAATGAATGACATAGGATGTGTGTTTTTTTTATTCTACCTTTAGGGAAAGTGATGAAGAAATGGTTGTATCTCAGAGGGAATGAGTGAAGTTTTGCAGAAAACGACTGGAGAAAGGTCAGATTTGTGAGTATTGTATATTGTGAAATGTATGTTGTGAAACTAATGAAAAACTTGTGAAATTGGTTTTTACCAGTAGAAGAAAAGCAGAATCTGGCCCATGGGGAGAAGCAATGAGTATGGAATCAGAACAGTACAACAGTTTTATTTACATAAAGACTTAGTAAAACAAGCTGTGTTATTTTAGCTGAGTCTGCCCGATTTGCTATCCAAACACAATAGTTAATGATACATAATTGGCATCTGATCACTACCACAGAAGTGGAATTCTGTTGAGCAATGGTCTACGTTAGGAGTGGTTTCCTCTCCCAGTGCATTGCCAGTGAAGCCTGCTACACAATGCTGAGAGAGTGCACAGAAGAGAGCAGTAGCCCCAAATGTGCTTTTGGAAGACAAGGGATAATCCCATGTTGTAATAGTAAAATCTTTGTGTTTATGACTGTCAGAATTGTGCTCCAGAGGCTGCTGTAATCTTTGGTCTGAGTTAGATTAAGACCAGGGAGCAGCCAAATCTTAGGCAGCTTGGGGTTACTCACAGACTTTGGATTGTTGTAGTGTAGGATGCTCACGCACAACCTTCTCTTCTCTTCTACACTCAAAACACGGAACGGCACTAAGGAGTCCAGTTCTGCCAGAGGCACTGCAGTTCTGCAGCACTGTTGCTGAAGAGCGCAGATGATCTTGCTTTGCTCAGAAGCAAGTGGGAACAAGCATGATATCCTAATACAAAATGCTTCACCTTCAGACAGTAATGTTTTTTCCATATTCCCTTTGTTTTTCAGGTTTATTTCTGTTTCGTCATTTCATTTCTTTCCCTTTTCTCTCACAGTCCCATATTAATGGCATCCTTTAGATACAGCGGAGGTATATTTCAGAAAGACACATGACTAATTTTTTTGACACTACCAACATCTAAAGAACTTTTTGTGTTCCTCACCTCTCTTACCCACATCCTTCCCTTCACAGCTGCTTTTATCAACATAATTTGGCTGTTGTTTCTTTCAGTAAGGTAACAAGTGGGTCAGAGTTACACATTTCTGAACTGAATGATATTAACTTGCTTTCCCTCTGTTGTTTTTGGGTGTAAAGGGTGTGTGAAGTAACTATGTGTGCAACTGATATCAATATTTTCTTAACTAGGTAGCCAGCATGTGTGTACTACATATACATATCTTCTCTAGGTGAATCAAAGCTACCTGATGGGTGCATGGTGGGCTCAATATGGGTAAATACTAAGTGAAAATATTCTGCATCTTTAGCAGGAAAGAACATGTACTTGTATCTTGAAATTCCAGTATAGATACTGTGAACTAGAGGAATGATGACAGAATCCCATGGGACCACAGCTTTTTTGCAATATTTTCTTTTTTTTCTCTCTTCTGATGCTTATCAAAGGGCTGCCAAAAAATAGGAGGCTCTCATTTTGATTTCTCGCTGAAACTAAGAAAAATAAGTAGTGTTGAGTATGTCTTCCTGAACTCTTCCTGAAACGCTCCAGCTGACATGATAATTTGGGAGATTAACTTCTTCAGCTCCTAGATTGTTTGTAAACAGTATTCTTTGCATAGATTGTGTTATGATCTCCCACATGAAACAGCTGTGGATGTATTTACAGTCTGAGAAAGCTGGAGCATTGATAGAAGCTTGCAGTTTTAGCAATTGTTCTTCAGCTGACGTAGAGGCAAAGCCCATGGGAAGCATGAGCTTATTCTCACTCTCTCGTCTCTAACCCCACCCACGTGTTGCCGTTTCACTTGAATGCATCAGAGTACTCAGCACTTAAGGCTTTTGGTAAATCAGGTCTGTGAGTGAATGTTTAATCTGAAACAGCTTAAATATAGGTTGTTGAAGATTTTATAAAATACAACTGTATTTAATGGGAATGGTAAAATACAGAAGTTTTATAAGGTGAAGAATGGAATGCAAAAACAAGGATCACAAATAATCTAGTGATGAGTTTTCCATTAAAAATAATGGAAATCTACTATTTGATTTCAAGGTCCTGAGATTGTTTCCTAGGCCATTCCTTTCTATACTTCCTCATACAAATACACTAAACTTGCTCCTGAATCTTTAGTGACTAGGAGAAAATGTTCATGGATTTGTATTCATTTAGAGAATTCCTTTTATAAAAACAAACACTCAAATGTCTTGCGAATACTTCAGTCCTGTCTTTGGTTTAGAAGGCAGCCTCTAATTGATGGCAGTTATGGTAAAGTGGAACCAAAAGTTTGCAGCACTTCAATAATTTTTTCTTCTAGGTAGACAAGAGAGTGAGTTTATTTACTATTTATCAGCTATGCTGTGTAATAGGAAAGGGAAGATGCTATAGGAAAAGAAGTGATGAAAACAGTTTGAGAGATTGAATATACTTAACCATTTTTGTATAAATGTAGCTGCCATCTCAATGTCATTATTGAACTGCCTTTAACTGGATACTCTAAGATGTGGTAAGTAAAGAGCAAACCACACTGAGAGAAGACACCTGTCAGACAAAGCAGTGCTGTTTACTTTTAAATACTTTTATGTAAGACTATTCCCAGATGGAGATTTGCCTTAAAATAACCCTACCAAAAAAAAAAAAATTGTTTCCCAAAAAATGAGGACCTTGAAAGAAGACCAGAAAGGCTGAATGAGATGTGTTTCCTTACCCTTCTGTTTGTAAGTTGTTTTAATAGGGAACCTGTCATTATTTGTAGTATCCTTATGAAATGAAATGCACAATCTTAATACCTGTGTGCTTTAATTTCCTGTTCTTTCAGTTTTCCCAGGGGGATTTACTAGATTAATAAAATGATCTTCGCAGGGCTTTCCAAAGCCCCATGAGGGCATTTGATTTCATTTGCTTCTGAATCAGCTGCGGTATGGTGGCATCCCAAGAGTGCCTGAAATTGTGCAATGTACAAATATGCACCTTGTGTTGGGTTTTGGATTGTCGGTGCAACCAAGGAGGCAATAAGAAAACAAGAGCTACCTCTCTTTGGGGAAAAAAAAATTTAGAAAAATAATAATTTATTGTGCTTACTATGCAGGAAATCTCCCATATAACAAAACTAAAAAATACAAACACTCAAACCAAAAGCCTTAACTCTGACCCCTAAACATGTCAAGTTTAAACACCTCAGAAATCAGTGCATAACATCTTCCAAAACATAGAAAATCCCTTAGGAAAATGTTTCTCATAATTGGGAATTTCCTTACAGGAGATTGCTCAACAACTCTTAAGCAATATTTCCATTATGTGCAAAGCAAAATCAAAATCTGGTGATGTTACAGCATGCATTCACTTGCTGCCTGTAACTGCATGTCTGTTCTTGGACTGTTTTACTCTCATCTCCTTTACAAGGTGAATGTGAATAAAACCTAATCCTGGAAACTGATCTTCCCAGCAGTGAAGTGGCACTCTTACTTTAATAACTTAGCTTGTTCATTTCGGCAAGACTAGCACCCAATATTCAACCAGTGCAGAAATACTTGAGATAGCTAATGGCTTTCCTGACCACGGACCAGTTCATTCATTTATTCTAACTGAGGAAAATTCCATTCACATTTGCCTTTGATTTAGGATTTACTTTTTGTTGCTCGGGGTTTCAGGCTGAAGATAGACAAGGGGAATAAATAAAATAAATAACTGCAATACACCATTCATATACTTCTGGCCTCAGAACATAAGCAGTTAGTCCAAAGGGAGGATTAGGATCTGCTTTTTCCTACAATGATTTGCAATAGAGCTTTAAGAGGAAAGTTATAGGAGAAAAGAGACAAAAAGACTCCAATAGGTGAAATGCCATGGCAAATTTGCCTGCCTTTTTTACAGCTCTCCCCTTTTTTGTGCCTTTTGAACTACCCTGATAATGGATAATGCTAATTGTATAACTCTGAATTGCTTCTAAAATTTGTTTTGGAAGCCAAAAAAAGAATTTTTTTTATACCATCAAAAAAAAAAAAAGAAAGGTTTAATCTCCTGCTGAGCTCCTAATTCTTTCTTTTATATCCCCGCTGTTACTTTTTTAGGGAAGTACTATCTATATGTGAAGACCTACTTTGTCTTATTCACAGCCCCGCAACCCCACCACCCTTCTCTGAGTTAGCGCAGTGCAGTTAGCGGCAAGCCAATCTCACAAGCCAGGGGAGTTTGACATCAGCGGGAGTTGTCTCAGAAAGAAGCGTGCAATGTGACTCCAGAAAAGAGACATGAATTCCTCAAGCCCTTTGTAAAATAAACAAAATGTTGATATTTGTGGTGAGTTGAACATCTGCGTTTCTTTTTGAGAAATAAGCAAACTTTGAAAATGCCATTTCCCCCCAGTTTTATTGAATTCAACAGTTGACAAAACTTGGCCGTCAAAAGTGCTTCTAAAGGGAGTGACCAGTAAAGAGTGATGTCTTTTATTGCATTGAGAAAACAGACATACTAACCTTTTTCCCTCTTTTTTTTTTTTTTTTTTTTTGTGGCTTGCACATGCTCACCTCTTGTGGATGGTGGTTCCATTTCTGGTCTCGATGTGTTTATTTATTGCCCCCCTGGGTATTAGTTCATATGTTAAAATTCAAGCCTTACCTTCTCAAGAAACAGCAGCATAGGAAGGAGAAAAAAAAAGATCAATCTCCTACTTAGGCTAAAAGATTGTGGTTTTTTTTTCAGCAAGATCATCCAAACTTTTCAAAAAACCCTGGAACTAAATTTGTATGAACTATAATTTATGAAATTATTTGTAAATTTAAATAGTATCTGAGAATTATTTGTGTAAACCCGGGCTATCACATTTTAGTTTACTTCAAACCACAGAAAATTAAAGATTTTTGTGATTTTTAAAAAAATAACTTTGACTGATGTGCTTGTTTTTTTCTTTTGAAACAGTTTACTTCTCAAAACATACTATTTCAGACAACACAAGATGAAGAAAAGTATGTTCCAGGAAACTGTTATGATATATCTGAAAAGCAACATTTAATTTCTAAATTTGATTAACAAATAAATGTGGATGCCTTTCATAGAATCAGGTCTGGTGTACCAGGTTTGGTCTCATGGTGTCCTGATTTATCCATGGAATGATGACCAAGGCTGAAATTCCTTCTTGGGATGAATTGGGCAGTATTAACTCTCAACTCACCCATATTCTGGATGATTTTCCCAGTAGTTGGAGTGGTGAAAACTTGCTGTTGTTGTGAGCTAAGCTCCATATTTCACACAATCAAAGATCAAAATGCTGTAGCTCAAAAACTGAGGAGAGGAAACTGAAAGTACTTCACAGGCAGGATTTGACAACGGTTCCCTGAGGCCGAACTTACCACTTGTCACCAAGCCAGGCAAGCAATGTTGGCCATGTTGGCTGCTTTCTTCACCTAGGGAAGGGTCCAGTGCATGCAGCCAGCACTGCTCCTGCAAGGCCAGCCTCATGTACCCCAGGATGGCACAGTACAGCTCTTGGACTGTCTACAAGTTGGTTCTAGTGCAAGTGCAACGGGACCATCTCCTCTAGTACACAGGGTCAGGGGCATAAAGCTTTTTTTTTCATGACTGATTTTTGACTCTGGCTTGTTGACATTATTAAGTATGTTTGATTTGTTCTTGCTTGAATTAAATGTTTAGTTCAATTTCAAATTATCTGTTTTAATTGGCTGAGTATGTGGAAACATTTCAGTTTGGGATGGATCCAAAACAATGATCACTAACTCTTTCTTCCTGTTGGCTACTGAACCCAAAAAAATCAATTAAATAGCTTCAGATTTAACATCAGCTGCAGAAGAACTTGATAGCATTTTGCCTTTGTGTGAACCTGAAAACTAGTATGAAATGTGAAGCTATGGATAAAAACCAGAGCAAGCTCACAGAAGATCCCAGAGTAGAGAAGTGAGGGTAGTTTGCTCATTTAGTTGTATTTCTTACTGATACGCTTGAATTCAGTCTGAGTTCATATCAGAGTCCTTTAAAGGTCAATATTTCTTGGGATTCAGACTTTCCTTTAGTCTTCTATAGATACAGAACTACAACATCAATTCTCAATTTTAAAACTAGTCTGTTTTTAGGTGATGCACCTACTCTAGTTCTAAATTAAATAACGTGAGCAGCAGATTTGAACTTTGTGGCAAATTTTAAACATTTGAAGTGTCAGTGTAGCTTTTCAGATCTTTGTTGACTTCAACTGGGATTTACAGATCTGCTACAACCATAGTTATGAAAGACAGTAAAATATAATGTGTAGGAAGAGATAGGCTGAAGGAATCAGACAGTATCTTTCATTAAGTGCTCTGATAGTTTCCACAAAAAAATCAAGAGAATAATTGGACTGTTCAAGCATAATTTGTCCATTTTGTAAGTGGAGTTTATTTTCAGTGCATAGAAAACAGAGTAACTCTCTAGCTTCATAGGTTCTCTAACCAGGAGACTGGCAATATCTTAAAAGACAAGCAGTATAAATAATTGCCTAATACTTTAAATTTAACTTGAATAGTTTTCTCTAAAAACTGCCTCTTGCAGCTGAATTTTAATCCTACACTTATGAATAAACTAAGCATAAATTTTTCTTTGACTGGAACAATCCTGTATACTATAGTGAGCCTTGCACAATATGTACATTTTGGGGATTTTGTCAGAAAAATGAGAGATTAATAACAGAACTGATGTCTCTGCAGAAGGAATAATCAGGTTTTTTTTTTTTCTGTGTGTGTGTTTAATCACTCCAGATAAGAAAGCTAGAATTATTCTTTATGATATTTAATGATCATCTTAATTTAGTAGCCTTTGGCTTGTTTGTTTTTTTCTGCATGCTGAGTCACATCACCAAAAAAGGGTGAGAGATGACGTACAATAGATTAATAACTATGCCTTGAAAATAGAAATGCAGAATTATTACATACGCAACTATTTATGGAAAATGTAACCTGAAAAATCAGTGTCCTTACATACACTACAGTCAAATAATAATTGTAATACTCTAGCAGACTCTTGGTAAGATACTTTTGTTCACACCTCAAAATGTACTAGCTGAAACTCTGGAAGGCACTATTCTTAAGCTCTCTCTGGATTTTTCTAATCAAGAATATATTGTAAAAATAATCTGATCATTCTCAAACAGAGTTAGAATATGTTAATCTAATGTGATAGGATTGTTAGAAACGTTAACTGTGGGTTTGAGTCATTGTTTTCCACTATAATTCTGAATTACCTCAGTTGGCAGTAACCATACCTAGAGCCCTTGCATACTTGGCCAACAGTTCTGACACATAAAACAGCTTTGAAGCTGGGATTAAGAATGTGAAAGAATATCCCCAATACCAGTCATACATGGACATGGATCAAAGCCTGCTGTAGAAAAAATATGCATCTCTTGTGCCTGGATTTCTATTTGACTTTTACAAAAAAGGTGCTGGAGAATCTGTTTTGTTTCCCTTGTAAACTCTGAATGAAAACTGATCGGATTTATAAAGAATAGCCTTACATTTGGTTACAATATAACGAAGGATGAAGTGTGTGCCAGGTTAAGTTGAATTTATGAGAGTGGTTTAAAAGATGTGATTTTGTCTTGTGTATATTATAGTTCCCAGAAGCTCATAAAGACAAACATAGTGAACCATTTTCCTTTATTAGACTATAAAATTACCTGGTAACTTGAAATCAGTTATCCATGCTGGGTGCTCATTCAGGGATGAAAGAAGACACATACAATGGGCAAGGATGAGGCAGTCAAGGATGTATAGAGAACAGAGGAAAGAGACAACAAGGCTACTGAGGAAAAAAAAAGGTCTGTTCATACAAGAAAGCTGCAGGCAGAGATGAGGTGACAGCATGAGCATACAAAAAATCTGAATAAGGACGGGTCAACTGAGCTAACAGGTATTGATCTCCTTATAGTTTTGTTTCATTTTCCTTCATCTGTTAACCAGGGAACAGGCATACTTTCACTTTATGCATGGGGATCAGAAGCACAGAGAGATTTACTTAAGATCACCCAGGAAGTCTGCAGCAGAACAGGGAACTAAACCAGGAATTTCTGAGTTCCAGACCAATATGCTATCTGTGGGAGAACTCATTTACCCTCTGTGGGAGTTTCTACTGACAAATTGCATTAGCTGAGAGAACTAGTCTCTTCCATTTATATTTCTTTAAAACAAAACTTAAGTCCAAATTCAATACATCACAAATACATCACCAATATTACTGTGAAATGTTTAATAAATCTCTAAATCCTAATTACAAGATTGGCTAATGATGAAAACAAGATTGCAAGATTAAGGAAAGAGGCAAATAAAAGTTATCAGAAGACAAAAATTAGGTTATCTTATGTTGCAAGAAAAAGGAATTGATAAAAGTCTGAGAAGATTTTCTATTTTTATTGGTAAAAAACTTGTTTGTGAGGTTGAATATGCCAGCACAGTTTTAAAGCTCATTTGTTAAGAAATAAAATCTGCTGTTTGAATAATGTGTCTCACCAAATCCCTTGGGATGTTTACATAAAGGAAAACAATCTGTCAGTGTCAAGATTTTTACTCATTTCCTTTATTTCCCAGTTCTTTCTTAAACCTATCCTCTGAAAAGGATGTTGCTCAAGTCATCAGTGGAAAAGAACAGTACCTTTAAAACAAGGAAAAGAAAACTTTACGCTGAGTCTTATGAATCCATACCAGATGCTACATATTTTTTACCACTTTCTAAACTCTTCAGTGATGACCTTCATTTTCAGGATGACAGTGTGTTTTGTACATCAGCTCCAGGACAAATGACTCCTGTTTGTGTCTGTTGCCTGTCCTCAGATACAAGTTAGGTTGTGATTTACATGTAGTAACTCCATAGATACTCCCAAGCTATCTGCGCTGTTCTATTTTCCTAGGTACTTATACACTCCAGATATCATCCTATATCTCCACTCTTTTAAAATGTTTTCTATCTTTTCACCTATTTTTAATATCTTTTTCCTAGCTGCACTAACGTTTGACCTCATAGCATACAGAGATTTGACCGTGCTTTTTGTTTACTGCCTTTACATTCCAACATATTTCTGTGTGCTTCCTGGTTCCTGTTACTCTTCAATTAAATACCAAAGGCAGTATGATACCTCCTACCATATTAGTGCATCCACTTGCTCTTCTCTTAACATCCTTTTCTGTTTTGTCTGGCAATAATTTTCTTGCCTTTTCCAGGCTTTTGGCTAAATAGTCATTTTTTTTTATTGTGTCCTGACAGGGCATATCACAGGGGAATGGTATTCTAAAGCTGTTCTCACAGCTACTTTAAGGAAGGCAGGATGATTCATCAGGCCAATGTGGACACTCTTTTGTCTTTTAGCAGATAGGTGGTGATTATTCTAGGCCAGCTATTTTTCCTTGTTTCCTTATGTATAGTATTAGAACTTGCACAGTTTCTCTCTCTCAGCCCTTTAAAAAAAAGTAAGAGTGCTAGACATGCATCATCAATCTCCAAGAGTAAAATAGGCTCCAATACAAGAATGTAATTTCTCGGTTTTATCCAACATCTTGTTTTATATCAATCTTGGTTTATACAAATCTCAGTTTATAGGGCTGTTGTGTCTTCCAAGATGAGCATTCTGCTGTGTTTAAAGGTGATAATGTTATTTTCTGAGTGGAAATGATGTGTCTTCGTCAGTGGGGAAAAAAAGATATGAGAAAATATATCCAGTCTTGATCCTTTTTCTTAGATCTTTATCTAGATTGTTATGGGTGAAAGTAGTGCTTATTGCAAAGATTAATTATCAACTACGATGCTGGTGTTGTAATGCAGAATTTATTTTCAGTTGTGGCAGGAAATTTCAGGTCATACAAGGGTTGTACTCTACAAGAAGGAAAGCTGTAAAACAACACTGACTGCAAACAAGTTGGGCAGGAACTGAATAAGTGCAATTTTTGTTGTTGAGCAGAGTATTTTCCCACCAGTAATCTCCCTGGTACTTTTTGTCTCTGTGGATTCCCATGTAATGCATTGTAATTTTGCTTTTAGAATTAGGGATAAGGCGAATGTGGGCATATATTGAAAGTCCATTATGATAAATCAATATGGCTGACCTCCTGGAGTGGGACTGGAAAAATGGAAGGATTTTTCAAGTGTTTAAACTAGTTTGCTGCTTTACGATGTTGTTGAGTTGCTGCTATTGTGATGACAGTCAGGTCCTTGGTCTACTCAAGCACTTTTGAAAATGAGCTTTTGATTTTTCTGGTAAGACTGGTATGGAGATTTTGTGTGTTTTCCTCGGTGCTGTAATGTGGATGTAGAAATAGAGATTCTGCTCAGGTATGATACAAATTATATTGAATTCATGGTTAATCATTCAGGATCTCCTGGAGCAGGAGTTTGGCTTTGGGTTATCTCCTCCTGGAAGAACCAAGTTAACACATAAGGAATATAACAGTGATTGCCAAAGAAGCTCGCAGGAAAGCCACATAAGACAGGTAATTTGAGGGTGATCTCTCAGTAGCTGCATTTTCTTTTTCAGACGTCAAAGAAATTTCATGGGAAAAGAGGCTCTATTGAGACTGTTATTAAAGATTTTATTATCTCCTCTCTTTCTATTAAGAAACTTTTGCCTTTCAGAAATAACTTCACAGGACACAAACTTCTCATTAACTCTTAGTAGAATTAAGTTGTCATGTATGGAAAGTTTATGGCAGAATGAGCTAAACTCTAAGAATTGCAACAGTAGCTCTTATACAGTACAAATTCTCTGGTCATCCAAGAAACAATATAGGTATGATTAAAAAGAAGAACATTTTGAGATCTGGTGGGAAAATCAATAAGAGACATTCATTATTTTAAAGTGATAGTTTAACTTCCATAGGATTCAACTGACCATGCTTGATTTGGTGGTGATGGTGACTTCAGTAGGCATCTGATCATACGAACCGTTTAACATCCACTCAAATAGTAACTCAGGTGAACTCAGGAATTGTTTCACGCCTCACCATTTGATTGTTACTACTACTAAGGGGGCAAATTTCTGAAGAAAATAATTAAATTTGGTAAGGATGGATTCTATGTCTAGTACTAGGCTGTAACAAAAAAAATAATTAAAGGAAATTTGTAAGTGGGAGGCCCAATATAAATTCAAAAGATGTCTCAATATGACAGACATTGGATCACAAGTAGGCAATATAGAGATTTAAACACAGAAACAAACTGCAGATGAGGTAGAGCAATGGATATAAGTTGTTTCTCTGCAGAAGGGGCAGAAACAGACAAACTTATTTGATATGGGAGGCCTACTGTTCCTTTGATTTAAGATTTAAAAGCACTGTTTATGTTTACAGATGATGATATATGTTGAGCCCAGACTTAAAGAAGAACAAAGGCAAGAACGTTCAGCACTTCAACTCCTGTACCTACAGGAACAACTTTCACACTTTGGGGATAAATATATGCTTAAATTATTCTCGATTAAAACTGTGGGACTGAACAGAACCAAGTCAGTTTGCAGTTAGCTTTTTGTGAAGGAGACCTAAAAGTGCTCCATACTTGGGATAATCAAACATTTATAGTAATATCAGTTACTCACATGGCACCCCTTCAGTTTTAATAAAAATATGGTCTGGCATATTATGAAGTGGTTCTGATTGCAAAAGCTATAGCCTGCTAAGTTGTAAACCCCCATGGAGATTATTTTTATAATCAGTACAGAACACCAAAGATCATGTACTTTTTTACATTTAATCAAAATAAAGTTTAATAGGATTAGATGTAAAATATTGCTACTCAAAGCTGTTGGAACTACACTTTGTCAAATTCATTAATGGCCCTTTGCTGAGCACCTGATTCACAATATACTGAATGTGATTCAAGTGTTTAGGTTCTTTGCAGTCTATAGATTTAGCTTCATGTAGAAGCATAAGAGAAATAAACTTCATAAATGAAAAATGGAGTATGAAATATAAATTAGTAACAGTGGCTGGCTGCAGCAAAATTGTGTCGGAATTCTAATTTCTTCCTTCCTGACTGAATTACTCATTCAAATTCAGGCCCACTTGAAAAAAAAAAAAAAAAGACAAATTCAATTTCTGATGCAGATATGCTCCTGTCAACATCATACACATGGGAAAAGTATGTAGTAGCATGAATCTCAGCTTAACAACATTTCAGCATAATTGCAAACATTATAAGCTGATTTGGTATAATCTGTCATAAGCAGTGGGCATTTATAGTTTACTAAAGCAGGTAATATTGTTTACAGTTTTTCCTACTCATTTTTAGACAGATTTTAGGAGGATTTTTGAGATTTTTGTTCTTGTAAGCGATTTAAATATTTTTTTCTTCTGATTTTTTTTTGTTTGAACTCTCATGCTTAACTAAGAACAAATTGTTTGTCAGTGTTATAACTGCCCAGGCATTGTAGCTTGCACTTCTGCTTTAATTAGGTGACCTGGGAGAATGTGAACTACAACATAAGTAACATTTCAGATTGCATGAATTTATGATCTATAGGAACATGGGTGAGTTTATAGCTGAATGTGACAGAGGCATTCTAGACACAGCCTGCACAGGATCATGTTTCACTCCAGGCAGTCAAAGCAAACAGGAGTGTGTGGTTCTCTTGCTCTTATCACCCCTGATTTTCTGTTCCTGAAGTTTCCTGCCTTAGGAAATATTTCTAAGTATTCTTATTCTGCAAAGCAGGTAGACAAATTCTCTTTTTTCTAGCCATAAAAGGACATGATTAAAAAATACTCTTATCAATAAATGAGAGTTGGAACAAGTTTTGGAACTGGTGGTAGTGTGAAACCTATCTGATGCAAGGAAAACCATTGGCTGAGGCCTGGGCATAAGCTGAGAGAAGGGTCATTTGAGCTGCAGTGCCGGGACACTGTCCCTAGGGAAACACTCACCCAAAATCTAGCGAAAAATAAAAGATTTTCTGTGACCTTGTGTTTTATCAGGGCACTGCGAGGTAGACACCTCATTGTGGTTATGCATGAAAGTGTAAAAAATGTGAGAAAGTATTTGCTGTGCTACTGAATCATTTTAATTAGACAAGACAAACTTAATTAGCTTGGGGTATGATTATGTAGAGGACAGCCAATTAAATTCCAAGCAATGTACTATGCCAAACAATTATTTCCAGAAATGAAAAATAATGGAACTTTTAAATGGGAAATTCTGGTCAGGTACATGAATTTTGTATAATCCATAAGCTTTAATTTTTTTCTTTACTGACTTACTGTTTAATGTGAATGATCTGGTGTTGCTAAACAGCTGTTTATGTCCTGTGTTGTGAAACCAAATTATTTCTGTAGATTTTGTTTCATTGTCTGCATACACACCTGAGAGTTAGTAGTGGCTAACTTCCTTGCAAGTGTTTCAATGAAAAGTCTAAAGTACTGATTTTTCTACTTTCTGCATCAGCAAAACTTTTGAGTAGAGTTTGTCCAGATACATGCTAGTGAAATGTGTTATGATTTTGAGGAGGGCTGAGTTGTGCAAAGATAAATAATGTAATGGCTTAGTTGACAAAACCTAAATCAATGGTGATGATGTTGCATGGTTATTTTCTACGTTCCAATCTGTAACATGTTTTTCTCTGAATCAGAACCACTAATTATGAGAAATCGACCCTTTAACAGATTTTCATATTTTTAATATTTTTCTTCTTTTCTTCCTTTTAGCATTTTTTAAAACCACAGTGGTTAGCCTGAAAATGTGAGTCAGCAGAGCAATGGTGTGATGGTTTGCAAACAAGAGAGTTGTGCCATGCACAGAACAAGCTACATGTTGCTACTTTATACCTTTTGTAGAACTTGCAGACTAAGTAGACACTGGCAAAGAAAGAATTCTGTGCTCAGTACTCTTACAAAATCCTGAATTGGTTTGATCTATTCTTCTCTAATATTGTATATTGCTTATGCTATGTACTACACTGCCTGTGGCATTTACTGCAGTTACTGGGATTGCTGGGATATGCTGTTTTCATATTCACACTATTAAAAAAATATTTTCAAAATGAAACATGGAAACATGAGATTGGAAAACTAAAATCTTTCCTGGCCATTCAACTCTGAAGTTGCCATGAAACAAAGAGATTTAATACAGCTGTGTTTTCTCATTTTTCTTTTTCTTTTTTTTTTCATTTGGGTATGGAATTTTTAAAAGCAATTATTGAACATGTAGCTATATAAATTATGATGTTATCAGTATGAATGTGCAGTCCCAGTAACACCTCCCCCATCCACCTATGTAGCTTATTTCAATCAATGCATTTGAAATGTAGAATTGCTGAGAAAAATATGACACACAGTATACTTAATAAACAATAGTCAATTTTATATTTATTCTCTCTCAGAAAAAAAATATCCATTCTGTAATCAATTTAACAGAGTTGTGTTGCTGTTGCTGACTTCTTTGTTCCAAATAGAGCTCTATTTATACTTGTGCACACTGTACTTTACTTTATATTTAAGTTGTGGATTTACTGCTTAATGTGTAAATCTCTAAAAAATTGATAGCTTAGCTTTAGAAAGAGGGAAATGTGAAGTAAAAATCTGACACTTTTCCTTCTTTATTCAAGAACTGAAATTTCTTGTCTTTTCTCTTATAGCTTGCTAGTATCTTTCCAAAAACCCCACTGGTCTGTGTTATAGTCATGAATCTCTGTATTTCTATAAATGTTATCTGCCATTCTCATACAAAGAAAAATTTACTCATGCAAATCTTGCCTGTGCTCACTATTTATTTTTTTATTTCTCTATAAAATCTTTTTGGGATTCTGAAAGTCTGCTTTTGTAGACTATGACTAATCTAATCTACTGAAAGCCAGTTTATGATCAAAGACTAGACCTTGTTCTAGACTTTGATGGATATGGTACATTTCAGCTGAAGATCTGGCATTTAAATGAAAACAATGATACAATGGCAAAGCAAAATGAAAAAAAAAAAAAAGAGAACAAAAAACCTCTTCAAACTTGTTTTAAAAAAAAAAAAAAAAAAGAATTTTACTGAATAAACTTCATTGACCCAGGCTGTCAGACTTGGCATTCCTGTGCAGGGTTGCATCAGTGCCTTTACGAGAACACTTCACAAACATTCACCTCTCACCTTTAGTGCATTCTTCTGATACTTTCCGTTGCTCAGTTTACTGCAGCAAGTCAGTTATGTCTCCTTGGGCTTCACCCTAAACTGTTCCTTTTCCTCTTTCTTTGAGACTTATACTTCTGCAGAAGATAATCACATCTCCCACTTTATTTTTTTGTTTGCCAGTTAGTCCATCCATTGTAATATTTCCTCAAAACTTACATTTGTCATACTACCTCCATAATCATTTATTTAATTCATTCAGAACTCTTGGGAATCTTTTCGGTAGTAAGATACAGCAATCGATATTTTTCTAGCCATGGTGTCACCAGTGAGGAAATGATCACGTTTTCCTAGATAATTCCTCCGCCAGTCAGCTTTTATAAGATTTTCAGAGGATGTCAGAAGAGAGTGGATAATTAACTATGAAAACTAACAGAAAATAGTTGCAATGGCAGATCCTCTTGAAAAGGACACTCTGGACATTAGGAAATACTACTTTTCTGAAAGAGTGGTCAGGCGCTGGAACGGGCTGCCCAGGGAGGTTGTTGAGTCACCGTCCCTGGAGATATTCAAGAAACGTTTAGATATAGCGTTGGGAGACATGGTTTAGTGGTGTTGTTGCTGGTAGGTGGATGGTTGGACTAGGTGATCTTGTAGGTCTTTTCCAACCTAGCTAATTCTATGATTCTAAAGGAAATGGAAGGGCAACAAGCAATTCAAAATGGCAACTTGCTGGCAGCTTTTATTGCTTAAGTACAGATCAAATGCACTAAGGCCTGACATGATAAAAGCTAGAAGTTTGGCCTTCATCCTAAGGACTATGTATTTCCTATAAAGGAATACACCTGACATCACACTGCCCAATTACTTAATGTTCAAAATGAAAATAAAGGGATCAAAGCTATTATTCTGGATGAGAAGAAGTAGTCTCTCATAAATGTCCGGATATCTGATCAGGGTTAGTCAGAGTTTTACAGTGACTATGTAGTACAGACTCATCCATGTTCAGCAATTTTCATTCTCAAATCAGGTTACTTAAAGTCTGTCTTGTTTTTAATTGCTGTGCTACATAACGCTAGTATTTATTTTGTATGCATTTTTCCAGTTCCTTTATTTCTCACCTTTTTTACTTCTACTCATTAAATAACTCTATTCCTGCTACTATTACCCAGGCTAGAAAATAGAAATCTCATACACCATTTCTGGGTTTACCATTAACTAGCTATGACTTCAGGCACTCAGAATGTTTAAATGCTACTAATTCTTTTGTTACTAATTAGTGTAACAAATTGAAAAAATCCATAATATGTTTTAATTTGGGTTCATTTCACATTTCTAAGCACATTCAACTTTTCTTTCACCAGCTGTATGCCAGATGTTTTCTTCGTTATGTGCTATTGTGAGTCCAATTCAACCCATTTTGAAGTCAATTGCTGTTCCTTATACATGGAAATTCTTTTCAGAAGTACTCCATCCTGAGGTAAAAGCTGGTCAAATTCAATCATAAGCAGTGACAAGGTGAGGCTGGATTTTTTTCTTTTTTTTACAACTCGTAGTGTTACTAATGGAGTCACAAGCTGCTGGAGAAAGCCCAGGGTTTTTTAGTCTTTAAACACCAGACGTCTGACTTGCTCTTTCCATGCTTGCATAGAAAGATACATAGCTATAGGACCTACTGGAACACATATCTATCTTCAGATGCATGTGGTTAGCCTTTAAAGTCCTTTATGACATGCCTGGACATGCTTCTACTTTGAATAGGTGAAGCTAAACTTCCTCATCAAGCATAAGTACATGGAAAGTGTGGTTGCAAAACTGTAATTAACAGATGTTTTATCTCTATTACTGTGTCCTATGATGCACATGTGCTCATTTGATTATTAAATCCTTGCATTTTAGTTTGTTTTGGTCAGCACAGACTTGCAGAGATCTGTTAGTAAACTTGAATGCTTTCTTTGTCTAACACAGCCAACCCTCTACTTCTCAGCAAATAAAGCCACAGAAAATCAGTGCATGGACTTGAAGTAGATGTAATTTCTCTTTAATCTCTTCTTTCATAATATTCTCTGAGAACTTGGTGGTCTAGTCCCTCTCCAAACACATTCTTCTCTCTTTTCTCCAGTGGAAGTATTCCTGGAAATATGATCTTTCATTAGCTCACTGTTTATCAAACCCTGCTGGTTATCAAGATTGACTTGTTTATTGAGTTTTCAGAGGTAAATTATCTGCTTGGCTTATAACTATATCTATACAGACTCTATTAATTTAGTAAGAGCTGTATGTCTACATGGCTGTCAATCACAATGAAAATGAAATTGCTTCTAATTAAGGATATGAACTTGTTTGCCCCCTTTCTTCAGCACAGATATTACTTGAAGTAAGCCAACACTGTGAGAATTGCTTATAATAAAATTAGATCATTCTTAATTAAATATCTCCACAGAGAGACTTCTTCACATCATGACGGAGTGTTTTTCACTTTCATTAAGAGGAATCTATTTCTCCATCCAACATAATATTCTGCCAGGAAATCCAACCGCTTTCATTTAGTTGGAAACCTTGAGGCTGAGTTTCTGCATAGGACTGTGGTTTGTTGTTGAGTCTAGAGTTTAGAAAACACACTTTGCTTTAACATACTGGCAATTTTAGGAAAAAGGTTGTAGAAATATAAAGCCCTTACCAAAATTAAATCTGCTTGCCTAAGTTATTGCTTTACTTGAATTTCTTTCTATTTACTTTGGTGTATGCAAACAAAAAATTATTTCTCAACATTTTTTGATGATAAAATGTGGGGATAACTTTTTATCATTTGTCTGTAACAGTTGTGTATTCCTGCATTTCCGTTGAAGCATAGCTGTGGTAGCATGGCTCAGAGAGAACTGCATCTCTCAAATTTAATGTTTATCCATTCTGAGGCTGTGTTTTGTGCTAATCAGGTTGCATTTGTATTGCTTGTAGCCCAAAGCCCCCTGAAGTTAATGGAAATCTTGCCATTGCTTTTTAATGAATTTTGGATTTTTATTTTCTGATAAAAGTACCACTAAAGTATTTTTTCTTAAAATATGAAAAATGCTAACAGGAGAATCTGGTTGAAAAAAAAGTAAGTCCAAAAATAGAAAGAAGCTGCCTACTTGTAATTATATGTTCTGGTTTGGGGAAATTTCATCTATAATTAAAAGTTCCTTCAAAATATTCTGTCATCTGTAGTGAAATGCATGCTTTACAGTGTGTTACAACATAAAAAAATGTTCATGAGTATCTCATTACATGGCGTATGTTAAATGACAGCACCCTGAATGCTGAGTTTGTTTTATAATTGAAGTAATTATATTAACATTTTGAATAAAAATGCACAAAAATATTACTGCATCGTTTGAGGAGACTTGTCTTGGGGAGAACTTACATCAATTACAAAGTCCTATTTTTGGTTTGTTAACATATTTCTGTTTTCTTGAGGAAAGCAACGTTGTCTAATTTTCTTTGACTACAGCTTGGAGACACTGCAGAGCTTTGCCAAGCATGTACTGCCAGGAAGCTCAATACTCTGCAATGTGAAACAGATGGGTAATAATTATCTTTATAGATCCCTTCTTCCCCCATTATTAAAACATAAATAACTTCTCTACCACTCCAAACATTTGTTAAAATTGAATTTTGGAAGAAAGAGGATAAAAAAAATCTAATGGTATAAAAATGTAAATGTTACAATGATGACTGATTTCAAGTAACTCTCTTCCATCATTTTTACTGACTTTTATAGGAATTTTCCTGATGTGATTTCAATTTTATTTTTTCTATCTGGAAAGTAACTTTACAAGTGGATGACCATCTTCAGAAATGCTTGTTTCTTACTGCTTTATTTTAACTCATTATATTACTCATTACATTACAGAAATGATTAAAAAGTAAGTATTATTTAATTGGAAGTATTAATTTTGTAACTATCAGCTTTTCATTACGTCTCTAAAATGAAAAAATATCAGTTTGTGGATTAATGATTACAAGAATTCTTTAACTCTTCTCTATACTTTATGTGCTAAATTTCTGCCAAAATTTGACTTCCCTGTTTTTGATGTAGAAGAAATGATGACATATTTCTAGAGCACAAACTCAAAGTTGGAAATAGAAGATACAGGATTACAGGATCAAAGACAACAGATGGAAAATCTTCATAGATGAGGAAATATGCAATTAGGAAACTAGTAAACGATTTATATTATTAACCCACAGAACTCCATCAGTTTATCTCCTTTCACATTCACAAGTGCAAAAGGATTACATGTTAAAAAGATGCTTTTGATTTTGTTCTTAAATGCAACTGTGCTGATTCTTGGTACTTTTGGTAACTGGAATCAACTGATATTATTCTGATCATGATTTTGTAACAGGATTGGAAATTAGAAAATCATGTGTATTTTACAAACAGCAGCATTAATTAAAGGTAATTAACCAGAAAGGAAGGATTTAACTCAGTTGTGGCTTTGATTGCCCTATCAGTATCTGCTCATAAGAAATATGAGATGACATTTTTCATTTATTTGTGAGTGATTAGTTTCAAATGTCTTTATTCTTCCATGAATTGGAATAGATGTATCTGAAACTGGGAGAATCATATTTCATCCTAATTGCCTGAGAGATGCTCAGCTTGTCAGAGCCCAGCATGGCATAGTGGATGATGACACTTGACAGTGAGTCAAGTGCAAGGACTGCTTTTATGTTTCCGGGAAGATCACTTCAGCCTCTTCTATCAATTTATTCATGTAGATTGCAAACTCTTCAGGTGAGGCCAGTTCTTCTACTGTTCTTACCGTCCTGATCGCGCACTGCTGTGAAATAAGCTGACAAGCTTTCTCCTGTTATTTGCATTCCTCCAATATCTTCTTCTCCAAACTCTTCAGCTTTTCATCGACTAGCAAGAAGTAACAAACTTTAAATGGGGTATTACGCAGCCTATAATATATAAACTGTTTCATGTGGAAATCGTCATGGAACAGGATTAGGGATGTTGTAAGTCATATGGTCCTTCAGCTGTACCTTCTGTAGGGCTGAGACTGCTAAAACCCTTGTAAAAGTGCTGCACACCACTGAACTTGCCCAGCAGTAGGCGCTGAGATTTTATTTCTACCTGTTTTCAAAAATTAACGGGCCACGTTTATCACGAATAGTAAGAAAGACAGGATGGAAGAGTCTTTCTCTGTATTGGGTGAGGGAGATACGTCACTGACAACATGAAGCTAATTAGCTCTTTTGAAGGAAAATATAAGCATTCTTCTCATGAATTTTCATAAACCTTGGGGTAAATCACCCCTGTTAGGGATTGAATCAGCTCTTGGAGAAGAGGAAAAATGAATCCACCTCTCCAGGTAGTGAAGTTTTACTTTTAGTGATATGTCAGGTGCCCGTTATAGCTTGTTAGTGGAGAAAAATTACCAAACACAGCGGTTTAGAATTACTCCTTTTAAAAAATGAAACTATAGTATAGTATGTTAAATGTGATATGCTTCTCTTCATAATTAACTTAATTAGAAGTCTCCTGGATTAGTAGCTATTCTGTTGAATTACCTTTATCAATAATATCACCCTTTACCATAAGTCTTAGATGAAATCTTGCTCCATTTAAACAGAATTTCACTTTTTTTTTGAGACGAAAGTGATATGTGGACCACATCTCCCAAAGGCATTCAGAATCACAGGTTTAGAAAGAGAAATGCCTCTTTAAAACAGCTGACCATAACTGTGCATCTAGTATGTAGCCTGTCACAATCATTTATTGAAGTTTTGAGAGAATATGAATTTTTAAAACTTGTTTGTGAACCTGATAAATTCTGAAAAGATAGTTCTCTATCTGTTGGCTAGACCAGAAACTAAATGTTGGATAATACAGCATGACTACTGGACCTCTTAAGGAACTCTTAATGACTATGGGTCATTGATTTCCAGTATTTTATTTCTTTTAAGTCACACTGGAAATTCTGTTTGCAACTGATAGAACAATGTGAACTTTTCATTACAGAATATTATTAGAAATATTTAATCTGTCAGAACATCACCTATTATGTCCTAGAACAAGCAAAGAAACTAAATAAATAGTACCACATAACTTGAAGGCATGCAGCTGGCATATCCCTAATGAGATTTATTTATGTAATGGATTTACTTTGACCATTAAGTCACATGGCATAAAAAAATAGGTTAGGACAATTTGAAGGAAATGATTTCTTTATTTAATTTGACCTGAGTAGAATGATTGAAAAGAATACTTGACAAAAGATCTCTTGAGTCTTGATTTTGCATTATCTCCATTCTGGAGAAAAGAAGAGAAAATGAGTTAATACAGTTCAGTATTTTGTATCACTTTGTAGACTGTTTATTCTTATGTGTAAGAATATTAAAGAGGTGACTCATAAGAGAGAACATTTTGTCCCACATATTTAAAATGGACAAAAGAAAATGATGCTGTTGTTATGAGTAGAACAGTAGTTCCAGACTTGATTAACCCACTCACTACAAATTACCCCAGCCTCAAGAGGAAAGAGTCATTTCAGCAGTGGTGATGTGTGTCTCCTCTGGTCATGTAAGGATGTGGGTCTGTGGCACCAGTAGATAATTCATACAATCATGAAGGAGACATCCCTCCATTATGATTCTGAAATGTCATATTGGACCTCAAAAATATTTTTTCTATTGTTAAATCTACTATTGATTAAAGCCAGCCAAATGCACAACAGCTTCCAAGGTATTCTTGAATGGAATGCTTCAAAATTCATTGATTTTTAGGAACAACACTCTCAGATTATTTCTGTAGTCAATTTTTAAAAAGTAGTTAAAAGATGTTTCAGTGGCACACCTGCTCTAAGATTGCCTTGCTGTTAGTTTGTTCTTCTTGCCTCAATTCTAAGGGGAAGACTTGTACAAAGTAATGCATAAAACAATATGGAAGAACTACATACAGAAGGATTTGCATCACTGAACATGCGTGCAATGATATAATAGAAGTGTCAAGAAAGTACCGGATACACAAGGCTTGCAAATGAAGAAGAAAGAGAGAATTACTATCCTCCAGTTCTTCCAGTTATAAGCAAGTTAGGTACTGTCTGTAGTAATCAAATAAGTTTAGAGTGTCAGTATGTGATTAAGATGAAAATCTCTCTAAGTGGGAATGAATGTAAATCAGTAAATAGGTGTAATGAATTTCAGTAGCCAATTTTAATATTTTGCATTGGCTAGGATGATCTGTTAGTGAGTCATTTGACTGATAACTAGCATCTTCATTTGTATGTTTATGCAATTGTTACTAAGAACAAATGTGAGTAAGACTGGAAATAATCAATTATTTATTCATTTTGTGTTTCATAACCTGGCTTGGGCTGAAAACTTCAGGGTTTAGACATTTTTTTCCACTTGAAGTTTTGTCTGCATGTGAGATTGCTGGACGATAGGTACTTGAGCTCTGTCCTTCTGTGTTAACACGATCTGGCTGCGACAGTAAGGTCAAATTCACCTCTTTCAGTACCTCAGCTCATGTGTTTGGTCTCCTCATCAACCAATTGCTTTGCAGCCCTGCTGGTATCTCAGTAAAAATCTGTTTATTTGATACCCTAAATGGCTCATCAGCCATTTCATGGCCAAATTCTTTGGCAAAAGGAGTGCCTCTGAATGGACTCCTTGGCTACTTCTTGTGACAGGATCAAGATCTACATTAAGACAGAAAATTTGTCTTTGCTCATAGTGAAAAGAGCCACAATACAAATAGGAGTGTTTCAAATTGTAGCAAACCTTGATCCCCCACTCCACCCCCTTCAAACTTCACCAGAGAAACAGAATATTTCCTCCTTGTTCTGTCCACAGCAACACTCACCTCATTCGCCAGCTGACGAGACACAACTTGTTATCAAGAAGAAAATAAGTGAACTTCCTTGCTGATAGGAATGTTTAGAAAATATCATCATCCACAGCTGTACTTCCAGTAAGAGCAAACAGTCCTTTTTCAGATGTCAGCAGGTGGAAATCTCAGCAGAAGAATCCACAGTTGTTATTATTCCTGATGAACTTTTTTGTTTTTATTCCACTCTGATAGTGAATGCCTGCTGGGATGTTGGTGTTTTTAACCTCCTGGACCGATTCAGAGCTTGTTACGAAATACTGTTAATTTATGTTTAACTACCTATGAGTTTTCACCTTTAACTGCACCGGACAGTGTCTCAATTCAGGCAACATTTAGGCCATAATTTGTGACTGCTTTATGATGGTGAAACATAAAAGGCTGAGTGGCATTTACCTGAATGACAAAGCCATGGCTGAGCTGATCAATACAGTCTGATGAACCACACTTTTTTTTTTTGTTAACAGAAATGATTTAACATATTCTAAAATTAGTATTTTGAACATGCTAGGATACTGAATGCATGTATTTCATCCGCTTCCTTCAAGGATTGAGCAAACCCAGGATTCTGAGACCACATTTTTAAAGAGGTATATCACAGCTTCTACTGGATCATTTTAGTGTTTTTTTCCAACCTTTATGATTCTATGAATACAGTGACCTTCCTCTCCATCCTCACAACGAGGCTCAATAACACAACCTGTGCAGGGACTGCTCCCCAGGGAGGCAGGGGCTCCCCTGGGAGCTATGGCAGGGGCTGAGATACAGCAGTTTTGGTCAGTGCTTCTGTTTGATTAGTAATAGGGAATGAGGAAAGCTCAGTACAAAAATGCTTAAATCTGTGGTGTGGCGGCTTCTGCTCCTCAGGCTGCGCAGAAGCAGGGGCAATCTTCTATGCCTGCTGTCTGCAAAAAAGACTTGGTAGTTTATGTGCTTACTTTCCCAACACTAATTCTTATCCTCCTCCACCATTTCATGCTAAAATTTCACGCTGCCTCCTTTTGGCAGACCGATGCTTTTCTTAGGATGCACTCTCCAAGCCTGTGTTTTTCTTCCCTACTCTAACCCACATGCTGAGACACATCTCCTGACTTTTCTCTTTGACTCCTGCCTGCCAGGATCAGGGCCTTGAATCCATTCTTCCATTGCAGCAGAACTGCCTCACATTTCAGGAAGGAGATGGGTGAAGAGATCCAGCTAGAAAGGAAAGGCACGGCGCAAGCTGCTTGTAGTTAAAATCTCTGTCTCCTTTTATTTCTGGAGGAGGAACAGAAAATAAATCACTTTTCTCTGAACTTTAATGACAATAATATTTTTTGAGATGCTTTTATATTTTATTAAAAAATGTCTGGGTAATTATAGGTCTCAATCAGAAAAAAATGGTCATTTTTCTTGTTGTATGATAAGATGCCAACATCTGACAGGCAGAGGAAGGTCACTGCACAGAACTTTTAACTCTTTTTTTTATGTGTCTTCAGGTACTGTTTGAATGAATGGGTTTAGCTGACCTGCATTGCTTCACTGGTGAATTAGGGAGAGGAAAATTGTATCCATAGTATTCAAGACATGAAGGTAGGCAAAACTACGACGTTTGTGAATTTTCATTTTTAAATTTTGTTTTTAAATAGTGCTAGGAGTAGTATAAATCAAGGCTGTGTCTTAATGTAAGCAAATACAAGTTCTCCATCATTCTTACTCGTTGCAAATTCTGTAATATTTTCCAAATTGATTTTCTATTTAAGCATGTTTCTGTAGTAAGAGTTTTTTAATAAAAATTCCCATTCAGCCCTGCACATTGATGGATGAACGTGAACTCAGAAATTATGTGTAACTTCAAGCTGAGTATTTGTTGGGACACCAGGAGCACTTTGACCTCCCTGCCTTGTTTGTCACAGAATTAGCCCCTCATCTGGCCGTATTGTTGTCCAATTGCTCCAGTGGGGAAATGTCCCACACAACACTGTTAGCACTGAGTGATCTGGTAGGTGCAAGGGGTGCATCTAGTGATGCGCACATCTGCATCCCATGCAGCATTCCCCGGGCTGCCCCTTCCTGAGCCCCCTCTCTACTGGGAAGGGGTGGTTGGGCAGAAGTGGTGAAAAGCAAAGGGACATTTGGCATTTAGCAGATGCGGGTCCTCGGTTGCCACAAGGGCTATGCAGCTGTGGATGCGACACCGTGGGCAGCAGCTCATCCTACGAAGTGATACTGCTGCCTGATGCTGCAATGCAATGAGGCAACGTGGCTCTTCCATTACCAGAGACTACTGTCTGCACGCAGGCAAAGCAAGGCAGCACCTGCTCTGGGCTGGCGTGCGAGGGATGCGTTCCTGCATCTCTCCCTGCTCCGGCCGGGGGGTTCGATTCCGCGCCACAGAGGTAGGGCGTGAGCTCAGGGTCTCCGAGGCCCGAATTCCCCATGCGGGCTGGGAAAAGGCGATCCTGGGCTGGGGCAGTTGCTGCACGCTCGCCCGGCGCACCACCGATATCGCCCTCGCAGGGGCCGGCAGCGGCAGGCGGAGAGGGAGGCCGGGAGGGAAGGCGGAGGCGGACGGGAGGCGGGCGGCGCCGGGCGGGCGCCGAGGGGAGGCAGCGGCTGCGGGCCGGGCGGCGGCAGCCGGCGGGGTACCGCGCTGCGCCGCCGCGCCTCTCCCCGGCGCCGCGGAACGGAGGTGAGCGGGGGGCGGCGGTGGCGGAGCCGCGGTGGCACTTGTGCCCGGCGTGGTGGGGCGCTCCGCCCCCGGCCGCGCCGCACTCTTAAGGGCGCTGCTCGGTTGCGCTTCCCCGCGGCCCCGCTGCCTTCCACGTGCCGGGTGCTCGGAGCCTTGCGGTGCAGAAGCTGCCGCGCTGGCAGCCCTGGGCAGGGAGGTGGGGAGGACGGTGCTCGGTCCGGGTGCGCGCCGGCCGCGCTCCCCGTCGGCGGTCCGTAACGCTTGCAGTACTGCTGGCGAGGGCTCAGCCGCTTTCATCGGATCTGTCTCAGTAACCGAGCTACTTCGCTGCCTCTTTGCGTTATGCGCTATTAGAGCCTAGTGGTGCTTTCTGCATGGGGAGTTTTTGCCATCAGGAATGTCCTGAGATGGGAGATAAAGTGTAGAGTAACTCGCAGAATTGGCTGCTCCGTAAGTGATCGCTTCAAGTCCAAGTTCAGGGAGGGTACAAATTTGCTGGAGGCTTCAGTGCCGGTTACGTTAAAGCTTTAAAACATCAGATTGTGAGAGGAGAATGACTTGGAAGATGTTGGGACATTGTTTTGAAAATAAGTGCTTAACAGTGAGGGAAGAAAAACTGTGTGATTATCATCTCAGAACATTCCCAATCCAGTATTCCACTTTTGCCTGCGTTCGGGTTGATGAAAACTTTCAGTCTAGGAGTATGTTACAAAAACATCTGTTTATATACATAGTTTAACTGCTAGAATATACTAATTTCTCTGATGAGATGTATGATTACGTATGTTCTATATTTTACTTGCAGAAAATATGAAGGTACTGTAGAGTGTATCTACATTGAATAATGCATGCAGATAATTACTTTATCCTGTGGCTGCTGCACTATAATGTGATGCCATATCATAGCACTCAGAGAACAGGAAAATTAGATTTGTACCACAGACTAACATTATGGGATTTCTGCTACAAATGTCATTTGAACAATGGTATGCTTTTTACACTGTGTATGTCTTATTATTATTATTTTTAAATTACAGATGCCTTCTGCTTGCAAGGCTACTGAAATGTGTTGAGTGCTGCTTCTCCTCTTCTAACCATGAACAGTTCCAAATCACCAGGGCTGGCTGGATTTGGAATAATAAAAAACACAACCTGCCACACAGAGAAGAAGATTTCCGTTTTTTTTTCAATAATCTTCATGACGGTGGGAATTCTGTCCAACAGTCTTGCAATAGCAATTCTCATGAAAGCGTATCAGAGATTTAGACAAAAGTCCAAAGCCTCATTTTTGCTTCTTGCTAGTGGCTTGGTCATCACCGATCTCTTTGGCCACCTCATCAATGGAGCCATTGCGGTGTTTGTGTATGCGTCGGACAAAGACTGGATTCGATTTAACCAGTCCAACATTCTTTGCAGTGTTTTTGGCATCTGCATGGTTTTCTTTGGTTTGTGCCCGCTCTTTCTGGGCAGCGTGATGGCTGTTGAACGTTGCATTGGAGTCACCAAGCCAATATTTCACTCCACAAAAATGACTTCTAAACATGTGAAAATGATGTTGACTATGGTATGTCTGTTTGCTGTTCTTATAGCTTTGCTGCCTATTCTTAGGTTTAGAGCCTATCAAATTCAAGCATCGAGGACCTGGTGCTTCTATAAAACAGAACATGTTGAGGACTGGGAAGACAGATTTTATCTCTTATTTTTTTCTTGCCTTGGGTTACTGGCCCTTGCTATTTCATTCTTGTGCAATGCTGTCACAGGAATTACCCTCTTAAGGGTCAAATTTAAAAGTCAACAAAGACAAGGCAGATCGCATCATTTTGAAATGATCATTCAGCTCTTGGCTATAATGTGTGTTTCTTGCATTTGCTGGAGTCCATTCCTGGTAAGAGCCTAATGTGTTTGCCAATTTATAATGCACATCACTGTCTAAACTTATACTTTTTATCTCCAGGTTTACAGGTGCTTTAGCTGCGATAACAGTTCCATTGGTATTTTAGTGTATTAATTTTGCAGCATGTTGCCCATGATGTATGTACATTTTCTTCTGTAGAAAAGTTACTAATTATTCTTCACCTCTGATCGTAAGTGAAGTACATGGAACAAATAAAATGCATAGGGACTGTGAAGGCTTCATTACAGGTGCTGTGAAGCAGACAGTGGTAGCAGAGGGTTGGTGGAATAATTTAAAACGAATATTGAACTTGTCCAAAAATTCAGTGAAATCTTGGACTGGCAATTCTATTTAGTCTGTACTGTGGTTCCTGTCAGTTTTTATTTATGCTAGCCTGTTCTTTGTTATTATTACAGTTTACTGCTACTTGCGAACTACGCTACAGAAGATAACAGTTAAGAACATAAAAATTCTCCATTCCATTAGCAGGGTATTAAGGGCTTTGCTTTGGAGTTATGAAAAAAAAAAACAGTGGTTGGCAGTAGGTTAATGTAAAAATTTGGTTCAGACCTGATCAAGCTGTGTCCGTAATCCAGACAGATCTCTAGCAAAGCTGCTCTGTGCACTTGGGGTTCTTTCTGAGCTGTGTGGGCTGTTACTTAGGGCTCCTTGCTAGTAAGTGCTGTGACTCTTCTGAAGCAGTCGGTGGTGCTCAGGGTACCGTGTGCTGTCAGTGAATGGTGTCATTGGAAATGGGATTATGATATAGCAAAGTATTTGATGGCTCCTGTGGTACAATGACTTTTTAAAGGTGTTTAATAATGTTAACCAAACCAAGGCTGTTTTAATTTTTTGCTAGGGTGAGAGAGGTTAAGTCACAAGTAGTATTAAAGCTCAATTTGTTTCCTAGGAACAGTGTCTGATAGTTTTTCTCTGACGTGAACAAGGAGTAAATTTGATTAGAGTTTACAAAAACAGAAATTTAAACCTGAGATCTGAATCAGATCCAGTCATATCTCATCTGCTCACTGGCTTTGGTATAGAGTGGAGGTACCTGAACTGCTTCTAAATTAGATTCCAACAGCTGCAGCAGCTGGGTACATCTGGCAGATAGCAGCCAATTAACCCACTGTCACAGATGTGAAGGAGGGTGTTGGGGTATGCCAATGCCTCACTGAAATGCACAAAAACTGTCGCCTGTGTTCAACCGTGACAGAATTTCCTCTGCTTCTCTACTGTTTTTTCTAGACTTGCTCTACAACATAGTTGAAATTCATGTTAGGTTTTGTCAGTGCCCCAGCCGCTGAATATGCAGCATAAAGTCATCAGAGCAGTCCAGCAAGCTCATGTAATGATCTTACTTCCAGTAACTCCCAACACTTCAAAAATTCATTTGAGACAAATGACAGAATAGTTTTAAGGGTTGGCTTTAATTTTCATGGGAAAACTATATTTTATCTTTCTCTGACATTTATTTTCATATAAAGTAACTTTCCTTAAAGGCTGCAGTTACTTTGTTTGTCAAAAGAGCTATAGGTATTTTTCATCAAAAAGAGATATTTCATTTATCCAGTGTTTGAAGGAACACTAAGTTGCAACTATTCTGTTTGCTCTTGGTAATTTTAGTGACTTCTAAAACCATTTTAAAAAATATTCACAATCTTTAACAAAATCACCGTGCTACTTTTCTTACAAGTATTGACCTTCATTTAGGTTGTAGTTTACAATGAATTATTATTATTCCAGCAGAATTTTTTTTTTCATAGCCTTTTTAGAGCGTGGTGGTCTCATCAGCTGGTGATATAGACCAGTGAATGGCTTCTTCCTTAATTTTGTACTTAGTAGTTTTTGAGAATGGGTTGCAGAGGGAGGTGATGCACAAGCAGTTCTTGTCTATTCATCAGGAGCTGTATAAATTTCATGATGCAAATCTCTCATGCTTTCTGTGCATTGCAAGCTCTCAATGCTTTGCTCCTATGTCGCTTCAACTGAAGTGCACCAAACTATCACCAAAGTTAGCCCATCAGTACGGAAAAGCGTTTTACACTATGGGCAAATAAATGTGAGAAATCAAAAGTTTAAAAAGTCAGTGTAAGATAGGATTTAGTTCTTGGAAGTAAGTTTCAAGAAAATGAACATTTAATGTGTTAGGCAGAGAGTTCAGGAAAGGCAACAAGACCTGGTCCTTGGTGTAGACTTAGCTACTGGGATTGCAGAATGTACATCAAAGTTAATTATCTGAATTACCAGCTTTCTCTTAGTTTTGAAAGCATTCTGCTCAGAAAAAACAAAGAGAATTGTAAGCACAGCGTTAATGTAGAGAGCTTTATTGGACAGCAGTGGAGTATGCAGACTGGGTGGAACAGTTTTGCTAAGAACATACTGCTATAGCGCTGCAACAAAGAGATCCGGAATTTATCAAGGTGTGTGATTTATGGTGAATTACTGATTCAAATCTACACTTGTATTTATCTGAAAACTCTCAGGGCTTTTAATTTGTGAAATTAATGGTTTAGATTCTATAAGTAGCATATACCTACATAAGTATATCTTGAAATAAATACATTCAGGCATCCATAAATTAAATTATTTTACAAAAAATCTAATTACATGTTTGCTTTGCATTCATTTGCTTGTTTAATTTTTTCGTAAGGTGAAATCTAGAAGTCAGTGTCAGTCTTTGAAACTGAGAATTTTACCCATGCCCTCTGACCTGTGGGATGTATACAATAAAATGTTTGAGAGTGACTCACCCCTGTCTAAACCAAAGCAATTAGAAACCAAACAAACATTTTGAAGAGAAGGCAGAAAAAGGCGATATAGTTTATGCTACATGTGTTTTGCAAGTATTAGAGCTGGGATTTATTCAAAGTGATTTGCCATCTGACGGGTTTACTTTGTTTATTTTTCTTGTGTTTTTAATCTAGTCTGGTGTTACATCAATTGTCATATATGTGTGGTTAACAAAAGTCTATCCAATATTGTTATCTGGTGCAGATTTGCTTTATTGCTGCATTTATATATATATATATATATATATGTATATATATTTCAATTGGAGTTATTTATTCAGTCACTGTCATTTGTTAAAATCTCCCTTAAATGGCATTAGACCCCAAATCACCGTTCACAGTGTCTGTTGTGGAACTGAGCTTGACTTATGCACAAAACAGGTGTGTATTATATTATAATACATAATATTATAATCTATCACCACCTCCATTTTAAGACACCTGGAGATCTGAAGCATTTTTCAGAAACAGAGCCCATGGTGTGGCTGGGACTGTTGGACAGGGACTTTCTTCTGATTTATTTTGTGAAGCTCTCTTTTTTTTCTTGTTTGCTCCTCAAAAATGGGCAGCTTTCTCAAGTTCTCTGCAACTGTGTAGGAATTCTTCCATAAGGGAGTGAGGGGAAGAAGGAATTTATCATTTAAGGAACGTTATTCCTTAAATTCCTCCATAATTCTTAAATACAGACAGCAAGGAATCTGTCAGCTGGAAGTTATCAACCTGCTTATTCCTTTGTGGGGAAACATTTATCTTCTGAGGAGCTGAAAGGGAGAGGAAACTGACACAAAAGAACAAGTGAAATTCATGACTTTTCCAATAATCTGTGTGGTCAGTGATTCACAGAGGCACATTTATTCTTACATCCAAATCATTTTGTTTTGTGATGGGTAATTCCAGGAATATATGTTCCAAAGATAGTAACATCAACTTCTATGTGTAATAAGTCATCTTTTTTCATCCTTGCTTGTCTTAAGATATGTGAAATTTGTTGGATAAATGTGGTCCCTAGGGCTTGGATTCTCAAAGCAAATAGCTGGGTTGGAGCGTTTTGTGACAAGCATAGCTGACAACATAAATTGTTTCATGAAGTTGGCCTGCCATGAAGCAGCTTGGCTTTGGAGCTATGTTCGTTTGAGCAGATCCTGACTTCAGTACATCAGGTTCTGTGGGTCTCAACAATTAGGCACATTTTAAATTCTATTTCTGTGGAAGCGAAGTGAACTTCCTGTAATTATGGACAAGAGGGGTTTATTTCACAGAGATTTGTCTACAGGAACAAATTATGATATGGAAAAAAGTCTAATCCTTTTCATGTGTGAAACATGTCTTAGCATGAAAAAAATACTGTTACATTTAAATTATTCTTAAGATCTTTTTTTCCATGCAGTTATCTGAATCTTGTCATTCTGGTTTCACCTCCCCTCTGATGCAGAAAATAGCCACTTCTTCTGTTTTGGTTTTTTGTTGTTGTTTTGCTTGTTTGTTGAAAAGAACTCTGCTATTTATTTCTTATAATTAAATCCACTCTTGTTCAGCTGCTATTTTTGCTACCTTGGTTAATTTCTAGCAGTCAGTTCTCATGTCGTCTCTTCTCTTTCCAATTTGTTATTCTAATTGTGTCTAAACTCTGACTTGGTGTCCTCTGATTGTTGAATGCAACGAGGCTCAATGGTTGTTTTTTGTGCATCTAGGGCTGCACTTAGCTTCCAGTTTGCTGAATCAGTCCAACCTGGAATTCTGGTCTTAGTGGTCCTCCAGTGGACACGCTGCTGTGGGAGGCGAGAAGGGCAGTGCTGTGCTGATGGGGCTGCTCTCAGTGCAATATCCTTACCCTGGCTTCTGCCCCAGTTGTTTCAGTGGATATTTCAGGTGCTGAGGCAAGCTCACAGTTGGTACGTGATAAAGGAAGTTGGTGGATTGTAGTCTTTACTGTAACTAAATTCTGGGCCATGTTGTTGCATATTGTACAAGGCACTTTTCTGTACAAGGCAATCCTTTGTGCATCTCATTTTCATGTTTTTGTATGTGTACTCATGTATATACGTGCACAACAACACTTAGTCAGGAGTTTACACTCAAGTTGCACTTGAAGAGTCTTAGTGTATTTTTTATAAGCTGTCTGAACTTCCTTTATACTAATGTATGCTTATATGTGTAGTGGGGATCATTTATATGGGCTCATTGCTTTACTAGAGCTGTTTGTTTGCCTTTAAATTTTGTTGGTTGTATTGTCACTAGAACAGAATAATTACTTAAAAGTTCTCTTGTGCTCTCTGGCGGGTGATTTTCATAGTTGGAAAATATGGCAGACACAAGTCCCAGGATGCCAGTCCACATCTCACCAGTGGGGCCCTTGTAGCTGAATGCAGGGCAGCCTCCGTGGCTCTCCTGAGTGACTGCTTGGCCACAGCCACTGTTGACAGATGTTGCCAGTCAAAGCTGCAGCCAGCATGAGGTTGCTTGCTGCACAGGCACTGTGAATTTTAGAATCATGGACTTAGGTTGGAAGGGACCTTAAAGGCCATTTCCAACCCCCTGCTGATTATGGCTCTATCTCTAGAGTGAAGCATCAATACAGCAGTGGTTATGGTCTGCTGTAGGTTGTTATTTCTTCTCCAGAACTTTCTACCTTAGAAGTGGTCAGAGCAGGAGCAACATTTCACTGAATAAAATACTTCCTGATTTCCTCTGGGGAAGAAACATTTTCTTGTATGAGTTTGGAGGTCTTTCAAGCCTGCAAAGGCTTTCAATTTCCCTAATATCACAGACTTTTGTTACTTGCCAAGTTTAACACTGCGCAAATTCGGTTACTATTCTATCTTGAGTTCCTCTCAATGAGTTGCTGATATTCAAGGTTACATTGTCGAAGTGTTTCTGTGCCATTCCTAATATTCACTATAGGCCAAAAGATATTGTGGAATAAATTGCTGACTTTAGAGATTAATAAGATTGAGAGGAAAGGAACACTGATTTTGGATGAGTAATGCTCAAGTAAGTAAGCTCACCTAAAATAATACTGAATTTCAAAGATACTCTCTTAGTGTTCAGAATCATTCTGTTCCTCTTTTCACCTTTTGCAGTATGTAGAGCTCTTAATGTCTTTGCCTTTCTGAGAATTATGATTCATTTTTTAAAAATGTTTTTAACTGTGGGCCAGGGCTTAGTTTATCATAGACTACTTAGAAAGTCTCTATTAAATGTGGCTGTTTGTAATGTAAATGTAAATGTTTGCCTCCCTCTCACAGAAGCCAGGCAGTTGAGCAGCTCTCAACAGTAAAGAAGAAGAAATGAACAGTAGTCAGAGTATTGTCCTGTGGTAGGGATGGGAACCAGGAAAGAAAGAAGATCTGTGGCTGACAGGTTGTCTACTACCAGTAAAGATTTTGGAAGAAGCATAATTATAGTTTTTGTTATTTATTTTTACTTGTGCTGTTTGGAAAAACTTATGTAAAGCCTTTTTCTGAAAATGCAGTGCCATCAGGATGCAATGAGGTTACTTTGCTTTGGAGAGATAAAGTAGGGAAGGCAGAATTCCAACCACATAAAAACACTGCCTTTTCAAAATAATGTGGTACTGTTTTTATTTCAAAATTACTTGCCACTTGATTTTTAAATTTGAATTTTATATACAAAATTAAACCATACTAGTCTATAATAATATAAACAATATTTAATTCCAGATCGATGTCAATGGCTATCATAGAAAATTTTGATTTTTTTTTTTCAGTTTTGAAGTTGCCATTCAAATTCTGAAAACCTAAACCAAGTTACTATTCTTAACCTCACCTCCTTTATTCTATTGGTATGCTGTGATAGATGTAGAAAGTTTGAGGTACTTTCCAATTTTGTTCGATATGAGTGGATTCTCTGTTTCCTAGGTATGACACTTATTCAGGCCTTTCTTGCTAGAAAATATCGTGCACTGCATAACCGTTTTTGGAAAATGTTATACACTGCATAACCATTTTTGGATTGTTATTTTAGGAAAGATCTTTTTTCTGACTATCAGAAGCCTTTAAATGGTAAACTTGTTGTGGAAAAGTCTCTGGGACAAGTGCAATCACATGGAGTAACTCCAGAAACTCACCAGGTTTCACAGGACAGAATTCTATGTGCAGTACACATTCGTATATTTTGTAAGATAATAATTGTGTTATTTTGTTAATACCATTCTTAGGTGTTTTTTTTCATAGTGATTATAAATATTTTTTAGTAGAAGTTACTTATCTCAGTAGTGCAGAATTTGTTAATGTCTGAGGGAATACATTGTTTGGTTCCACCTCTGGGAAATAGGCTGTTTAGCTTTAAAATAGAGCAATTCTAATTCAGTTCTTTTCATTCTTGTTTCATCTTGTTTTTAGGACTTAAATTTTACATTAAAATAATCAGAAGTTGTGGAATTACAGCTGTTTACTTGGGTTATAAACTCCCTCAGGAAGGAGAGGTTCTTATTATTGTATGCATGTACAGTGTTGAGCAGAACAGGAGCACAACACCATGCTGGGATCTGTGAATGCTGCTCTTAAAATCATAACGATTAGGTAGCAGAACATTGCCAAAATGCTTTACACAAGCAGTTACAGTGAAATTTTGGTAAATGCAGTTTATTTTTTCAGATTCATTCACATTTTGGATGAGATGAAGTGGCTGAGGAGGTGAACCTGAGCTGTGCTATAGTCAATACAATACCTCTTGCTGAAGGATTCTTCTTATCGACTACACAGATAGAGCAGAAGAGAGGTGGAGAGTAAACTTTTTTTGGGAGCTCCTTTTAATGAGCTGTGTGAAGACATGTGTGTGTCAAACTGGATGTTTCAGCACTGGAGCTGTTTCTGCATGATTGTCTACAGGAGGCTGAATTGTGCCTCGATAGTAAACTCACAGAAACCAAAGATTACTTTCTCATTGGAGAACCAGAAGTTAATGTCTGATCTCCAGCTGCTTGCCATCTCAGACCTGTGTGCTCCCAGCACTCCCATCTACCTCACTGCATGGAATGGTGTGAAAACAGTCCATGCAAATGATAGCAATTTGTTTTAGGATTTACAGTATGTTAGTGTGTTAGAAATAAAAGTGAATCTACGTAGTAGTCACTTATGTTTACCAGGAGTGTGGGTTTGCAGAAGTACTGAGAAATAAATCAGTCTTAAGTGGAGATTTAATTTTTAGTTCCCTCTCCACCTAAAAGGTCATCCAACTGCACAGAAGCTCCTTTTAATTTATTTGCCAACATTAGAAATAAAAATATTTTAAATTAAATATTCCAATTTTGTAAATGTAATATAAATTTATTAGCCCTGGTAGTTCAGTTCATAGCTTCTGAGTGCACTTCTTCCAAGTGATATATAGAATAAGTTGCTTTAATAAGGGAACACTTCACACCTTCCTTTGTCTCCAGCCAGATCTGTAAATACAGCAAATCAGATAGCATGAGGTCATGAAGTAACTAGTATTCCAGTCCGTATTTAAAAAAGATCTAATTTTTCTTTACTGTATAGCTGTATGTATGGTAAACATAAACACACATGAAATATAACTACAAATTAACATTTTTTTTCCTATGCTCATGTAATCAGCACTATAGTTTCATTGAACATTAAATAGGAGGTCTGACTCCTTTGATAGACAATAGGTTCATTACTTTTTTAGACCTGTCATTACTTGAGGCCTTGTGGACATCCTCACACATCAGTGCTATCTGCATTCTAGAAGAGATGAAGAGGCTATTATTTGTCATGACATACTCAGGGTAGAATTCTTCTCCCTTTTTTTCCTGCTTCTACTGTGCATGGGTATCTCTCATTTCAGTTGTATCTGCCTTGAAAGTCTTTGAAAGCCTTTATATATGTGCCATTTCTCTGAAATCAAGGAGTAATCGGTCCAAGGAGTCCTTGGAGAATTCAGCCTAATTCTTGGATTATTATGCAGATGTAACAAGTCTGAGAGAATGACAAACATGACAACCAGCAGTTCCTGCAACCTTTATAGAATTACATTTTTTGCTCTTGAAGAAGTAAGTGAGAGGTTTGCCTCTGGTTGGTAGTGGGTGCTGAATCTGTATTGCATCTTTCCTCTTACGTGTAAATCCAGTGGAGGATAACTTTAGTAATGAAGCAGCATGAATGTAATGGTATTTGGAAAGGCAGTCTACTTCTAAGACATTCGTTTGATCTCTTGCATAACAGTAGTTAAATGCTGAATTCATTGTATAGATATGGACCTTTGCAGCTCCTTTCTCCCAGATTGTCTGTATATTGCCTCTTTTTACTCTATTCTCATAGTTGTCTCCTTCCTCCTAGTGTTATGTGTTTGTTGTGATTCTTTATTTGGCCATTTGTATTAGTCAGTGAAATTCTGTTGCTTCTGTGTAAATCAGTGAGAGTCATCAGTTAAAAATGTGATTATTTTCCAAGTGACTGTGAAAGCGTGCAAGCAAATCCAATACAAAAGAAGTGATATGCTAATTTCTGGCTATGAAGGTTTTCCCAACTGTCTCTCTTGGAAGAGTGGACGGATCCTTAATATGTCTAGTTCTTACATCTTCAAATACTTATTTTGCTATATTGTGTTTCTCAGGATGGTCCTTATTATAAATATTGTTTTCTGGTCCTGACAGATCTCACAGTTGTCTTTAAAGTTTCAGCATTGCTGGGTAAAAAACATTTACATTTTATCTGTAATATTAATTTTCTGTACAAAAGATTTTTGTCATATGCCTTGTTAGGCAGTAATGCAGTCTATGTACTTTCAGTATGAAGTGAGTCATATGCTGTTTTCAGTGCTAAACTCTTCTTTATCCATATCCATTGTTCTTTCAGTTCAGATAAGTTAATCAATTAAGCTGCTAGAGTAATTAAATTGTCAGCTAGCTGAACAAAAGTATGTGTAATTTTGAGGGGGAGAAGAGGATGAAGGGAAAAAAGATTTCAATCCAAGTTTGAAATATCTAGATTCTTTTGGAGAAACAAAGAGAAGCAACCTGGAATATTTTGTTCAAGCCCAAGCTGAGTGTAGGTTACTGTAGGTACTCTTGGAAAGCTGACAGAAAATAAAAGCTCTGGTTTTGGTTAATGTTTGCTAGCATATGCACACCAAAAACCCTTCTTTTTGCAGGGCTTACTTCATAATTGCATTTCTGCCTTATAGAGAGCATGATAATGCCAGAGGCAGTTAAAATATAAATGGTGAGTATAATGCTATGGCACTCTACATTTTGTTCAGTAATTTTGATAAATTCTTGCATACATAAAAATGTCATTTCAAATGATGCTTCTAAATGTTTGTTCAGAAAGCATATTGCCATGCATAAACATTTCGTCTGGAGCTGTAAAAACACAGATGGTGAAAATATCCCCCTGGCTCTAATGGCACAGTAGTAGAGTGCAATAGACTAAGTCCTCTGCAGAACTGAGCCTGCTTGAGGAGAGCAGAAAGTCCAGAAGAACTGAATGACCTCAGTGAGGAGCAGTTATGTGGCAAGGTCAGGTGGAGCTGAGCTGCTGGACGTCAAACATCCAATGTCCTGGCTGCAGTGTTGTCTGTATGCTGCCAGTCTGTGGTCCTTTGGTGTTTAGTTGCAGTGAGTTCTGACCTACCAATTTTCAGGGGTAGTTTTGATCTTGCCAGAAGGAGAGATACATTCATGAAGCAGTGTCACTGACTTTTGAAGAATTACCTGATGATAGAATCAACTGAGTTTGAGAAAGAAAGATTTGAAATTATATTCACTGACTTCATACAAAATGTTGCGTTTTCCTGTTTCGCAGAATGACAGAATCATGGGGGTTGGAAGGGACCTCTGGAGATCATCTAATCTGAATCCCACTGCTAAAGCAGATTCTGAGCTCTGAGTATCTTCTCCATTACAATACCTAAAAGGCTTACATATCTCCATGTTAGAGGTGGTAAATGTGGAGCATGCAGAGGCTAAGTAAACTGCCACAGAAGGTTTTGCAACCTCAGCTACCTCTGGTCCAAATCTTTTCAGATTCTGTCTCCTCCTTATTTGTGTCCTGTCTTTCCCATAGAGGATTGTGACTCTGACAGGGCAGATATCTTGGACTGTGTTTAGTGGAATACTAAGTAAACATGAATGGTTAAGGATGTGTAACATGGCAGGTAGGTGTCACCTTTCTTGACTTATGTGTGGTAGACTGGAAATTGATTTCAGGAGGCAGATGCAGATTTTCCCCAACTGAATAGTGAACCAGTGGATCCATTATTAATTTTAAATGATGTTATATTTTTTCACAGAAGTATACATGGCAGAAAAGGAGAATCCCTTATTTCACTTCTGCTTGCAAAGAGCTGATCCTGCAAAACATTACACATGGAGGCATTATGTATCCTGTTAAAAGTATCCACTAGACTTTGATCTGGAGGAAAACATGCTGATGCATTTTGTGTTATCCTTTTAAATAACATTAAAAAAAAATTGCTATGCTTGGTTAAAATATTCTTGCTTGGCCAAATGATTATCTGGTATATAAAATTTGAATGCATAGTTCACACTTTTATTTGAAAAGGGAAGGGAATACATTTGGGGAAAGACATGTTGCATATGTATAACGTGAAAAATTTAATGTGCTGTAAGTAGTACAGTGTATGTGCTTACATGGTGACTGCAGAAGTGCTGCACTAAATGATATTTTTCCTGGAAGCTGTTGCTTTTAAACTGACTTATACAAAAACAAATAGAAAATAAAATGAAGCTTACCCAGCTTTGTTGCAACAAATACTCAGTTTATATGCTGCAGTATTTACGAAACTATATTTGCAATCTGCTGTCAGCGTTTCTTCTTGCTGTTTTTAGGCGATACAAAATTGTACATCAAATGTGCATGGAATTTTTATCTCCTACTCTCTCTCTCTCCCCCTCCTTTGCATGTATTTTCTTAGTTTGTCTTTAGAGAACATTATAAATTATTATCTTTTAATCAAATCTTACCTACAGTAAACTGCTACTTCTTTGAAGTGTATTTGGATACTGGAAGTTCCAAAAACTTCCAGAAGTTAAAAATAATGAAATAGATATATTCTTTGTATCCGTAGAGAGCAACACAGTCCATAGAATACTACTGTGTATCCAGTGTGGTTTAGGAGGAGGGGATTTGCACCTCTGGATTCAACACGGGCATCTAGGACAGTGACAAAATATAAGTACTCTGCAAATACTGAAAAAAACATGGACTTCCTTAACCTTGATGGAAATTCTCATAAATGCTTCCAGTGGAATCCTAAAGAAGAGGTTTAGGAAGGTCTGTAAGGTTCCTACAAAGAAATGGAGACTAAAGGCTGACCTACAGGGGAAGAGAATTTCTATATTTGTTTACAAACAATGGAATTTGCCTGTCTGCTCTGCTTTCCATGCCAGTCTTTTGGTGACAGTCTTTTATCCAGTTTCCTGAAGTCAAGGATAGAATCTGTTTTTAGAGTTTATGAGCTAAAATGCATCAAAGTAGTACTAGAGTTTGCCTTATCTCCTAACTAGCTTTAAAGTCTGCTTCTTGTTTTGACTGGCTGTCCTTCAGTCCTAACAGGAATGTATCTGATCAGAACTGCCATGTAGCTTGTTAGTTATTCTCATCTAATTGAGATCCAATTGGAAGGGAAATTAAAGACATGCTGTTTATATTTGGAGTGTGGTGTGAAGCTCTGGAGCTAGCTGCTTCTGCTGCTTTTTTTCCCCAGTTTTCTTGCACTGAGCTCCGTACCAAAGGGAAATGACAATTCTCTAATGCTAAATGCAAGATGCAGTTGCAGAAGTCAACAATTCCAAAATGTTTTTAAAACTTTTTCATGTGACATTTTGGATCTTGAAAAGTAAGCTTTATTTGTAGCAAAACCTAAAATTGGAAAAAAATAATGGAGAAGTTTAATGCATTGTGTCAAGTTTGTGCTTGACACAAGTTTGGACTTGTCTGTATTTACTTTGGGGTTCAGGGAGCTCTTGGGTCTTAACTTAAACCAGCAAGAACTAATATGATTCAGAGAAACTTTGTTTAGAAAGTCAGAGTTTTTCACTAATGCTTTTAGAGTTATTTTCCTAAAGAATGTTTGAATTGTATTGGTTATATCAAGTAATACTTTCCTTTTTTTCATAAGCCAGGGAGACATATTACAGCTGTATCTGTATAAGCATTGTGTAACTCAGCAAAATACTGTTTGGACTTTCACATTACTAAATATGTTAGAAAATGTCATGAGTTACATTTCTTATTTACCAGCTGGGGATTAATTTTTTGAGTCATGCTGCTGAATCTGCATGGCTATTAAAATCGGTTGTTGAGATCAAAGGCAACCAGATAGGATGCAGTCATGTTTTGTTTCCTTCTTCCTCACTTGTGTACTACTGGCTACAGGCAACAGAATTCCTTAATCATATTAACCTGATAGACCTGGAGGAAAGGAAAAAAGCACATTGTTCTTTGAATTGGTTTCTCAGCTTGGGCCTAATTATTGAGCAGTATTAGCCAAATAAGAAGAAAAGTGACACTTCTGTGCCTTCAGAGGAGGTCTTGCTCCCGTAAGTCAGCATGGTAGCAAGCTCTGGTTCCAGTTCCTGAGCTAGAGACTCATGCCAGTTGTGACATGACTTTCTCACACCTATGGAGCAAAAACAGACTGGGTGTTTTGACTGAATGAAAAACTTCAAGGGATGGTAGTGCATGACACCTTTTAACTGTTTACAGTTTCAAAATGGTTTGAATTTAAAATTAAATAAGGATGAATATTGAAGTGTGATAGTAATAATTTATAACGAACTTAGCCCATGTTCTCCTCTTTGTCCTCTCTTGTTCTGCAGTTGGTTTCATTTGCCTGAAGCCTTCCTACATGTTGTCTCAGGTACAAAAGAGCTCCCACAGCAGTGCAGGTTGTTTGGAGGAGTGGATCTATTTCAGTTCATACCTAGAGACGATATTATGGTGCCATCTCTGCCGCTGCTGCTACTCTGCCAGATGTGTTTAGGATAAAAAATACTTAGGATTATGCTGTGCTTGGAGCTGGACTGAGATTTTGTCTTACTCCAGGCCTATGTAGAATTCTCAGCCTTGCAGATCTTCAAAAAGTTGATATATTGCTTTATGGTGGTTTTAGTTATAAAAAAAAAAAGAAAAATAGTTTCTTATTTCTGAATAACACTCCCAGATAATTTAAGAAAATTCATATTTTAAGAAATACAATTTGTAGATAAAATTTTATCTCAATACTTCCAGTACTGGGATTCACAGCTGACGTGCTTAAGCATTTAACTATGTGCACAAGCTGTATCTTCTATTTGCTACTTGTACTCAAATACATTATTCTGTGTACATCCAGTATACAAAAGACATAACTTAAATATTCCAGATGAAGCTTATCCAAGTACCAGAATCCATAAAATTATGCATCACATTTCCTGATTGTTAGATAGCACTTTAACGGCATCCATAATCCAGACAGACTTACTTAGTGTTTAGGCAGCAAGTTGAACAACAAACGAGTTTATTCACTTAGAGATTATTAATACTAAATAGAAAGGAATCTCTCAAGTTTTCTTGATATGTAAGAAAATGATAGTTTTTCAAAATACAGATGCAGCTACTCTTCTTAAGTGGCCACCTCTGCTGCCACTTTTTCTGGGCATAGAATTAATTTGGATTTGGCATTTATTAACTTTTCAGAATGAGAGAGAAAAACAAATGGAATTTTGAAGTCCTCACAGAAACATCTAGATGTAAATTAGGAAGCTGTATATCTGTATTAAGCCAAACATGCTATATATCAGATAAGGATGTTAGTCTGAACTCTGATGCCGCTGTCTTTTGCTGCCCAGTTCTACTACCATGAGTAAGGAGTACTCCATCTGAATTTGGCTTGTGGTATCGGACCTCTAATAAATAAAATGTTGGACTGCCCTGAGAAAACATCCCATGCAAAAGTCAAAGGACTTGTCTAAGTTTGGGTGGGCTGTTGATGTCAGAGAGGAATGCACCCAACAGTTGTGGGGTGAAAGGCAGATTCAGTAAACTGACTTGTAGCTATTTGTGTTGGCACGGTGCTCAGACATTCCTCCCCCTCCTCTCACTGGTTCCCAGCTGTGCCTCTGCCAGTCTTACCAGCTTCCCTAGGAATGTTCCTGTGGGCTCTCCTCTCTGCTCCCACAGTTGTCTATGCAGAAACGCTTAACCAAATGCCTAACCAAGAAAGTACAGTCTCCTCTTGTGCATTCACTCTGCTTCCCTATGGAAATTATTCTCCAGATGTGGTGACCTGCAAGATACAGACTGAGCCTAGCAGTACTGAGAATTATCTTAAAGAAGTGAAATGGGTTTGCTGGAATCTTGAGCAGTAGCTTTTTTCTCTTCATTCATTTTTTTTTGTATTCTTCTTCTTCTTTTTTTTTTTTTTACAATGTATCTGTGAAAATAGGACATTGTACTTGTACAGACTGACCCTACCTCTCATCACTCAATAAATCAGTGTACTCATAGCATCAGTTGCAAAATATCTCGTTTCTTAGTTACTTAACTGTATCACTTTAAATGCTTTGGAACTGAAAGCCGTACAGTGTTTCATCTTTCTACCAAAAAAGTCTTCATGTGCTTTTAACATTAATAATAGAGAGAGATAATTTACCATTCTCTGGCACATTCCTGGCTTTCCACAGTCGGGCTTTCTTCACACAGGAACTCAGGTTACAAAACCTCAGTGGCAGAAAGCCTACAGAGGTCTCTGCAGGGCAGGAGCCCCAACAATGTGGGCTGGTGATTCAGTGCATAGGCTGCAGCCCTACAAGACTGGAGGCCAGCCACAGTTTACAGAGCTGTGTTGGGCTTGTGTGCCCATTGGGTATCCTCTGCCAGAGGTAATCTTGCTGCGCTGGACTGAGAAACTAAATGTTGGTGAATGACTGTGAAAAAGTAAATACTCTTTGTAAAATTATTCTGATCTAATGGTGTCCTCTATCCATTAAAAAATGCAGCCCTGGAATAATCGAGTCATGCTTTGATAGCTTAGATTCTGGCTAATTGCTATGAGAGTGGAGTTGGTCTCTTCTCACTGGTGACAGGTGATGGGACAAGGGGAAATGGCCTCAAGTTGCACCAGGGGAGGCTTAGGTTGGATATCAGGAAAAACTTATATACAGAAAGGGTTGTTAAGCACTGGAATGGGCTCCTCATGGAGGTGGTTGAGTCACCATCACTGAATGTGTTTAAAAACTGTTTGGATGTGGTGCTCAGGGACGTGATCTAGTAGTAGGTTGTTAGGGTAGTATGGTTAGGTTGCAGTTAGACTTGATGATCTTGAAGGTTTTTTCCAACCTGAGCTATTCTATGATTCTATGAAATTAGTTCCTGTTTCTGGAGGCTTTTCTCTGTCTGGTCACCATCATCCATTTAAGTTTCAGCAGAAGTAGTTCAGCAGAAACGTGTTCATCCTTTCTAAGACAGGAGAGAATTTCTAGAACAATAACTGTTACATGCACAAAAATATTAACTTTGGAATGGAAATGCACTGATGCTGTGAAGATGCAATGCTTAATGACACTGTTGAAATGATTTCACTCATTTACATGCTCACTTGCTGTATTTTTTTGATGCATAATTTTAAAATGTTCAATTTTCAGGTTTCAATGGCCAGAATTGGGATAAATGCAAGTCATTCAAAGGAGAACTGTGAAACAATACTTTTCGCTCTCCGAATGGCAACATGGAATCAGATTTTAGATCCCTGGGTGTACATTCTTCTCCGGAAAGCCGTTCTTAAAAACCTGTACAAGATCACAAGGGGATGTTGTGGCATGCACATCATAAACTTACACATGTGGGAACTCAGCTCCATCAAGAATTCTTTAAAGGTTGCAGCAATATCTGAGTCACCACTAAGTTCCAAACAAATAAATCTACAGCCGCTCAGCTCGACAGGGCAATAAAATTAAGAACAGCATATGAAGAGATGATGGAAGCAATGCTCATAGACGGGCAATACTTTACAATGAATTCTAAGGCTCAGTGGTTTGGCATTTGTTTTAAATCATGAATGATTTTCTCTTGTTGCTTACCAGTTTGATATTGCTACTCCAGAAGATGCACTTGAATGTTTTAAGTCACGTTAGTGTACATCTCTGCCAAAACTGGCTGTAGAATGATAAAGCTCCCTAGATTACTCCTAGGTACTAAAATGAACAGGGTTCCAAATCCTTTACCTTAGCAGGATTCTTGAAAAAACATACAGGTGAGAAAATGTTCTCTAAGGTGTTTTTTAAATGGGGTAGCTGCATCTACCAGTGATACTCCCAAAGCCTTTGCAAAGACAATGCTTCATAGAAAAAAGTCCACCATCCTTTCCCTAAGGGGAAGGAAGCCTTTGCTTCTAGGCAATTCATTTTCCCATGGATGTATAAAGGATGTTCTGTTTGTGGCTAGCTTAGTAAATGATCTAGTTTGTTTGGTTCATTGACTTGAACTGTTGATTATTTACTGTTGCACGAATTTCTGGGAGAGCTGCAAATTTCATCAGCATATGTATCCCTTTCCAACCCCTGATACAACATCAGGTTCCCTGTGAGAACACAGTTAGAAGCAGATGAGCTCAGCTTGCTTACAGTTACATTTTAGACCTATTGGTGAGTTGTTAGTCTTTTCAGTAAATTTTATTGAAATTAACAGACATAAAGCTGTGGTTAGTCTGTATAAAAAGTAGGGATTATTTTTATTTATTTTTTCTATCCCCAACTGAAGAAAATTCCTTGAAGGGTTCCCCTACTATATAAACAGAAATGCTCATAAGGTACCTCTGCTCAAATTGTAAAAGGTCACACAGGTCTCATGTAAAACCATTGTGTAGAGAACTACAGAGAACTGCTCTGAGTGTGGTTGTTATTTGTGAAAGCAAACTGCATACTTGATGTTTGCAGGATCCATATCTTAAGTGCTGAGTACATGCAGTATATTTTAAGGTGTCTGAAGGTTTCAAGGACTTTATGCAGGAGGCCCTTAACCTCTATTGCTGCTAAAAGAAGCGTTGGCTTTTGTGACTGTACTTTGTTTAGAAGCAAAAATGAGAGTATCAGACTTTGTAACACAAGAATTATTTTAAGATAGAACTATTTTATTTTTACCTATTTAACTTCAAACAATAATGAGTGAATTGTTAGTACATTTGGACTAAGTAGTTAAAAATTGTTTCACCAAGAAGACAGTCTGAGAGACCAAAACTATTCACAAAGTACCAATTCACGTTGCTTGTGAGAACAGTTTGAGTTGGAAAATAATTTAAAAAAAAGTTAAAATATTTCAAATTTTTGTTTTAAAAAAGTTAGAAAATTAATGGGTTAAATAAGCTTGTAATGAAATGAAATGCTTTTTTTTCTGCGATTTATTTTGCCGATCACAGAAAATATAAAACATGTACGTATTTGATGGTGGTATAAGCTCAGTAGTGTTGCTTCTTGTGAGTTCCACTGAAATCTAGGAGCATTCAGTCAGTGCTCAATTTGGCCTTTTCATTTTGTAGAATGTGATGCCAGTGTATCTGTTGACATAACTTATTTGTTCTTGTTTTAGCAGCTGCAGAACAATGTTGGTCCGTAAATTGTTGAAGTGTTTGATCAGTGAATAAAGCTCATCAGTGTTCCATTTTGTTATGTGAGTAAATGTAGCTTGTGTAGTTCATACTGGTTGACTTGTAAAACAAGAAAAGTTTATATGTATATGTGATTTCTTATATTTTGTGAACTATTGCAACTATTGTAAATTGCAGAGCCTCATTAAAGTTATCAAACCGTGTCTTAAGAGTTACGATATTTTTGTATGACAGAAGGTAACCCAAGTTGCTAAAATAAGCCTTATTACAACCCCCTATTGAATTCAAACTGACCAGTGCCATTCACAACCATGACAGGAATGAGGAGGTAGTAAGGATGACAGTGAGGATGCAAATAGTAGGTCTTAATGTTCATAGCCCAGTGTAACCAGCGGTCTAAGGCAGACAAGGTCAAGTTCTGATGATCCATGCTTAGAAAATGTGAGTAGAAGTGTTTGTACTCAAATAGTTGCCAACATGTTACACAGATACTGATTAGTTTCACATGCACTGTGAGTTCTGAAAAAAATACTTTCGTTTTCCTGTTACTATTTTGTCTTGTCCATTGGCAGCTCAGGATGCAGCCACCCATGAGTCTGTTACCTCTGAAAGTGATTTGATTACCATTGTGTTTGGTCTCATAGGAGATGTGCTGTGTTGTATGACTAGCAAATTATATGTTTTATAGAATATAAGATTATAGAAAAAAAACAACAACAAAAACCAGGACACCTTCTGAGTAGGATCCAAGCATGCTCAGGCAGGAAGAACAGGGCAGGCTGTCTTGTGCTGTGCCGCTGAGCTCTGCACAGGCTGTGCTGCCTGCTCGCTGCTGGGCAGCAATTAGTGCCTCCAGAGCAGGCAGGGGCAGTCTGGTGGGTTGAAAGTGAATCTCGTTTCTGATTAATGACTGAGGAAATACTCAGGGTGGGAGAATGGGAGAATATTATAATCTAATAGGGAGCTTAAGAAAGGGCAGGCTGTATAATGAAGCAAGTTATCCTAAAACAAGGCCCCAGCCTAGTCTGAAACTGCTTGCTGAGGCAAAGAAGGCCTCAATAACAAGTTGCTCATCACTGGGATTAGCAAAGACCTGTGGTTTGTTAGCTGTATACAAAAACAGAAAACAAGGTTCAATGTTTTTTTTTTTAATCTGATTCCTGAGGCAAAGTATCCATCTTTCTATTACTTGTGTGGGTTTTTTTTCTTTTTTTTTTTTAATATTTGTATATAAACATTTTTATTTTCTTGTTACCTTAATCTGACACATTAGGAATGAGTTAATCTTAATACTTGCTAAGAACTCCTAAATGCTCACAGTGTAATGCTGTTACAAAAATGAAGGAAAGAGCGGCTGTTTTATAAGTAGTTGCATCCTGTTTTCTTGAGATAACAGTGAACCTACCACTTTGTGATATGGAATACATACAAGGAAAAAAAAAGTAATTACGAGTTCTAATACCCATTGTCTAAAAGATGATAAGAGTGTGTATCTCAGGTGGAAACTACTACATGTTAATACTATGTTGATTGATTTAGTAATAACATGAACTTTATTCTCATATAAATGAATTTTCAAAGGTGAGTTAGTCATCCATTATTAGTAGGTGCAAGAACATGGGAACTGGTGATGATGGCTGTTGGGTGTCTTATGGCTACTAGGCTCGGATGTTGGAGCTGAGTAAGCAATGAGACAAATGTCATATTTGGTTCTTTACGTGGAACAGCCACCATCATAGCGCAGTCTTACATGATTGCTTGCACATCCAGATGGATGCTTTGGAAGGAGGCAATTGTCTTTGCAAATACAACAGTTCACACTGTTAAGTAAGTGATCTCCTCTGAACTGAGATATTTGCCAGGCTGCTACTCTATCAGCTTCTTGGGCTTCTGGGGCACCTTAGGAGTGAGTTGGCTGAAATGTGGTATGGCCACATGCTGGCACCACTTCTTTTGTATGACTTTTGGCTTTGGCTACGCTGTGAGTTGAATGAACTTGTGAAAATGACAAAAAAAATTAATGCAGCAAAATAAGGAGTAGCTGTTTACAGACATAGTGTGTTGAATTGTTCTATGTTGCAGTGCCAGAAATAGAGCAGGGGAAAAGTGAAGGGTGCGTGGGGGGAATCCAGCAGCACAGGGAAAGGCTATGAGACCTCCACACAGGGCAGATGTTAATTTTACTCAACTGTTCTATGAAGCCATACCCTTGGCAGGAGATCAGGCTGATGAGCAGGACTTATATTTAATTATCATTGCAGGATTCTTCAATATAATTCACATATTCATTAACTGATCCTTTCTTCAGGCTTTTCCGAGCTTCCCTTCTTATTTAAACTAATTAGGTCAGGATTAATTTCTTCTTGTGGAGGCCAAAAAAGGAAATGATTGTTGGAGTCTTTTCACTATCATGTTTGCACTTTGCAAAAGGCTTATGTGGCAAGATTTTTTGGAGGAACTGGGGTAGTGAAGGAGGCATCAGGATTGGCCTCTGTGAGCAGAGCCCAGCAGGTACCCCATGAGCCAGCTCAGATTAGAGATGGCTCCAAAAAGGACCCACCACTAGCAAGAGCTGAGCCAGTGAGTGATGTTGGTTGCATTTCTGTGAGAGCAGATTTAAGAAAGGAAAGTAAGAGAGAAACAATGTGCAGACACTGAGGTCAGTGCAGAAGGAGGGCAGGAAGTGCTCCAGACGTGGAGCAGAAGTTCCCTGCAGCCCAGGTGAGGCCCATGGAGGAGCAGGCTGTTTCCTTCTGCTGCCATGGGCACCAAGCAGAGTAGATCTCCAAGTGCAGCCCATAGAAGAGCCCTCTGTACAGTGGTGGATGAGACCTGAAGGAGGCCACTGCCCATGTAGAGCCCCTGCAGGAACAGGCTCTGGGCCAGAGCTGCAGCCTGGGAGAGGAGCTCGTGATGGAGAAGGTCTGGGGGAGCTGCTGCCTGTGGAGACCTGTGCTGGAGCATGAAGGGTGGTTGCTGTGGTACTGACCTATGTTGGAGCAGTGCTTGGAGAGCCCCCACTCACCTGTAGGCAGAAGAGGATGGATGGGGAGATGATGTTTTCAGTTTGATTTTAGTTTCTCACTGCTCTAGACAGTAATCTGGTAATAAATCACATTAATCTCCCTTACGCTAGGAGTCTTTCCTGTGACAGTAATTGGTGCATGATTTCTGTGTCCTTATATCAACTCATACCGTATTTTATTCACCCTATCCTCTTGAGGAGCAAGAGAGAGAGAGCAGCATGTTAGCAGAGCCATCTACCACCACACCTTCCCTGGTAAGTAGTACCCATATTTTTTATCACTTTTTCTTCTCTTTAATAACGTCTAGTGAATTGAAATGATTTCTGGTCTGATCCTTAGTACAGCTTATGCTCCACTTTTATGCAGAGCATAAGCGTACGTTCGTGGCCCACACTTCTGTATTTAGGTAACTTAAATGCTATGGATAAATACAAACTAATACTAGCAGGCTTCCCTTTCAGAGATCTGAGCTTGAAAAATTTTTAGAGATTTCTATTTAGAAGAGATAGGTGCTACAGTTGACGAATATATCTATTTATGCCTGAGGGAAACCCAGGCACCTGACTGGAGAGCCTGAATATTTTGCAAAACTTAAAACATTAGGTCTTACTCAGTACAATCTATTCATAAGAAATGAGAAAACAAACAAGCATTAAAAACACACAAATACCAAGCATCTAGTCAATTACAATTGTTTTGCAGGCAGTCTGTCATAATAAATCATAGAGTCATAGAATCATAGAATGGCTTGGGATGGAAGGGTCCTCAAGGATCATCAAGCTCCAACCCCACTGTCACAGGCAGGGCTGCCAACCTCCGCATCTAATACTAGATCAGACTTCACAGGGCCCCAACCAACCTGGCCTTGAACACCTCCAGGGATGGGGCATCCATAACCTCTCTGGGCAGCCTGTTAAATCTGACCTTCCTGTGGGGAAAAAGTCTTCTGGTGGACATTTCAGCAGCTCCAGATGGTGAGATTTTGTGAAGATATCTATGTACCTCACTTCTTCCTTTTTTCACACTGTCTACTGTAAACAGTGTGATGTCTGAAGTGATAGAACAATGGTTAAATATTCAAATGCATTTTTTTTTAAATAGTGTATATAGCTATGGTAAGTTATAGAGTGTTATAGATACAATCAGGGTTTTCCTTCTTAGTAAAACTGCAATGGAGGCTTTTTTTTTTTTTAAAGAAAAATGTCCTGTGATCTCAGGAACATAAACATGTGTCTGTCTAGCTGTTTAATTTCAGCACCATGGTTGCAAAATAAATACTAGCTACAGAAGTTTGCAAAGATAATTCCATTTCTTTTTTTTTTTTTAATCTACTGCTAGTAGTAATTTGACAAATTAAAATACTTGAGGCTAAAATATGTTATCGGAAAAGCATCCCTACCAAATAGCTATAACTCCCACCAAATGTTTCTGGTTTTACTTTCTTCTGAAACCAGCATAAGAAAGATAGTTTAAGTTCCATTATCATCACCTACAAATTAATATAATTGTAATCTGAAAAAAAAATCATTGCATTACATGTTGCCGTAATATTTTTCCTTCAGATCCACTGAAGACAGCGGTGTAGAAGTGAGGGCTCCAACAGGAGAGCTATCATGCCAAAGCAGCTGGTATTCTATAGTGAAATTTTTGCATAATCATCTATACAAGTGATAAAGTCTAGATTCCATATCAAGGTTCAATTTTTTCTTTTTTATAATACCTAACAAACAGTGACTTGTAAATTTTAAGGTGCCTTAATTTTCAACCATTAAGTTCCCCAAGTGCCTGAAATACTACATTCTATCTGCTCCTTTTTCTGGTCTACTAGTAAGCAGTCATGAGGGGAGAACAAGGAAGGCAGAACTTTAATCCATGATTGTCTGAATCAATTCAACATCCACTTCCTAAGATGACAATTTGACATCCGGTATCTGTGTTGAAGATTTTCTGGTTTGCCAAAACCAATGTGACTGAGGCCAGAGCAAGGAAGGAGCATGGCTCTGCAATGCATGGCTGGAGTGCTCAACCCTCAACAGAAAACCGTGCTGAGTCCTAGGGTCCATTTATTGCTTAACTCGTGCCAAACAAGTCCATTGTTGAACAGGAGATCTTGATTTGACCTCCTTATTTGCTCCTTTTTCTCTCTGACATTCTTCCACTGCACCAGAGACCCTTGCTTGTTCCATCTTGGCTCTTACCAGTGGAGGACAAGAAATCTTTTGCCATGATGTTTAATTCCAGGGTACTGTACCATGAAGTTTCAAAAGTACGAAGTGTTTAAAAGCTTGATTTGCTCTGAATGGGGAGGTGGACAAGCTGACCACCAGGATCACTTCTAATTTAAACTATTTCATGTTTCTTGCACAGATTCTCAACTGTATGTCCCAAGTCAGGCTCATCATCGGTACAGCTTATTTTCTCATCTATGTATATGTCTGACGAAACAGGATTTTGAGTTGCTGGTCTTACTCTGTGAACAGGTTTTTTCCTTCTGACAAAAACGTTGGTGCACTGCATGAAGATCTTATATCCAAAGTTCTTCATAGTTATCCTCCTAACCTATAGCCTGCTGTGGGAGATCAGCAGGTATACCTTTTAAATGCAGTTTTAAATGATCCAAAGCCAATACCTTTTTTGATTGCATATCCAGGTTCTTAAAACATAACAGAAGCCACTAAAATCATTCATTTATTTTTTCCAGAAAATAAGGGGTATTTTTTCAGGGAAGATGATGGCAATACAGTTGTATTAAATACACAGTTTTATGTGTTATAAAGTACAGTAACTTCTTCAGATTTATTTCTCACAAATGTGCCCATGTTTTGTGTGCTTTTGTGAATATCTTTAATCAAGAGATAATTTCTACTGGTGTGTTATGGTCACTAGAATCATAAACCAGCAGACTAATAGTGCATGGAAAAGCGGCAGTACAAGCTTGGGGGAAAAAGCTGCAACTTGTCTTCTCACTGAGATCTTTATAAAATAATCCTCTGGCATTTCATTTAAAAAATCAGACGTGTCTAAATCTGAGAAGCTATAGATAGCACGTTACTATTGCAGAGATCCTCTGCCTCCACTTTTGCAGAAACATCATGCAAGGCCTCACGTTATGGAAATGGAAAGAGATCTTGGGCAATGAGAAAGAAAAAAAATGAAATAGCTTTTAAAGTAAAGTTATTTAGGTTAAAATAGAAATTCTAAAATAAACTACATAAAAGGAATTACTGCTTTAATTATCTTCTGCTGTTTGAAGTCTGCAAGATCAAAGCATTATAGTTGTTTTCTAGTGTGTGTAAGTAAGAGGTAATGACCAGAATAAAGCATAGTGATTTAGATTATTTAGACTTCAAAGCTGAATAAACTATTCTCATGTATGTATTTTATGTAAGAAATATTATTTCACAGAAATATTAGTCTTTGTGTATATCCTTTCAGTAATCTTCTCTTCCAAGAAACCATTAAGCCACTACAGTGACACACTGACATTCTTAGGCTGTATTGTTTTATTGGTTCAGTTTAACAGGAACAGTGAAGTGATTTTTAAAGTGTTTGTAATGCTTAATCCCACATTTTATTTGGAGTGCTAACTGCAATCTTGTTCCTCTCAAATTCAGTGGCAGAATTCATACTGTCTTTGATGGAAGTTTTCAGTACCAGAAAGTTCAGTAGAGCTACAGTAAATCATTCTGTGTTTGAAGAAATACTAATATATTCTTAAATGACTTCCTTCTACTAAGTAACTTGCAACTTGTCATAGGTAGATGTCAATAAATACCTCTCACTGGTTCATCTCACTTCCATATTTGGCTGATGTGTTTCTGCTCACATGAATATCTTGGGATATAGCTGATTTTCCAAGAAATAGTTGATATGCTCTCAGTGATCTGAAATTAATGCAAGAGATGATTTGCCAGTAAATGTAGGAGAAATAGATTTCTCACAGGAACTTCCGTAATCTTCAAGTATTTGTGTTTTCAAAGTAAGGAAAGTCAATTGTCAAGTGAAAGTTAGCATTATTCATATATAAAAATGTTGCTTTCCTTTTTAAGACACTTCAGATCATCAAGCAGAAACTAGATTTTTACTGTAATTAAGCAGTAATGATTCTTCTAGCTTGCATATCTTTTCGTTATTAAGAATTATCTGTGTCACTGTAACTAATTTAGAAGGATGCTATTTTGATGAAACAAACAAGAGCACTGAATATTGTGAGACTGACATCACAATGATGGAAAGTCACTTACTACATCAATATACTATGCGCTCGATACAGCTTGTGCTGCAAATAGTCTTGGTAGTGCTAGAATGTCAGTAGTTCGTCAGAAGGGACTAATCTTAGGGTGTTGCAGAAAAATAACATTCTGAGTCAAAGCATTTTTAAGGTTATACATAAGTTATGACTGTGGTTTGGTTTTTGTTTTTATTTATTTATTTATTTATTTATTTATTTTTCTCCAGAGAATATGTGTAATGCTCTGAAAGTGCTAAAGGTAACTGAACTGTGGTGGAAGGGACAGTGGCTCCTGTCAGTGCAGTAATTAGTGTTGTGCAGTCAAATATACTGCCACAGCTGGCTTAGATCATTTCACTTTCTCAGCTGTGAAAATGAGAAAAATAACTAATTTCAGAGTTATACAGTCAGTAGCAGGGACTAAAACTAATACATATGTGTCAGTGCAACCCATATTTTCCATAGAAATATAGAATTACAGCCATCTTGCTGTTACATTGAGCAGTGAAATGTAATAAAGCAGTAATTTCAGTGAGATCAATAGGAACAGCAGATGATATTAAAAATTATTATTTGCGTGCATTTTTTTATTTCCTTCCATAGGAGAAGCTTGGAGGATGTAAATAAAATCAAGAGTGATCTTAGACTGTAAGTATCTGAGAGATCTCAATGCTAGTGCTAAAGTCAGATCCTGGGTAAGTTAACAAGAAGTGAGGTCATGAACCATATGGAATAATACTAGATGATAAGACCAAGACATCATGACTTCATAAAAGGTAAAAATCTTGACTGTGATGTCATCTAGTACACTTAACTCTGGGGAAATATTACAAAGAGCAGATGGATAATGTTACAGTTATGGTCTTTTTGGATTTCAAAATGTCTTTTGGCAGAGTCCAGAACCACGGCCTGAATGGATGAGCCTGGTGCTTATCCCCATATCTTAATCCACATCTCCAAACAAGGAGAAAACTTGGCTAGAGATAAAATGTATAAAGTAGGCTAGATGATCATTGTCATCCACACACCAGCAGAATCCCAGCCACAAGAATCACCAGTCATGACTGTGCTCTCGCAGGGAGACAATGCAAAACAGCAGTGCTTCCCCATTTTCTTTATGCTGTAGATTGCTCTGGAGAGACCCAGATAAGTCCTGCTTGTCAGTGCTCCCTGTGTTCCTCTTGTGGACTCTGCTGTGGCCAGGATGTGATGCTCCAGGAGTGGCAGTGGCTGGGTCCGTGGAAGGTCTATAGAGGATGACACTGTCAAGCTAAGCAGCCATGCCATGCATGATGTGCTTTGTCCCCAGGGGGAGAAGAGCTCCTGGGCTGGATGGAGCAAATGAAAACCCTGCAAGCCTCCAGCATCAACAGATCAACTACACAATTTCTGAGGTAGGCAAAATCTCTTGTTTATACTCTGAAAGGTGGCTTTGAAGCAGAGGTGGTGCATTGTATATGAATTCTTCTAATTCTGAAAAAAAGAGACAAAATTCAGTGATGTAGTAATTTTCTTTTTTTTTTTTGTAATGAAACTTTTCACCTGAAACACAACTCTATGAGAATATACTACCCAGAGAGCAATTAAAATAGTGTATGCTTCTTGTGACCCTTATTGCTAAGTCAGATTGAGGCCACCTGAGAGCCATAACTAATTTTTCCCCTTGGCTCAGGTGTTATTGACTCTGAGCATTCAGAATAGGCAAATCTCTCAAACTAGCTTGTGTGGAAGGTAGCCACAGCTCTCAGAAGATCAGGAGTTCCTCATTTACTTGAAATGCTGGTATTTCCTGCCCTGGGCTACCTTAATACAATCAAACTGCAGTTTGGTCAGCAGTTTTGAATATAGCAGCACCCACTCTCATCAGTTATTTCACCTCCAGATCTTCATCATTTGCTGATAAATTGTAACCCTAAAGGTGTTTGAAGAAACTGTGGTATCATAGAATCATTGAGTCGGAAGGGACCCTTGAAGGCCAACTAGTCCAACTTCCCTGCAATGAATAGGACCACCTACAGCTCGATCAGGTGCTCAGAGCCAGGTCCAGCCTGACCTTGAGGGTCTCCAAGGATGGGGCATCCGCCACCTCTCCGGGCAACCTGTTCCTGTACGTCATCAGCTTTATTGCAAAAAACTTTCTTCCTATATCCAATCTAAATCTCTCCTCTTTTAGTTTAGTAAATCCCAAAGTAGTACATGTGCCTCCTCAAATTCATAGTTATTAAATTCAAATGGTGCCCACACTGAGAATGAATCAATTATTTCCATTCACGTGTAAAAATAGCTTAATCTGTAACTTTAGCCTATTTCATTGGAAATGTTTAGGAATACTAATGATTAGAGAGGAAAAGATACCCCTATTGTTTTAATCAGTACCCTTCTGTTTCCAAGAGCTTGTAATGTCTATTTTTCATCTTTTCTCTTGTCTTCCTGCCTCTTTCTTCCCCTTCCAGATTACTTCATATTTTCCTTGTTGGTGGTGGGGATTTACTGTAGAAATAACTAGATCTTACAGTGCTACAATTCTGGTATGCTTTCATATCACAGTTTCTTCCCCCAGCTGTCCGTCTCTGCTGCTTATACTTAGGATGACGAAATACTCATCTTCTCCGCTGTTGTGTATGTTAATCATTAGCAGCAAAATCAATGTCTAATGTATTTTATATACATATAATAATAAGTGATGCAAAAATACTGGATTTGGATTCTGTACAGAATACGCAAACAGAACTGCTGCCACACAAATGTATGTGCCAGAGGAGAGGGTATAATGGCATTACATGAAATACACTGTATTTTTAGTACAAAAAGTTCACAGTTGTGTGCTGTGTAAATCATTAAGGTTTGATACTGTCAGCTTTCTGAGAAGATTTCTAATTGGAAGGCACATACTGAACAGAATTAACTCTGCAGGGGGGACATGAGCAGCAGCTGCATCATCACTTGCCTCACTGGGAAGGTTTGCTTTCTCTTCGGCCAAGAGAATCAGATCAGCTTTTCTGCATCTTACCTGCATTCTCCACAAGGAACAGTAAAAACATTAGGGAAACTTAGGATTGTGCTATTGATTTAATGACTTTTACATGATAAGCTTGCTTTTTTTTTTTATTTTTCCTTTACAATATTAACAAACATTTCTTACTGCTTGCATAAAAAGTGAGAAATAAGAGTGGTCACCCTTTAAAAATTGATTCTCCAGTGTCTTAAGATTTTCAAACTACCATAAACTCTTCTACAGGTTCTGAATACCTTGTTCTGATTTAGGGATAAGGTATAGTTGGGCTAGATGATCTTAGCGGTCTTTTCCAACCTTAATGATTCTATGATTCTATACTTAGGTGCTACTACAATAAATAATTCTTCTTGTACTAAGCAATAATGGCTCACTCTGCAATTTTTCCTGAGTGCAATGTGACTATTAGAAATGTCTGCTAGTCCAACTCCAGTTCCTCCAGTGGACATGACAGTCGACAACACATGGCCTGCCTAAGATAGAAATAGATGTGAGTAGGGTTAAAACAATGGTGCTCAGTAAGTTTAGTGCTGAAAATATTATGTTAAAGTTCTGCTACCAAGTGGAAAAGAAGGTTAATATAAATTGTTCACCATGGATGAATGAAAGTCATCCTTACCAGATGTGACTCTATTCCTGCTATGATTATGCAGAAAATTCCTACTTATCTTGGGAAGATGAGTGAGTAGTCTCCCAGTCCCCTGAGATTATGCAAAACTTGTTCGCTGTGAACTAGCAACTCTGTGGGGGATGCAACATGTGTGAGGCAATGTGCTGCTATTTACCAAAACAATATGGGCTACGTGAGGGTTGCAAGAAGAAATGCTTTCAGAGTGCACAGGCAATTTTCTATTTTTTTTTTTTATGTGCCAATTAAGATGGACATTTGCTTTTCAAAGCCCTGTCCCCGTAATCTCTCTATTCCCACAGGTCTAGTATGTGCCAGGAGGGAAACTGAGTTTTCCCAAGCCTTGAGCAGCGCATAGTCTATCGGAAAGAGCATTAGTAGTGCTTGGATAGTTTTCATGTTTCTAGGTGGTGGAAAAGTGTCTCTAAGTCATGTCTGAAAAGTATTTATAATTAAGTGCATGTCAGTGCTTGATCATGAACTTAAATAATTGAAAATCAGCTTGTTTAATTATACTTTAATCTCTTTTTTGTTGGTTCTGGAAATAGCTTATTATCAAAATACCTAAGATAAATTAACTGAGACCAAATTAGTGTTCATTACCTTTAATGTGTTAAGCACTGACCACAGTTACCAACTCACCTACATTAATTACTACAGCAATTCAGAGCATTGCTGAAGTAGAGAGGAGAAATGAATTTTGAGCAACGCTTTGTTTTCATTTGAGCTCATAACATTGGCCTTCCAAAACATATGACTACTGTATATTGAATAGATGTTGAGGGGTAAAACTTAAAAGAGCATGTATAAGAAGACACTCTTTGTAATTTAAACTGTTGTTGGTTTTGCTTTGTGTTAAATGATTCAGGGCCATATAGCTCTAAAAACATTAAGAGTATTTTGTTTGGCAGGACAGGACTCTATTTATATTTAGCATCACTTTTTTTTTTTTCAAGATTCCCTTATAGCTACAAAGACCTGACAATTGTTTATCAAAATCATTGCAGTTACTATAACTTTATTACCATACATTAAGGGTCAATCCTGATAAATGTCTTCTTGAGATAAAGTGACAAAGCATAAAAATAATTACTATGTTATTTTAAAACATCCTAAGGTTACAAATTAGCCCATCAAGAGTCTTTATTGTCTTTTACACGACAAATAAACAAATGTCTTCTTCAATCAAAGCAAGTTGCTATTATTATATCAATCTCATTTCTTCAGACTGCATATCTTTCCAATTTACTCAAAACTCTTGGTATGGTAACTAGCTTTTATCCATCTGGTTAGAAGTGTTACAGCAGTCTAAGCAGAAAGTAAATGCTGGGATGTGGAGTGTTTAGGAGCAGCGATATAAGGATAATGTTTAGGCAGCTTTAAATAAGAGAACCTGAAAAAGAATAAAACTTTAATTTTTATTAAAAATAAAAGTCTCTCTTTTTTAGTGTTAGTAATGAGTATAATTTGCTGTTTAGTCCCACCTAAGTAGTTCACAATATGGCTTTTCTTTCAGTAGAAGTTGAAAATGTTTCATTTAGTACTATTTTTAATGGTAATGCTCAGGATAAAATATCAAGCACAGCATGTTCCCTAACTGTCTACAACTTAGCTTTTTTTGTGGACTTATGGGATTTGCAATAGATGTAGGGTGAGACACAAAGTTTAGAAGGTGCTAGTGAGAATTTCTTTGAAATATTTTTATTTTAGGAACAGCTAGTTCTCATTTATTTGTATTAAATTTAACAGGAGAAGTTGTCTGACATAACCTTAAGGGTGTGATACTGATTTATGTGAAGTCCAACTTTCCTTTCTACTTCAGAAGTCAATGATTCCTGAAATATAGTCTATTTTATTTTTCCTCTTAAAATTTGGTATGGAAGCTCAAGCGCTGTCTTCTGTGTTGATGCTATTCTTTTTTATTTCATTTTATATTTATTTGATTTTATTTTTATGAGCAAATAAACACTTCTGAATCACTTGAATTTTCAGAAGTATATTTGAGCACTGAAGCCATGCAGATAGGTTTTAATTATGAGCATCTCAGCTTAATGCCATTATTCTTGGTGAGAAGTCAAAGGAATCTGCCTTCAGCTGTATCTCAGTAAAATCAGTTGTCGATCTACAGATGTTTAATGATACAAAGCTAAAAACAGACACAGAGACTAATGTGGTTTTAATTTTTTCACTATGGTTTAAGCTCAGCCACAAAAAAAAAAAACCTATGAAGTTTTATAGCTGAAATGCAATGAACCTCAGAGAATAACAGGGCTCTGGAGGCCAGATCCAGGATCCAGTCTGACATCCAATTTCCATCAAAGCGAGCTAACCTCCTTGTTGCCTTCACAAGCAATTATGTTAGGAAGTGAATTTGTTTAGTGAATAGAGCATTATTTACTTCTCTTTCCTGAAAGATTAAATTGATGAATATATTCTAGACCTGCATTTCAATTATTTAAGTTCTGGTTTCTTGGGAGGAGAAGAACAGTTTGTGTGACAGCAGTTTATAAAAATTCAGAGTTCAAATTGTAAAATCCAGAAGGAAGAGGAACGACTACCTGGAAGCCGTTAACAAAATGCTGTCTGACTGCTGCCAGATGCATATATGTACCTCAGCTGGAGCTGTGCTTGATAAAGCAGGGAATTTTTTTTTATCTCCTTTGTGATACTATGTTGAAGACAAAAAAAATTTTTTTTTTTGAGATGCTACAATAAAGATAGGTATGTAAATAGCTATTAGAATGCTTTTAAATTGTGATAGAAACAAAGGAAGAATGATTAAATCTGCTGAAAGATTATTGGATTTGATTCTCTTTTCACAGGGATGAAAATAAAAGCATTTAATGGAAAAAAAATCAAAACACAAAACCCAGTAGTTTAAGGATATGCCAGCTCTTCGTGCTGTAATGTGGAGTGATATCTGATCTAACTTCAAATAATTTAGAAGCACTAGAAGCAGTGTAAATGCAGAGTGGGGCTTTGTAGGGTAAGCACGTGTTGTAAATGGAATTCAGTAGATGGCCTTGACTTCAAGAAATTGTCTCGGAACTGGTCTGGTTGTTGTCTGGTTGAAATGAACATGCAAAGAATAAGGGTACTCATAATCTGGTCAAATAGTGGAATAAAAATACGAGAGTTTTGTGTAATTACGTATCAAAGTTGTATCACGTAAATGATATTGCAATCACATTAGTTAGTAGTAGATTTAATAATTGCAAGAGAGATAAGGTTTTCTTGCAAATCCTTTTCATGTAATTTAATACAGACCTCTTGTTCAATTGTGTTACACAGAACAGGAGTTTAGATCATGTTCCCAGGCCAAAAATCTGAAGAAATATGCCTGTCTCTGGTTATTATTTTGCTATGAATATGAAACAGTTGTATTACGTTGAATGCATAGCCTGGAAGAAAAGAGTGAACAGAAATACAGATTAGAAATGGGTGGTAGTCAGGCCTGCTGGGCAGGTGATTGTATTCTGTCTTGAGTTCAAAGAGGAAACAGGACTCCATGGATCAGGTCAGCACAGCTAAATGGGAATTCACAGCATCTGAAGCAAATCCCAGAAATGGTTAGGTAGGGTAACAGTTGTTCAAGTGGGAATCACAAGCAGCTGTATGGATCAGTCATACCACATGGTCTCGTTTAGTTCTGAAATAACTTTGTGGCTCTTATCCCTTCCCTTACTTGTTTCCTGTATGCAAATGATGACTGGACTTTTTCCCTCTTCTCCTACTGAATCCTGTATCTTTGAATGCTCAGCAAAGTTTGTTGTCTGCATACATATTTGCAAATAGGTAAGGGTGTTTTTAATAGGACTATCTAAGAGAACTTAAAGCACAATGAGTTCCATTTGCTTTACAGTGTGTTTGAAATACTAATCTTGAAAAAGTCATGTTGAATGGCTTCCAGCAGGAGTTCTTCTTGGGAAAAATTCAACTGTAGTATCAAAGCTGTCTGTGGAGATGGGATGGGGCACGGTATGTTATTTGGCTCACAGCCGGTGGGAAAAATAGCTGAAGATTGTTTTGTAGTGAATACGTACGTGTGATGTAAACTGTGCCTGTAAAGGCAGCATCGATTTAGCGTTTCCTGACTTTTAAGTGCTTCACCTTACCGACTTCAATATCTTCAATGAAGATTTTCATTGGTTATAGATGGGATAGAGGAGCTCGCCCTCATAGAACCCTTGGCTTCCTTGCCCTCTTAAAAACGTAGAATGAAATGTAATTAAAATAAGTTGAAAAGGTGTTTATAAGCCAGAAACTTCCATGGGCTGCATCCAAGCAGAATTTTGCTGGAATGATAGTGCATTTATGACTGTCATCATGGGAAATCTTGTGAAGATCCTGTGAAAGAGGTTGTGGGAGAAAGCATGAAGGTGATGTGGAGGAAATTCTGCTTGCTGTGAAAAAGAAAGTGTGGAGCACAGATTCAACAACTGCAGACAGCTCCTGGTCCTTGGGATGCCACTCATTTGAAGATTCCAGGCTGTGATGTTGAAATACTGAGAAATTACAGCAGCAACAGGAGAGCCTCTTTCACTGAATGGCTCTACTGAAGCAGTTATGATGAATAGGTCTAAACTGATTTTTGTCGTTTAGGAGAAATTTTTGTGTACATCAAAGGTATAATTTTTGGGAAGACATAAAATTTATTTCTGAGCACAAAAGGCAAAGAAAAGTTCAGAAAACTTATAATTTTTATTTTATTAATAATAACTTACTAGCTCTTATAAATATTTTCCTCATTCCTTCCTTTCCTATTTTTCTTGCAGAATTAAGTTTAGTTAGATTATATACATAGATAGAAGTAAGAATATATATAGAAATTTTTAATTTTAGGGATATTATTGTCTCAGCTGATGAGAAGAAGTTCTTCCCTTGAGTTGTAAGTAGCTGCAGCAACTTTTTTACTACTTCTTGTTTGATCTTGTACCTCTGCATCAAGTGTGGTGTAAAACTACACTATATGAAACTACTATAGGGGATCAGCAGAGAGTGAGTAAATACAGAAAAATGCCCGAGCTTTGAAAGTTGATCAGCATCAGCTGGATGCAAAGAAGTTTTTCTTTCAAAGCTGAGAGATGGCTCAGTGTCCTTGGGGTGATGAGGTTCTTGTATAGTGAAGGAGTTTTTCAGGATTGAGACACTGGATTTGTATTACTGAAATCCATTTCTGGATCTCCATGAAGGCAAGGGTAAGAGCAGATACAACTTCCTAAAATAGACAGACGTAATTCTTGGCCAGGCTTACACCGTGCCACACAACAGAACACAGAGGTGTGTGAACTACTGGCAAATACCAGTCTGTTTGGTGTCATTTGCATTGTTAAGTTCATGGGATGTACTGACAGCAGGCAGACCCGTACATAGTCTCTGCCCAGAGGGTGTAGGAAAACACTTCTCAAAATGATGGAAGCACTTTACAGAGAGCCTATTTGCTGGTCTTTCTTCCTGTTCTGTTCCAATAAAATGGTCCTTGCTCCCAAGCTGCTTACCCCAGCAGTGGAGAAGAGCTTTAAGTTGAACCTGCCATTCTCCTTCCCCTTTGTGTACCTGGGGATACTTGAGTTTGCTGTATAATCAAGACCACCATAAGGGATGTTTCATACTGGATACTTATGCTCATGTGATGGACTATATAAGTTTTATTAGTTATACTTAAAATTGTATTGCAAAGCATGTTCCTCACATTTGCATTTTGTTGTTACTGAAATTAGTTTACGTTCATAATATGAGAGGAATCAATATCAATGATTTTGAATAACACTTTAATTAATGTTTCAAAATTACAAGATTTGATCCGTTATTTCAGGAGATTTAGTCAGATTTCTTAGTGCGTGTTAAAGCCCGCTGGCTGAGGGAGAAAGTGGAGGAGGAATTCCAGAGTTCAATATTAACTGAACCATCTTTAATAATGGGCTTGTCATACTAACAAATACTTCTCTTTCATCAATGCTAAAACTTCTTTTGTTTATGAAATCTGAAGGATTTTGTCTGAAGACAGGAGGAAGCACACAAAAAAATTACTTAGAACATATGTTTATGAGAGATGATATCTTTTGATTTTACTCACTATATATTTGTTATAGCTTTCATCCACTAATGCCTTACGCTATTTTCCTTTTCAAATTATTTTAACTGGATGAAGTGGATTCTCTCCCATGTATTTGTTGTAGATGGCAAGAATTTTACTGCTTGCTTTGGGTGTTTTTAAGAAAACGGTAAAAAACAAAACAAAACAATTGAGTATAATGTTCTTGCCAATCTGCTTTACAAGCCTGGCAGGAAGAAGTTCATAGCGGAACAGATGGAGTCAGTACAAACTAATCACTTTCTGTTAGATTTTGAAATGACAGAGTGCTTAAAGCCCAGCTCTGTACAAGGGAGTCATAAGGGTTTATGAGACTAGCACCTGATGAATAACTGTTACCCATGAAGGAAGATGGAATCACAAAATGCTGCTCGGGTTGGCCATCAGTTCATCTGGTTTATTATGCTTCGATGGTAATATTCCTCACGTGGAGAGGAGCAGCTGATGTCTCCCTGAGTGATGTCAGTAACAGCTAGAGATGTGTTCTGTTCCTCAGATATTTGAAAGGGGAAAATCAGCTTCTTTTTCCAAAGACTGGAATGGTCTAGAGCAGAACAAGAGAACAAGCTGCTGGTCATGCATTCCATCTGATCCATAGGCTTAACACAAAACAGGAAAATCCCTCCTCATGTAATTGCCCTCAAGTATGTCTTAAGCACAGCATATAATTTCTGGGATGTCTGAATTAAATAAAACCATCTAACCACAAGTTTATTTAAAATAAAACAGAAAAAATATTTAGGCCTGGTTAATGATTCAGAATGTTTTGCTGGCCATTGTGTCAACAAGTTAACTGAAGGGATGTTTGGAAACTTAATGTGCTGTGTAAGCAGCTGTACAGGACAGCTGGAAGGAAATCCTTTTTCCTTTTTGAAAAGGAATGGGAAAATTCAGCGTGAACTTTCATGGCCTGACTTTATTTTGGGATTATTTTACATAGCCTGGAAACTATGCATCTAGTACAATGGTGTCTTTGTGACATATCTATATAATAATATTCCTGGTTTACAGAGTATGGTATGGTGTGGGTAGTTGTTTAATACCTAAAACTCCACTGATCTTGCACCTGCTGAAGTCTGACATCATGGAGGATAATTTCAGTCAAAATATTATTAAGCTAGTGTGCTACTTTCCAAGAGTGCACATTCTTTCACCATAGCCATCTCAACTCCCCTGTAGCAGCTTTTTAAGGGAGCATTTCCTCACATAATGCTAACAATGCTTGCAAGCACTCCATTACCTGAATTACCAGTTAATGGACTGTTCCTGTCTGTGATGCTTGTCTCATGGGAGGAACTAGGGTGTTCCTAAAACAGCCTCACAACTGTCAGGAGATAACAACAAATACTCTAGCTCTTCTGCTCAGCTACGTATGCTATGTGCTAGTTTTCATTTGAGGTCATTGCCTTCAAACTGACGTGTTTCTTCATCCTTTCTCTGTTCTAGGGATGTATTAATTCGGTCTCTATCTGGAATGCCAACCTTTTGTTACCATCTGCACTGATAATGTTTGCTGTTGTCTGCTCAATAGAGTACTAAAGTAGCATTAGTTTAAAGTGCAGACACCCATTATGTGAGTTTTATTTTTGCTTGCAGTAATTTGACCGGTCTTCTCAAACAGTGCATTCCTACTTTAAGATTTCAATTAAATCAGGATTTAGCCAGTGATATTATTTACTTTAGAACAAAGCTTTGATGTTTGTAATGCTGTGTGCTGTAGTGTGTTAATAGTGGTGATTCAATTAATTCTGTCAAAGATAACCTGGAGTAATTTGTCTCAAATCATATTTTGGTAAAAACTGCTTAATATCATGTCACTGTGTGATGATGTTCTCTAATATCTGGCAGGCAAGCAGTTGTAATGTCTTTCTGATTTGTTTCTCCCAGGGTAAAGGAAAATACTATAGGACTAATGACCTTTTTCCCCTCTCTCTCTCTCTCTTTCTCTTTTTTTTTTTTTTTTTTTTTTTTTTTTTTCCTCTCCTGGTCTGTGTTTTTATGCTTGCCTATGTGTGTTTAACTGTGGCACCATTTGGATTCCTATAGAAATAATATTCAGGCTTTGTTTAAATCTGTTATCTAGGTAATACATTCCGCAGAGTTAACATTCCCATTCCCTTCTCCCTTCCTTTTTTTTTTTTTTTAATTGTTGGGGAATGGATAGCTGAAGCTATCGATTTCCAGGTTTGAATCTGCTTTTAATAGAGGCTTTGAAAAGGCTTTAAAAAACTCTCTGTTAGAAAGCATCAGTGGACAGCTTTGTTGTTTATATCTATTGCACAGAAACAATACTATGAATTCCAGATTACCAGAGGTGGCAGGAATGTGAAAATCTCAGCCATGAGCTGGAAACTTTTTGGCACTTCGGGCATTCAACTCCTTTATAATGTCAAGCCAAGAATGTGCGCCTTTAAACTTAAATGTTGTACTGCTTTTCAGATGCTGTCTTTTCATCTTCTGCTCCAGTAGTACTCCACGTTTCTCTGAAAAATTCCTTGGAGTTACTGGTACTCTTGTTTTCCTTTCTGTTTATGCTGTCAAGTCTCTGTTGATATACCCAAATTCTAGCAAAATGTTAGAATCCTTTGAAGTTCTTGCATCTTTCCCCAAATGCTTGGGTTTGTTTAGTGATATTTTACCCTTATGTTTTGCTTTTCAGACTTGTAGTTTGAAATTCACATTTCTGTATTTATGTCCTTCATTATTCAGAATTTTTTTTCTTGTTTTTGTTGTCAGGATAGCATTCAGTCTTCAAACTAAACTAACTTTTGCTTGCCAACATGTAGTTCCTGTTTGGTTGCTCTCTTCTGTTTTATTTTCTGATTCATTCAGCATACAGAAGAGAGACAAATCTGTGAAAGTGTTTACAGGACAAAATGTATTAGTAAAACTATAATAAGGCAAACCCAACAGGAAATCAGAGTCTATATTTACTTCTTGTCTCCTGAGGCTGGAGCAAAAAGGTGGCCTCCATCAGCAGTGGCAAAGGCACAAAACTCAAATTATAAGTTTGTTCTATATGTTTTCTAATACATGAATGCAACATTTTAGCACACTTGGATATGACGGTTTTGCTAGGAAATGTCTGATGTCATGGAGAACATCAGGTTTCTAACAAAATTAAATCACATGGGTGTGATCATGAACTAATGAGCAGAACACAGGTGTAATGAACAATTACCTTTTGTTTGCTTTGTTATGGTGATAGGATTTCTGTTTTGTGTAAGTATTTTCATAGATCTTTTTTGAGAGGTTCTTTGTGCCAACGGTTCCACTGTGTACCTTCTCTCAGTAGGGTTTACTGTTGCAGGCTCTGTTACAGCATTTGCTCCTCTTTCTAAACTAAAACTGGCTAATGCTTCTTCGAATCAGCTGTGAACATACAATCCTCCCTCCTCTTCATAGCTAGCTTTATTATCATTTATGCTAGGGACTGGAATGAAATGAAACAGCAGTGTTATAAACAACAAGATAAGCTATTTTCTTCCCACTGCATTTCACTTTCTTCTTATTCTCTCTTTTCTCATTCCTCTTTCATACTCTTTGCTCTCTCACCTCTTCCCTGCTTCATTTTCAGCTCCTCTTCTTCAGTGTTAGAGTAGAAGGTATTGTCCTTCAGGACCAAAGAAGACGCAGAAGAAAGAGATCCTGTAACTTTTCACTAAAAATGTATTTATGCAAATGTATATGATACACATATTACACAGATACAGCAGGTTTAGCAGCCTTTCAGTGTTTTGACACCAAATTTGTGTTTAATACACCCGTTTTGTGCTCAGATTCTGTCTTTGTTGTGAAGGTGGAATCGTCAGTTCTTGCTTCCTCTCTGCTCTGATCAATATCCATATGTTTCCTTGGATGTTAGTGAGCACTCTGGGCTTTTGTGTACTCAGCAGATTACTTGTTTTCTTTAGTGGTATATTGCTTTCATTTATTCACGATAATTGGGCATACGTGACTTATATTGGCTATAATTAACTAGTTGCTGCTGTGTTTGTTATTTCTAGTAGACATGATGATCAATTATAGTATTTGTGGTAATTCTATAGTAGATAAGGCAATCTGGTGCTATGCTGAAAAAATGGCCTAAAACAATGCACAGACCTGCTTCCTTCTAAGCATCTTTGCTTCCATTGCATCACTATACTATCATATACAGTGATTATTTTCTGTTTGCTCTAGTTGATTATTTATTCTCTTGTAACTTGAATGAGCTATACAAACCTTGTGACTAGTGGCAGAGTGTTCCTTAGGAGCTGTAGAACTTAGCATCATAGGGCATCAAAGCTAACACACTCAGTTATGCTGTATTATGTCCATTTAGTCTCTTCTTTATCAAATGATGCCTCACTCTAGAGTCTATGCATAATAATTATGAACAAGGGTGGAATGTTGTCTGTTGTTACATGTATCCCAGCAAAAATAGTTTTCACATAATTTGTGGTATGTATTTTTAGCTGAAAGCTTTGGAATTCTTCAGCTCTTGCAAAGATTAAGCATCTAGAGCTTGCTTCTTTCAGGAAAGTGAAGCACTACCAGTGATGGTAATGCCCATTGGAGAACCCAGTAAGCTCCAATTCCGCTTGAGTCTTTAAGAAACATTGTTTCTGATTCTTGGTAACCATCTGATTATTTTTCTGCATTTCATTACAGATTTTGAAAAAAGCGTGAGTTGTCTGGAGGTGTTTTAGGGACTAGCAACAGCTTGTGTGGTATCATTTATTCTGAGCTGTTTTGGTTACAAATGAATGTTTCTGCTTATTTTTCCCCCTGAAATTCAAGTAGGGAAATATTTCTCTAAATCTCTTTGTACACTTCTGTCTAAAAGTCACAAATGAAATTTAATGTAGCTTGCTGTGTGCCAAACCAAAACTTTAGAAGGGAGCACAGCATTTATATGAAACTGAAAAACGAATCTTCGTGGCCCTGATTGCCATATTATAACTTCTGTATGTCTTGCTTGCTTAGATCCAAAGGAACAATCTGTTTTTCATTTAAAAAAAAAAAATTATATATATACACCTTACAATCAGAGAAATTTTCAAAGATGGCTGTAATTCAATAGCAAATCATTTCAGAAAAGATATTCAGCTGGAGGATGTAATTTTTCACACTTTATATTTTCTTCCCCAGAATCAGAGTAAGAGAAGAATCATTTCAAATAATTTTGGGGAAAAAAATCCTTCTGTTAATTTATTGATAAATTAACAATTGCTGTAGCTGACATGATTTGTTTTCTTATTATACATTGAGAAACAAATTTCTATTTGCATAACACTGGTTTAAGATTATTTATGCTGGAGGAAAATCTTAAAATGGTAGAATTTCACCGTGAATTCGAAGGACTTGTGCTAAAGAAACTAGGCTCGTTTATTGAGATCTATGCTTTATTACTGGCTTGAGAAATGGAAGGTAGGATTTATTAAGACTGGAGACACTTCCGCTCATTCAATGAGCTGAGATAATGTGGTTCACTTGTCTCATTTCTAAACAAACTGGATGGATGTAGATTAAATTAGGCTTTCTGCCTAACATTTGTGAAGCCTGTATTATAAAGCCATACACACAAGCTTTATTTTTCTGTAAGAAAACACTTTTATTTTTCAGATGTTAATCTCACAGGAGTGGTCTATTTAATAAAGCCATGAAGATAAATGAATTTAACCTATCAAAATCTAATGATCAGAAAGACTGAGCCAATTATTCTGTCATTAATTAGTGAGAATTAGACTAAGAGGTGATAAAGTGATTTTTCACCTGCTTATCTCAATGCCCTTTCTAAGCCTGCATCCATGGTCTACAGGGAGAGACTGACGTGCTGAAGGTCAGGAATAGCAAGTAAGAAATAGGACCCTGTTCTACTGGGGCCCAGTACTGTGTGCTGGGCAGAAATAGTCCACTTATGCTGAGAAGGCTGACCTTTCCTGGAAATACTACTGAAGCTGAAATCCATTTTGACTTAATAAAAAATTCAATTTTGAATTCTTATTTTTTTTCCTCAATCAATAATGTTTTGTTTCCAATTACTGTGAAATTACTCTTTGGCCTTGGTCAAAAGATTCAGCAGTGGAAAAATGATCTTTCATTTATTTCAGAATAGTTTTAAAATGTTATGAGTTGACATGGGAAACCCAGATGTTTTTAATTCTGAAAATTGAGAAATAGATTTTGAACAGGAAAGCTATCTTGTTTGATGTGCATCCTCAGGAAGGAGGATGACAGAACATTCCCTTTTTCTTCGCTACACTGTCATTATATAAAGATGGAGTGGAAAGATTTTTCCAGGCATCTGTGCAAAGCCTTAGGAAGATCTTGAAAGAAACATAATAAATCCAATACCCCCCACAGCCCCTGCATCCTCATCAGCTATTAAAGCCTCTGTTAAACCCCTCAGAGTTAATCTAATAGTTTTTCTGTTTCTTACTATTTCTTTAAAGGTAAAGTGAAATGTGAAGAAACTTATCCAAATATGATTTCAAATATTAACACAGTAGCATCAGGGATTTCTGCAAAAATGTGTGTTTATTTACTTATATATTTGAAGCCAGCTATGCTTGTTGTGACACATTTGCAAGTCACTCTTAGTGAGCAACATGGCAGGATTTTCACACAAGTGTGAAGGAGAGATCTAAACCCTCAGTTCTGGTGGTAGCTGGTGCAATAGTGCGCACAGGACTTTCTTAGAGAACAGGCTGTTTAGTGCAGCATCTGTCAGTTTTTATCTCTGCATTCAGTGTGAGCCACTGTGGCACACAGGGAGAGCTGATTCCTGCTCTGATTTTCAAAGGAGTTATGTTGTGCGGGTTGTTTTTTTTTTTCTCCTGACTGCTGTTTAAATGCACAGTTCAGACAGGCATGGATCACCCCTCGCTCTCTCCTGCTGACTTGGTGACATTTTCACATCTGGTGTTCAGTAGCTGGGCCCAATGACTAGTGATATTTTTTCAGTGACCTGACTCTTCTTTCTATTCCACTTGGAATACAGATAAGGCCAAAGAGTTTGATTACAGATTCTGTCTGTCTCTTTTTGTATTAAATCCCAAAGGAATAAGGTGGAAGGAGCAACCTGGTTGTGGTACTGGGAGTTTCTGTTATACTGCTGAATGGTTCCAAATGCTTCATGCAGTGGAATGGTAAAAGATTTAAGGAATAAGGAATGAACACATTGCCACCAACTCTGACTTGAGAATCTTCCTGGGATAGATTCAGCCAGTTCTTTTTTTGGGAGCAATATTATCGCTAAATTTGATCTTCCGAAACAAAGTGCAATTGTCCTGCTTTCTAACATCTGAATGTCTAGTGAATCCACGTGTCAGGGACAACTAATTTGTGACTTGGGTAGGGACTTCCTTTTAAACCCAAAAATGATTTTAGAAACCTAATCGAAGTGCCTGTTTAAAAGTGGTAACACTATAGTATTGAATGACCTTTTTCTTTCATAGCCGTGTATGTAGGAGTCTGAAAACTTCCTTGTTTCTGTGTGTTTCAGTTTCTATTCTGGTCACTGCTATCATTGTAAGCAAAAGTCAAGGTCACCCTTGACTTTGCTCTCTGTCCATTTTGGCTGTGCTTGCTTTTACTTCATGTTGGGAATAGCTGCAGCTTTTGCTGTTTCCAGGAAGGAGAAGGCACCGCTGACATTTCTTTTGGACTTCGATTTGTCTGCATTATGTGATCAGCTTCTAGATCATTTCCAGACCACAACAGTTACTGAACCCATTAACAACCTTGAAACCATTAACCACAGAATTACTTCTCTGATTGAAATAATAATACTCCTATGAATTATCTTGGCTATACTTATTTACAATGAATTCTTTCTAATATTTACAAAATAGATTTTTGTGGTCGGTGTTACTTGGAACTGTGCTGTTAAGAACTGTTTCCAGAAAAGTAATTTCCTTAAAGAAGATCTCAAGTTGGTTCCTCTGTTATATTTTTCCAACTTTCTTATTCCTTATAAAATGGTTTGTATCATGTTTTGGTGTTTGTTCTGCTCCAAATATTTCACAACTGTGTATTCATATCATTGTGTTCAGGAAACTCTGCATGTAGTTTGCAAAGGAAAGAAAATCTTGCACTGTTTTTCCCCTAGACACGGTATTACATCATGTACTCAAGGTTGAATCCAACTTTCATACATCTCAAGTGTTTTAGCCTTCATTTTCCCTGCTTTGGTGATTGGATTCTGCATCAGAGTCAATGTCTGACCACCACATTTCAGTGGCACAGAATGGAGTGTGAAAAAATGAGGCAGTTTAAACTTCTTAATGAGCCAGGAAATTACTTTGACACAAAAGAGCAAAAGTAGCTTGCTCAAAAGGAAAAATGAGAACAAGGCTCTTCTCTCTTTTATCTTGTATTCTCAGTTCAAGTTTTTTGGTCAAGAAAAGCTAGATTTACATTTAATTAAAAAAAAAAATCCCTGTTTCAGCCTGTCTTTATAATCAGAGCTTCCAAAATACAACCACTTTTCCCAAATACTGACAATTGTTTCTTCCAGTTCACATCTAAGACTTCAATATACATACTGAATTCCTGGCAAAATGGCAATTTCTGGAAAAACGCTAACTGTTACTGCATACTTTGGAGCTCAGTATTTCAGGCTAGCAACTATTTCAATCTTTCCTGCTCTGAGGCTTATGGTTGTTGTTCTTTGAGGAAGTACATTTTATGGCATTGCTGTTTATTGTACTTGTCATTGAAAGTGCCAAATCTGATGTATTTGAACCAGAAGTTTCCATACTTTTTCTATGGGGGTTGGAATTAGATGATCTTTAAGATCATTTCCAAGGCATTCTATGATTAGAAGATTCACTCTTTGAATGTGTGAGATGGTTAGGGATTAATGTCTCTAAATTCTGTGTTATCACATGCCTTAAAATGTTCACCTCGGAGTTCTGAGTAACTTGAGTTACTCTTCATCTTTGTATCTCTGTCTTGCTAACAGATATAAATTAACCTCAGAAATATGACTAAACAAAGTGAATAGTGGGACTTTGCCCTGTACGTGTAGAGTATGCCAGAGCAAAATCCACTAGAACATTATTGTTTTTCACCTATAATATATATTGTTTATGCACATCTATAAAAAATTTCAGTGATGTTGTTATACCTCCTGAAAAAGGAATGTAACCCAGATGAGTAGTCTATACAGAGCTACCTGAATGTACGTATCTTGTTCTTTTAAATTATTTTAAAACACCTTTTAGCTATTTAAAGACTATTGTATATGAAAGCAACATATACTGCATTTGTATTAAATATATTTATATAGATTATTGTAAATTTGCTTCAATACATACAGTTCTTCTAATGTTAACTAAGTTGTGATATTATGCCTCTTATAGAAGAACTAAGGCAAATGACTATACCTTAAAAATATTCATCTAACTCTTAAACACTGACATAGAGAATAAGATTACAACAATTTGAGACACAAAATAATTTTTAAATACTGTTAATAATATAATTTTTTTGCCAATATCTCTATCCTTCAAAACTCACAGGACATATTGGTCCCAAATTTCAAAAATAAAACACATTTTATTTTCTCACATCTGTTTTGCAGTTATTTGTTTTTAGATGCTCTTTTTGGCAGTGGGTAGGGCCCTGTGCAATCTTCCTTCTCCCAGTCTTCCCTCCTGGGAGGACTTTACGTAATCAGGGTGCGGGGAGGAACAGGACTGAGCATCTAATATCAGGAAATGCAGTCAATTTTATTGTGTTCTGCATTGTGGGAAATATGTAGTTACGTTACTTTTCATATTTCCTTTTCATGTTGGCTTACTCCCAGACAAGATTTAGGAAGAGCAGGATCATCTGGAACTGTATTTTTTTGTTGTTCTTGTTTTTGCCAAATTTTCAATAACAAGTATTCAGCAAGCCAGCAAGTCCTCCCCCCCATCAGCCCCCCTTTTTTAAAAGTAGGGTTTTTTTGGAATATTTTTACACTTGTATAACTTCATCTTAAGTGTGCACATCAGTTTTAGGAATATTTTCCATGGAAATCTTCTTAAGAATACTGCACAATTTTTAGAGTACAGAGAGATGTCAAAAGTTCTCTAATGAGACAGCTATACAGTTTATGGGAGAACAAGATTCCAGTACTGAAATGAGCAGAGCAGGACTTAAAGCGTGGGTCTCTCCCACTCTATGTGAATGTATTATCACCTGAATTTTATAAACCTCTTTTATTTTTTTTCCCTAGATTTGTCAAGAATCAAAGTTAAAACCTTAAAGTTAATAATGAATGATATTCCTGTTTCTGGCCAGCTGTATTTTTTTTTTTTCATTTTGGTTCTTCGTAGGAAAATGGGAAAGCCTCTGAGGTAGATTAACTTTACAGTATTAGGAGCACTGCTCTGAAACTAAAGCATGTAATTACAGTCTCAGTGACAACCTGGAAACGGTGACTTTCCTTGTTAAATTAACAAAGAAAAATGTTTTTCTTTCCATACACAAAAGAGAGCTGCGTAAGTTAGACCTTGCCTGGTAAAAGACTCGGTTTGGTCCCTGGAAAGCTATCCAGATATTCTATGATCATTTACTTGTTAATTTGTGAGGTAGAACTAAGTCATGTGAACCATTATGTTTCCTGTAAGAATTCTAGCATTTCCAAAGAAAAAGATCTTAATCTGACCTCTGGCTCTTCTTAAAATGCTTAAAAGAGAAAAAAGGAAACAATAACCATGGCTTGTCACTTTGAAATGTTTGAGGCTGAGATGCTCTCAAGTGTTTCCCCTCTGCACCTTGAACAGCCAGGGTAAATGGGCTCTTTCTTGTTATTTCTGAGCTAGAAACTAACAGAATTCTCTACAGTGCTCCATGTATGCTGAGCTGGGAAGAGGGCTGATGCCCCTGTGTGAGACAGGGAACACAATGGTTGACATCAGGGAGGTCACCAGAAAGAGATACAACTAGGAAAATGAAAGTTGTGTTTAAGGTAGAGGAAAAACAACCCACTGGGACTAACATTGTAATGCACAGTAATGGTTTAAGAGTGCATGCACTGGGAAACTCATTCCTACAACACCCTGTAAAAGTGTGGCATTGATGACAAATGCTATTAAAAAAAAAAAAAATAGAGCTTATGTGAGATTTTACGGTGTTCTGAAGTTCTTTATCCCATAAGGTACCAAGAAAAAGACATGTTTTTGAAAGCAGTGATTAACAGCTGTTTAGCTGTGAGGAATAGTACATTATACCTCAAAAATGAACAAAGGAGCAAAGAAGTATGTGCTTCTCTAAAGAATGACCTTAAAATATTTCTCTGCAAAACTCTGGGATTAAAAATCCGGGAGTTCTTGTCTCTAAAGAAGTCAGAACTGAAAACCACAAGTGTATGTTTCAAACCTTTGGATTTTCAGAACGTAATTTTTTTCTTGGCATAATTAAGTTATATTTCTGAAAAAGAGAGAAGCTTTCTAGAGAAAAACAATGCTTTACATTTTTCTGTGAATACTGGATCCCCGCAAGGAAAAACATGGCAGCACTGAGGCATTCAATAAACTTTCCTAATATAATTGATACAACTCTTTTTCCCATTTTCAGTATGCTGCATCTCTCTGATGCCTTGCTCGGGTTCAGTTTCTCTGAGTCTTCTAACCTTGAAGCTATTAAATGGAATAAAAGACAGTCTGAATCCCAACCTTGTGTATGGCAAGGAGAATAATTTTTTTCATTTATCTTTCTTAGATTCTTATCAATTAATCTTTGCCTTCAGGCATCAGAGTAAACGGTGCCCTTATTTATACAAAAGTTGTAGGGGCATTGCACAGCCACATCAGACATGGAACACCTGAAATGGATTTCAAGTCCATAGATGCAGCTGCACACCTTTAGCTGCACTGATTCTTTCAGAATATCCCAGAAGTGACCCTGAGCTCCCTTCTGGCATGTTTCCTTCACAGGTCATATGCTATGCAGAGGCACTTTGGATTTCTCAGTAATTAGGACATGTTTAATATGTCCTAGAAAGACCTGCTTTGGAGAAGCTGAATGTGTTGTCTTTGGACTCTGAGCTGTACAGGGTTTAACTCTCAGCTTATGTGAATTGCTTAGCAAAGGAAATTGCCCAAGAAGTCAGTTTAATCAAATATTCAACAAAGAACTGATGCCATTTACCTAATCATGTCTGAGGTGGGGTGTTAAATGGGTTTGTGTGAGAACTCTGAGAGTTATTCTGGAAAGAGAGTAAGAACATTTACTGCAATGTAGGAAAGATATTTCAAATATTGAAACCAAAGGTTTCCCTTCTCCCCATCGTTTAACTGTGTTAAGGCTAATTTCAATCTCAAATGTGTTTCAGGGTTCAATTCATATTGTGTGCCAGAAGCTGAAGACTAAAATCTTCAGTATATAAATGAAAAATAATTTTGTTTTTCCTGTAACTGTCAGCCTAGCAAGTACATTCTTGGCAGGAGCAAATCTTGTTCTCTATTTCTTTACCAGTAATAGGTTGTTAGCAGGTCAAATTTTGCTCCCAGAAAAATATATAATCCATTCTGATGCACTGGTAGCATCAAAGCAGGAGCAAAAATGGTGTGTCACCAGCCAGCAATTATGATAGCACTGCAGAATAACAGATTCACTGGAGCAAAAAAAAAAAAAAAAAAAAAGGGTAGTGTTGACTGAAATAGAAAATGGTTTCAGGGTTACAGCTAAGCTTCAAGGTTGTGGTTTTAAGGCATAGAGTAAGGAAATAACTGATAGGTATAGATGCTGCTGGAATACTGAAAAAGCTTTTTACTTTTTTACCTTTTTTTTTTTTTTTCGTAGGGAGATGCAGATATTTCCCAGGTTTTAGTTTTGGCTTCACATGCTATAAGATCACAGGGCACCTGACCCACAGCTCCTTAGGGATGGATGTGTCAAAATGACTTTTCTGCAGGGCTAGGTGTGCTGTGGGGTGAGAGTCCAGCCTTTGCCACCATAGTTCCCCACAAAGGACTATGCTCTGAAGCCCGACTATGATGATGTATCTATATACACATATATGTATTTGTAATACATATCCTTTCCTCTGGGTAAATGCATATGTATATAGAGGTGACCACTGTTGCCAGTGCTAAAACGTACTACCCACCACTGCGTTGTGCTCACACCCAGTGTTTGGTTTCCATAAATGTTCAGCAAGTGCTTATGAATGTCAGTGGGTGCCATTTCTTCTGCATGGAGGAATTCAGTGACACCTCCTTGCTTCATACGCGCTCCCATGTCAGACACCGTTCTGTCAGACTGCCCCTCTACTGCCATCTGTCGCACAGTAACAACATGTAATGGGATATTGGTGGGAAGCTTCAGCCTCTACTACCGTACATCTGCCTCTGACATTGTGGGCCAACATAATAAAGTAGGAGGCATTACTTTTGGAGAAGCCCTTGTATGATATAGCCCAAGTATATGTTTTTCATTCTGATTTTCACCAACTTACGTTAGGTTTTTTGTGTGTATTTTTCTTAATTTTAGTGACATTATTCTCATTCTCTACTCCTGGGTTGATTCCATAAAGCAATCCACAACCTTTTCTCCAGGTCTTGCAAATTAGGAGGGAATGAGATTTTATTCCTTGTGGTGAACTCTTTAATTTGGGTTATCAATGTCAGTCAACATCTTCAGCAGTTTAAAAGGGGGATAAAAGTCCACTGGTTGCACTGGATAACTGTACTACTTAGCTATAACTTGTTTTGAGAAGTCATCTAACCACAAAGAACCATTTCTGTCATTACCAATAGAAATTTAATTGCTCTTTAATGGAATAGAGTGTTTTCCTTTTGTATGCACATTATGTGTTGGGGTGATAATCACAAAATAATCACTTCACCATGTCTTTTTTGCCTTTGCTGAGTTTTCTGGAACTGCTCAGGGATGCCTCTTTCATCCTTGTCAGAATTGCATCGTTATTGGGACTTCTCTAATACCTCACATAAGATTTTCACTGCATCAAATCATATATGACCAGGGTTCTGGGAAGATCTTTCTCCAGAAACGCAAGGCTGGCTCTTTGGCTATAGGTGTGCAGAGGTGACACTGGGACTGTGCGGAGGTCACAGTGTGCAGGGACAAGATGAGCTCAGGGCAGTGCTGCGCTCAAAGTGTGAAGTCACATGTCTTGGGACAGCATGCTGCAGGCTCAGCCTGGGGCAACGTTGCTCACCCCGGGGCTGGGAATTAATTGACAGACTCAGCCTTCCTGTTTTGCCTTCTGCTAACAGAAGGTGTCTGTAGAGAATTTAACTTTATTTTTTTAAAAGTGAAGCCAGATTATGATGATTTATGAATCATAAACCAGCTAAGAGGTGTGCCTTAGCACAGAAAACATACTATGGGGGCCATCTTGTGGTCAGAGAAAGTTTATTCTCTGTGTGTAGGAGGAAAAAAGTATTCCCAGAAATCTTTCCAGTACCTGAAGATACTGTCAGCTAGATCGCAGCTGTTAGAAGTTTTGTTCTGATCTGTTGATCAGAATAGAGCTGTGCTGCTGTTGGTCATTAGGTGGGTCATTAATCCTCACGTGATCGGCAGCAGGGTGAGCTGTGATGCTAAGGTGATAAGGAACTGATGCATTTTAAAGGTTGGGAAGGCTTTTGCAGACTAAGAGCTGCAGTCAGCGTTTTCCCTTGATTAATATTTAATGCCTATTTGTTTTGGAAAGTTCTTTGAAGTCCATGGATTAAATACCACCACAGTGCTGGAGTAAAGAATGCTATTAGCTATTGTAAAATAGTGCTTCAAACCAACAATCAGCATCCTTTTCATGGTTATCATCCAACAAACTTACTCTGCATGAGGCCATTTTCTCAGTTCCATAGTTCTTTAGCTCTGTGTGCCTCTGTTCTGGCTGAAATACCAAAGCTATCAAACTAAAAGCAAAGCCTGCCTACGCAAATCAAGTGTATTTTCCATCTCAGACAAAGAAAGTTGAATACGATCTTTTCTGTATACTCTAATCCACAATTAGAATTACTCAATTTCTCCTTCTTAGGAGGGCTTCCCAATGAACCCAGATGCTTCCTGAAGAACCCAGGAACTTTATTTTAATTCTTTCCTGATGGGAGCCATCAGCCAACAGCACTTGCTTGGCACAGCTTCGCTTCGTTTATAGGGCTGTGATCCATGGTCGATTAATCGAGCTTTTTTGGTTCCAGAAGAGTACTTACGAAAACCAGCCCCACCATCTGGTACTGTTGGCTCTGGAGCAGTGGTAGATCCATGACAGTGAACAAATACTTTTCTCATTTGTCAGTCAGCCTGCGTCCACACACAAATGACTTATTTAATGACACTGAATGTTCCTTATTGTAGCATTTTACTGCTGCTTATGGATTATTTAATTCTTGTAATGGCTTTGAAATTGTTCATTTTCTTTCTAAAAGCATTCTTTAAAACTAAAATTGTTGTGTGGAGAAAGAAAGTCAGGGCTGGTTCCCCCTGCAAGGGGCTGTTGAAAGATTCAGAGATGTTGCATGATGAGCACTGCTGCTAATGTCTCTGGTCTGCAGGTTTAGCCTCTTCATACCGTGTTTGGGAATACCTTTTAGTGCAGAATATAAAAGGAAAGCAGGGGAGAGCTGCCTTCAACTTCCAAATAAAAATGAGTGATTATAAACACCAAAATTTAACAGTTTTGTCTCTCCTAGGGGCTTTTTGAAGGTTAAGCTAGCAAAGTCCCAAGCAGACTTTAAGGAGCAAGCATATCCTCGGGTCATCAGTGATACAGGCACCTGTCATTCACTGTTAGTATGCACTTTGTTTCCCAGCTCCCAGTTCCATAGCTCTCTGTCCATCTTCCTATCAGTGCTGCCAGCTGTAGTGTCTGGAGAGATGGCCTCTCTTCGCTCATCATTAACTACCTCAGGCAGGTCTCACTTGGAGGAAGGTACAATAAAGACTCAGCTGTTAGAAGCATGGTGAGATAAAGCAGCCTCCCCTCTCGGTGCCTGCTCAGAGGAGGTACTGCTGTCATCTTTCAGGAGTGGAAATACGATAAACATGTGTTCCCTGGATAGGATTTCCCTTCGCTCTCTCCAGCGTTTTTTTGTGTAGGACTATATGTAGCATCTGGTGCTTTCACAGTGCCCTCTGCTGCGGAGTCATGGTTTAAATCACAACAGAGCTCTATGTGAAGTAAATAATCTGGGGAACTCTTCTCATTAGTTCAGCCCCAAAGACTGAAGTCTGAGCAAACAAATTCCTGGTGCAGTTAGGAGACTGTGAGCTGAGTAATTTGTAGTGTGACAGGGTATTTAAGAATTCTTTTAAAAATCAAAGGCTGTTTTTTTCCTCTGACAGTATACAATTATGAATATCCATAATAAGGCCCCTAATAAGTTTTCTTGTGACACTGAAACTCTCTGAGGCTTTGTCTGACATTTGGCATATACAGTCTGATGGAAAGTATACCCTGTATGTATACAACTAGTGGTCACAGCATACCTGAATACCTGAACGGTCTAGTAAAATATAAAACAGAAATCCTGAAGAATTTCAGGTTAGAATGGGTTCAGAGAAGTAATACTCTTTTTGTCAAATGAAAGAGTGTTTATATATATATATACTTTATATATATATGCATACACATATACAAAGTCCTATTGCTTCCTCACTTTGCATCTGAAACCATCAAGTCTCTTGAACTGCAAAACATTGATATCCAAACTCCCCTGGGACTCTGTCAGCATAGGTGCATATGGGAACTTGCAGGGGCATTTTGACAAAGTTCTCCTCTCTTGGAGGTGTGAAGACATTGGAGTGCAAGGGCAATGTGCTGGACTTGGCTTCGTGCTGAATTTGTCTACTGCCTTGTTGAACTTCCCTCCAGCAGATGGAGGGAACCTGAGTGGAGGAATGGGGAAGCAGTGGCGCTGTGTGTGGAAGTGCCACCTCTGAAACCCTTTGGCTATGAGGGAGTGTGCATGACAGGGCTATACCACTGAGTTTTCTGCCTTGGCCAAGGGAGAGGCAGGACAGGACAAAAGCCTGGTTGTACCAACAGGAACATTTATATTTTTCTGTTTTATTGATTTAATGGAAAGAGTGTCAGTATTTAAGCATTTCTTGCACTTGTTTGTTTTTATCTCTGACAGCATTTGTAGTGAATGGTGAGTGCGCAAAATTGAGCTCCTTAGTGGGTGAGAAAGCTGCTTGCTTAAATTAGACATTTTGATTCTTGACAACAGACTTGGAACTTGTGTAGAAACACAGAATAAATGAGATATGTAAGGAATAGTTATGACACCATGCCCAAAGCACTAGGTGCATCTTGCTCCACCTGAGGCCAGATGCTCAGCCCTCCCATCCCATGGTGCCATGTGGTCTGGGTCTGCCACTTTCCCAATTTAAGTTTTCCATTCAAACTCACAGTGAGTAAAATGGCTGAAATACTCAGACACAGGGGCTTAGCTGGAGATAGCACTCCCCAACTGGGAGAACAACCTAGGATGCTGAAACTTAGCAAAAGCAGATGTGGCTTCTGGAGCTAAAGGCAGAGGGAACAGATTGGCAGGGTAAGCTCTGAGTCTTGTGCCTGCGAAGGTTTTATATACTGCATTACCAACTGTTATTAAAACCACTTAAGAGAAACACAAGATTTTTTTTTCTATCTATGACTGTGCTAAATGTTGTAGCTCATACCATGATGTTTCAGAGGGATTAGTCTGTCAGGTGCAGGGTCTGCAGCAGCATTGCCTCCCACTTGTAGGGAATAATCAACCCTTTGCAAAAAAAAAAAAAAAAAAAATTACAGTCAACCGCCTGTCTGCTACCCTCTGTAAGTAAAGCCTCAGCATATTTGTGTATTAATAACAGAGAATGGTGAGCTTGTCCCTTAGTATTAAAATCTTAGCAATGTTAGTCAAAATGAGCACTATCCAATTCTGAAACCAGGCCCTATTGAATGAATTAAAAATTTGGTTAGTACTCACCGGGATTTTAAAGTTAAAAATATTATTGAGTAAATACGAATATTTTTCTCTAAGCTTCTGTAAGCTAGAAGGAATTTTATAAAAACATAGCATTTTTAGCAGAAATGGAGTTAAATAAAGGAGTAAACCACATACTGCCACTTCATGTTAAATTTTTCATATCATCATGCAATTCTAGGAGTTGGACTTTTAGGAAAAAACAATACAGAGGGCATGTTTGGAACTTAATGAATTTGTTATGCTTTTAAAATGGTGAAGGAATGCTCTCAGAGAAGAAATGTGATTTGTTTGAGTCATGAAACACGTCTCTGTTCTTGTGACTGACACAGTGAGTGTCAGTCACAAGAACAGCTTGATGTCCTGTCAAGTATAAGGGCTGTTCCAAAAGTAATGCCTCTGAAAGTAATGCAGCTGTTGGTGGTACAGCAGTAGAGGTTGAAGCTTCCCATCAATATCATTACATTTTTTTGCTGTATGACAGATGGCCGCAGAGGGGCAGTTAGAAAAAATGGCCTCTGACATGGAAGTATGGATTAAGCAAAGGTATTTCATTACTTGCAAAAATGCATAGTTGTTGGAGGTAACTGTGCTGAGAATAGCGGTTTGTAGCTGAGAATTTGCTCTATCAAAGAGTGTTCTTGTGCTCTTTGTAACTGTTGTAGTGTCCATGGAAATAAATAGGAGGCGTTAATTTCAGAGCAACCCATGTATCTGACAGAGAGGACTTCCATCAACAGAGTGCAAAGAAATTCATGCCACAACTGGCTCATTTATTATGTCAAGCATATGATCATGTATAGTTCAGAAATTGATTAATTATTAATAGTTTCTTTGAGAAAAACAGACCATTGTTATCTATTATGAATAACATACTGACCAACAATTGATACTATTGGCAAGTCTATGTAGCATTTGCTACTGATACACTTGGAAATCTCTTACTTAAGACTATGCATGTTAATTGGTTTATGATACTGGTTTAGATAAAGCAGGAACCCGTGGCATTGGTGCTGCATGGTTTATTATCATCCTGCTACCTTTTTGGCAAACAATGCACAAATTTATCTCTGTAAGAACTCCCCTTGGATTTGCTAAGGAGCAGGAGAAAGGGGAAAAGAGAAAGGATGTGAAATAAGAATGCTATGTTTGCAACTCGTGCTCCCTTTTTTTTTCCCCTGTGGCAGTATAGGTTTGATGTAATATTTAAATACAAGCAAAGCAAAGTCATTGATACAATTTCTTTCTTGTGCCATGATCTATTTAGGCTGAATTCTGTTGACAGCTGAATAACACTGTGACTTGCCAGTATGACTGCAACAGTGTCTACCTTCGTTTTCAAATCCAGTTTGCATTTAACAAAATGAAAGATGAAAGCAACCTAGCTGAAAGTGCATCATCAGCACCAGCATGCTGAATAATGGATTTGAAAGACTGGAGAGAAGTCACCAAACTAGTTACAATGTTGGAATGAATCTAGGGCAGGGAAACTTCAGTGTGACTTATTGCAAGCTGATGGCATAAATCATCCAGGAGAGGCCAGTGAAAACCAGCTACTGAGCTTATTTATTGTAGAAGAGATGGGCATTAATGAGCTGGAAGAACAGAATGCATTCATCTGGGATGAAAACACCATTGCTTCCTTCAAAAATAATGATGACCATCCAGAGAATGGTATTGCTGATGTGTCCAGAAAGACACCTTGCTCCAAAACACAAGTGCGTTTCCTGATGACTGCAATGCCATAGCAAAAGTACTACAGTACACCTCAGTGCAGCACCAGGAAACACAAGAACTGGAAACAGTCCAGCCATGATAGCATAGGCTAATCCAACACATCGACAAGTTCAACAGGCCTATTTTGAGAGTGTAAATGGGGGGATGATATAGCTTTTGCTGCTTTTACAGCTTGACTTTTCTGAGTTTAGCTGCAATTACCTGTTTTCCCCTGAGTTTGACTGCATTTCTGTAGAGCTGCTGCGGGTGTGAGGATTGTGGGGAGAAGCTTGCAGCAGTATTACTGACAAATGTGTGATGGTAGTAATTAAAAAATCAATCCCTAATGGAAAATGCTGCATATCTCTTATTGTAATTCTTTTTGGGTACAGGCAGAGAAAATATTTCAGCTTTGGGTCATGCAGGTTGAACTACTGCTGTTTGTTTTCTTTTAGCAGAAAGGATTGAATGTTTGTGGGTTTTGGGCTAGTCTTGAATAGGGCCTTTTTCTCCTCTGGGGATAAATACTCAGTACTCAGTTGAACTGCAATACTTTCCAGTGCAGATCTCTTTTCTGCTGTGCTTCCAGTGTAGCTTCTATTTCTATAGCAATAACCTTTACTCTGATGGTTCTGAATCCAAAAAAAGTAGTTGAGTTGGATTGTGAGGGAGTGGATGTAAGACACCTTCCCTGATGTCTTACATATGTTATTCTCTTTTGCTTTCCTTTATCTGCTGTACTTGAAAGGTCTGTTATTAACTGTCATTTTCCTGCCTGGATTTCCTGTTTTGTGTACTTGCCTGTGATATTCATTTCTCTTCTGCCTACACCTGGTGCTCATAAGTGTCTTAATTATGTTTTTTCTTTACTTGCTCCTGTGATGCTTTGTGGCATGAAAGAGGATACCTGGCAGGGAAGTCTCATTTAGCCCATCAGTTCTCAATAGCGTTTATCAAATCAAAGAACTTCCTGATGTTTCTGATGGCATAAATGAGTTCAGCTACATATAATATTCAGAGTTGGAAGTTATTTTAGTGGTTGTCTTCTACAGGAAATGATAATTACACAATTTCTTTCAAGTTTTAGTATCACATGGATTGCAAGACATGAGGGGAAACTTTGAATTCAAAAAATCTATGTATTTAAAAAAGGATATGACTTTGTTTTGGTATTACTTTTGACGTGGTCCCTGTGATGCTAGTTATTTTAACAAACAAAGGCAAATACCAAAATTTAACTTTACTAATCATGCCTCTGAAGCAAGGAAGGACTTGCATGGAATCATAGGATCATTAAAGTTGGAAAAGACCACTGAGATCACCCAGTCCAATCCCAACCCATTCCCACCATGCCCAACAACCACGTCCCTCAGTGCCACATCACTACGATTCTTGGACACCTCCAGTGACAGTGACTCTACCACCTCCCTGGGCAGCCTGTGCCAATGCATCACTACTCTTTCTGAGAAGGAATGTTTTCTAGTATCCAACCTGAACCTCTCCTGGTGCAACTGAAAACCATTGCCTCTTGCCCTATCTCTAGTTACCTAACCATGTACGTAACCAGTAGAGAAGAGCAATAAAACGAGAACTGATGTAACTGGAACCAGGGTGTCAAAACTTTTGAGGGCCTGACAGCTATCAGCAAGGCATCAAGTGAGGGGAGGCTTTTATTCAGGGAATCTTATGAACAGCTTGCTGATGTTAATAGGATATTTTCCACGTACTTTGAATTTCTGGGCTTTGAATCAGGTCTAAAGTTCTCACTGAATGTGTGATATTGCACTCCCTCTGTTGTCATAAGAATGACACCTTCTTCAGAGGAGATTATTTTCTTTCGGAAAGGGAGGGACCTGTGAAGGAAATAATTGATAGTTTTAAATCCTGTACTTTGGAAATACAAGTTCTTTTTTGTAATCCTCACAGAACAGGAAAAATGACTAGCAACTTCACAATACTTAAAGCACATCTGATAATGGAGTAATTATTTTACACAAGAGAACATTCTTTATTGAAAAGATGGGCATTTAGCTCTATCTATACACGGCTTTGTAACGAAGGTAATAATTTCCACCAGAACATGTATGATTAACTGAGCAACTCCATATAGAGTTGTCAATCCTGAATGTTCTAGTAGCAAGGAAAGAACAAGGACACCTTGTCTCTGATTATTGTTATTGGAGTGGGGGGTGGGCTGAAGGATCTTGTGAATAGTGTCTCAACTCACCTAAGATGTTTCCTTTCTATCTGCAAAATACTAATTGAGAAGTGGGGGTAAGGGGAGTAAAGAGGTAAAAATGACTGCCTGCTGCTGAACAAAGCTGTCCCTACGCAAAATCAAAGCTGAAGTAGAAGGAGGAAGTGTGTGATCTGAACATAAGGTAAAAATACGGGAGCAGAGAGAGAAAACTGTAAAACACAAATTTCAGCTTCAGAGAACAAAATTACCTAAGCAAAATAATAATGCATTGAAGACAATAAGCATATTTTAACTCATAATTCTTCCCATTTTTATTTTTTTATTAGTAAGAACGAAAGAATGAATTCTAAGTCATTTTGTTAAAAGATGCTGGTGTGATGTTATTCTTTCTAATGGTGCATACAATTAGATTAGTGAAACTTGAAAAAAAAATACTAGTTTTTTCCTACTTCTTAAACTGAGATGAGATGATAGTATTAGTGGTCAATAATAAATTATTGGCTATGTTACTTTCGTGTATTTGAAATGCATTCCAAAAAACCTAAAGCACTAGAAATGTGCAGTACAATCCACAATGTACCGGTAAATTCTGGGATGATGAAGCATAGATGTAATAGTGAAAATTAAAGCAAATCTTCAGGAACAAACATTTGTAATGTACAATTTATATCAATGGTGTGTTTTTGGAGAACTGTGGATCAGAGCAGCAGGAACCACCATGCGTGTTCAAACCATAAACCTGGTGACATGTTTGGGAGGTGACCACTCTGGGGCACTTTTCAGATTAAGCAACTATCTCGCACAGACTGCTGCACTTACAGTCACAGTACAGAAAACATAGAAATTTCATTTTCTCACCGCTGATATTTTACATTGCTTGGCATGAATTCTGATTAGCTTTTGCTTGCATGGTGTGTGAGTAGTAAAACTATCAGCAATATTTCAGTTGTTGATGTCCTGTGACAGTGAATTCCACAGACTGCGTTTGTTTGAAGTGTTGATTTTCTTTTCCTGCTTCTGGCTTTCCTGTTATTTCTCACTTTGAACATTAATTTGGGAAGACAAAGGAGTGTGATCTCTGTTCTCTGAGCCCTGTTACCAACAGTTGTTATTTTATGGAAAAAGAACTCTGGCAGAGGGCAGGGACAAGGATGAACCTATTAATGAGGACACAAAGGCAGCAGAACATAGAGAGCAGTGAGCACCTTGAGTATCGCACCAGTGTTTAATCTGCTCGTTTGCAAATTTGCCAGTATGAAGCAAGTTGGTGTGCAGGTACTGTCCTCTTCTGTGGGGCAGGTGGAGTCTGAAAGGATAGGTGGGTTTTCTCTCTCCAGCCTCCTCAGGGCCTCTTGACTTCTGCGACGTTACACCTATTTCCACAGTAGTGAGGTTTTAATTAACCTGTAAAGGAAATATCTGCATTCTATATATACTGGGTAATATTAATACATAGAAACCGATTGTTTCTTGTTGTTGGGTGTTCTTAGTGATGTAACTGATGTTTTCATATGTAGCCTGAGATAATTTATTATTGTACGTGGTTTATCATGAAATAGATAATATCTTTAAAGAGCCTAAGCTTTGCAATAGCACAGTTCCAGCAGAAGGGGCACTATAAATATCTAGTCACCCTCTCATGCTTGTGACATGCATGCATATTGTGAAGTGGTAACAAAATAAAGGGGCTGACTGCAGATGCAGTCACTTTGGTGTTTGTAAGATGAATTTCTGATCCCAGCACAAGAATTGTGTTAACTTTACTGGAGCCTTAAATCCTCAGTTCAGAGCAGTGCTTTCCATTTTTTTTCTTTTTTTTTTTTTTCTCTGACTGTAATACAAAGAAAAGTTCTACAAACAGGGCTTGTTACTCATCTTTGTCTATAAGTCCATTGAGTTCAACTTTTCCTGTTACCTACAGTGTAATCACTGTCTATAAAAGTGGTATTTTGGGTCAGAATACCAAAACTTACTGTTTGTCTCCTCTCTATATATAAATACACATTTAATCACTTAGTTCTTTTGGGAAGAAAAATCACTTGAAGGTGTAGTATGTAAATCTTTTCCTATTGTGTGTTAAAAATCTCTTTGCTTTATTCTAATAATTTCTTTATTGGATCAGTATTTGTGATCAAAATTGTAAGTGATCAGAAAAATGAATAAAAACTTAAGTTCTTATTTTAACCTGCATGCCTCATCTGCCTGACTCTGGCATTAGAAATAAAAGAAGTATCAGAGATACTTAGCAGATTTTCAGGGTTATAAAAACAGTGGGGCAATATCAATCACTAAGCAGAAGAAAATAGCTTTGATTCTGAATTCCTCTGTTCAGTGGCATGAATACTTGGAAGTTCATACTTTGTAAGAAGTCCCTGGTCTAACAATCTTGTCAATATACACAGAGGTTCATAAGCACGTTCTCAAGTTAAAGGTCTATGGCTAAGCCAAAATTTGCCTTTGGATGTATTTATTCAGTTATACATTTGCTATCCCAGCAGTCTATGTCCTGCTTTATCTGAAAACTGCAGGGCTGGGTTTAGACCAAGTTCAGGCACTGTGGGGAATGCCAATAAGTGTGTATTAATCACAGCCCACTCTCTCCATCTGCAGGTTAGGTGGTGAACTTTCAAGAGACTGTAATATCCGAAACGGAAACATTCTCTGAGCAGTAAAGATCATAATTCATCCACAGATCTTTGTTTCCAGGTGTAAATGCGAACTGCAGCTCTCAGCATTGCAACAGATGTTGCTTCAAGTGCTAGGAAGTGCTCTATGGATCACAGTGAGCTACAGGTTTTTTGGCTTCTGGAACTTTTAATCTGCCCACATGTGGATTATCTGACTGAGGGGAGATGATGCTGTATACCTTTAAGACAAAGTATATACATAGTGCCATATATGGGTTTATTTTGTAGCATTAATATCAACATTTTGGCTTGGTTACGGGTAATTCAAGTTTCGGTAGCACGGAATTGGAAATATGAAAACAGTCTGATACGCAAGCAGGGCTTTGCAATCTGAGCTAGGCATACCAAGGTTAGTGTTCTTTTTTGGTTAGGTAACAGGCTCTTTTCACATCTGGCTGAACAGAAAAGATTTATTCTAGCAAAGCTGTCAGTATGGAGAAAGGCAAAGGGTACAAGCAAGGTGTGAAAGGAAAGTAATTCAAAGAAGAAAAACAACAGCTGGTTTGAGTTGGGTCGACTCAAATACCAGTTTATGACACTCATGCAAAGAGAGCAGAAAGCAATCTAGCTAGGAAAATGTACAGATAAAACTGATATGTTCTTCCAGGGATGCAATTTGCTGGAATTCCAGAAATCATAAGGTTACAATAACAACATCAGCAAAACATTCTGCTCTATGATCACTCTTTAGAAAAACTCCTATTTAAAATATTTTTTCAAAACTTACATCTAATGCAAAAGATTAGTAGCGAAGACATGGATGTAGCTTTGCTTGTACAGGAGTGATGAATCCTATGAGTTTTAATGACCAATTTTCTTTTACTCTTGGGTTATTGTATTTGTTTTTTGTTGTTGTTTTGATTCTGAGCTATGATGACAAGGATCATCATTTCTGTTCTGGTCGTGCTCTGACCTCAGTAGCCCTGACCTCAGGCTGATGTTCCCAAGCACCACACTTAAAACTATGGCAATATTAATGTTACTCCTAGAAGGCATAACATTGGACAAGGGAAGTTATCCGTATATATCTTCTCCTCCCCCCCCACCTCTCAAAATTACAAGGAAGTCATTTTTTATTTCTTCTTTTTAAGAGCAGTGTCCATGGTTACCTTGCTGTTGCCCGTCGTAGCGAGTGTTATTGCCAAGGTCTGACTGATGCAGTTGTACATAATAAAAGTAACTGTGCTTGTGGAAGATTTATTAGTCAAAATTATATTTCAGTTGAAAGGTTTACTAAAGATAAAATGAAATTCCTTTTTACATTAAACAGGAAAGAGCAGGAAGGAAAAGATCCTATTACAGTAAGAGACAGTATTCTGTATATGAGCTTGTAAATTTGACCCTGAATTTGGAAATTGATCTTTAATCTTGATGTGCAAACAATGCCTGCTTAATAATAGTTACATATCAATAACAGCAACTTTTTAATATGGCACATTCAGTATAGCTGACTTGTTTGGAAATTGTCTAACTTCTGTTGATTGTGGAGTCAAAGACAGATTGATGTTAAAATAAGAGGTATTTATTGTGGAACCTGTTGTTACCTACTTTTAGTATTGCACTACTCTAACTGCTGGCTATTTGTAAATGTATGAAAGTTCCACTAAGATAAAGTGCCTGGTAGCTAACTCTTGAATTAGCAACTCATGACTATTGTTGTGAAGGTTTCTTATCTCGAGGACTAGCTTAAGCAGATTCATGTTCTCCTTGGAGATCCTCTAGCTGTCTTTGATACTTGAATCTTAGGTACTTCTCCATCCATATAAAAGCCAACTGCCTTGAGTATAGTTGTATTTAAATCATTAAACTTCTTTAGTAAGATAGGAGATTGTATACAGGAAACTTGAGGGATAATTCCCTAATGAGGTAAAAGACATTTAATGCCTGGAGTTGAGATATCTAATTCTTCAGTGTGCTGATGCGCCATAGAATAAATACCTAATGTTGCTTAAATAGTTTGCAAGTGCTCAAAATGGGATTCAAAAAGATACCAACTTCAGTAGGCCGTGTGGATAATTTCCCACACGTGGGCTTAGCCCTAGGCTGTAGTGAGGAGCTTGTATGCCAAAGGCCAATCCAGCCAGAATGGATGAGTCAGTGGCTTTGTGCCTCTTGTGCACTCTTTGGTCTTAGGTTGCTGATCTGGAAATTCAGCCGTTCAGTTTATTTCATCACAATGTAGGGAAGGTGAGCTGTGTTAATAAAGACATGGGCAGATGAATTGTAACATCTTACTATTCCTTGTCAAACCATCTTTGCTCTAAAATCCTCATGACATTGGGGGTATTCATCCCTGGGTAGGGGATTCTAGTTTCTTTTTTTTTTTTTTCTTTTTCCATATCCTAATTAAACATTACTTGAAACAGGGGAATGGTGTCCCTTTCAAATGGATGCCTGCTGTAATCATTGAACATCCTTGAATGGATTCTCGCACCAGGTGCAGGTTGTGCCATGGATACCAAGGATGCAATCCCAATTTAGAAATGCATAAGAAGCAATAGTAATATAAAAGTTACTTATTGTTACCTGTAACTTCTCTCTGACCCAGGGAGTGGTAAGGTAGTTTGTACCAAGTGTCTTCAATAGTCAATAGTCAAGATGACAGTGTGTCTGAGCTGTGCAGTGGAGGGCCAATGCAGAAACGCATATGTAGGGGCATCCAAGCTGATACAGCACTGAAGTACAGTTGCTTCAGCACATTGTAAATAAGGTCTGCCAAGAAGACTGGCATCATTGTCCAACATAGTGATTATGGTGCTTGGCCAAAAGCAATGTATTCTTGGTTACAGTTTCTGTCCTTGATTATTTCTGGCTTGTATTTGTTTTTTAATCCAGGTGCCATCTACTGTTAAGTGTTTGAACACCTCAGGGTGCAGAAACCTGGTCAGAGGTCTCTTCCGCTCACATGCAGTGTTGTGCTGCTTTTTAGTCTCTGCCTGGCCCCATCCCTCTGTGTTTTCCTGCAGGAGGTGGGAGCCATGGTTTGAGTCCTTCTCAGCAGGGAAAAGCCTGGAATCCAGGTCTACCACTTTCTAAGCAAATACTCTACTTGGGTATTATGCAAACTGCCATGGCTGCAAATAAAAACTTGGCTTGCATTAAGGTTGCTCAAAGCACACCAAATAAATCAGACTCTTCAGGAGGGACAGCTAGTTTGTAAATCCCAAACAGCCTTTGTTGACAGAGAAGTGCTTAGATTGTCAGCTCAGCTTGGATTTTTCAGAAATCTAGTGCAAAATCCCTTTGTGTCTTCAGTTTTCATTACCCTCTGAGCTGTGAGGCAGAGCATTCATGTCTGGCATTCAGAATGAGCTGTTTTTCAGCTGTTTGCCTGTTCTGTGCACCTATAGCACCTGGGCTGCAGAGCCCCATTTCTGTGAAAGGTTTTGTGCCCCGAAAAGAAGAGAGAGTGGAAGCAGAAGCAGTGCTGCAGCAGTTTGAGGGCACGGGCTTGGCAGCATGTGGGTCCTAGTGAGTCAGGATTCAGCACAGAAGTCTAGTGACTGCTTTGACAGGGAGAACATGACCAGATTCCTGCTATGCTTGTATGCTCAAAATCTCCTTTGGAAAGAAAAGGAGAAAAAAAGCTTATAGGTAAAATTAAAAAAAAAGTTACTTTTAAAAAGTTGTGTGAGCACAAATGCATGTTTTGAATTCAGCTCCGAAAGGAAGTAGCCTTTTAATGCACATTTGAGTGGTTAACATCCAAACCTTGCTAGCTTCCCAATCAGGAGTGCTTCTTACTTGCAAACCAAGTGTGACCGAAGAACTGACCAGAGACTGTGTACCATATATAAGCAGCCAGGTACTTTTGTGCAGTTATGGATGTCCTGCAAATTGATGCCTGTTGTGAACAGCATAGGTAAGACATTTCAGTAAGGAGTGGCTTGGTTCCTGTTTCAGAAATGTGTGATTAGAAAGCTCGACATGTCCCAGGCAGTGATTACCCCAATCTACTCTGAAATTTATTACATTGGCATCTCTTCTCCCGGGCAGCATCAATTCTCCAGTTGAGCTACACAATGGCTTACATATGCTAAATCTATTCGTGTCTTCACAGTATAAGGCTTGCCAAGCCTTATTTGCATTTGTGGTTTATAATACCCTGAACGTGATTTCCTGAATACATGATGGTGCTATATGTTGTCTCCTGATATGCTCTGAAAACCAGCCTCCTAATGACTTTTAGCCTATTCCTAAGTCTGCTTACATTATTGTAATGTTGTTCAGTTACCTCTAACAGCTCCAGCAGACCACTATAGAGATTTCAATTCCCTTGTGAGATGGCAAGGAAACTCTTTTTCTCAGCTGCATTAGTTGTCTCACTACTGATAACTCAGCCCAGATTTGCATAGGTGTTGAATGTCACAGCTGCGTGTCCCAGTGGCTGCAGAAGACACTGGGGAGTGCTCAGTCCTCTCTGAAAAATGAGACTATACAGATTTCAAATTCACCACTGCAAATTAGAGGAGTGGAAAGTATAAGGCAATGAAGGATGGGATTTATTTGCATTCTCCTGAACCCTGTACATTGACGTGACTACTAAATATATTTTGAGATCTCCTGAGTGTTTGAGAGCATGTAATATTTTTTTTCTTAACAAGAAAGGAAGAAAATGATGGATGAAATCATTGTACAAATTTTATTTAAACTCACTGTCATTGATTTGCATTTTATTTCTTGGTCCAAATGGAGCAGGAAAATCGTGCTTTTTCAGCTCTGTAAGTTCTATGAGAACCCCCTAAAGAGCTGATAAAATAAGCATGACAACTCAAGATAAATAATTTCTTCTGGCTAATTGTTTCCAAACTGCAGTTGCAGTCATATAGTCAAAATTCATCTTGGCCAGTTCATGGAACAGCTGTTTCATATAGTAATGCTGTGATTCATTTTGTGTTCCTGTCCATTATGTGCTCTTGTTGAATTCGGTGCAATTATTTGTGGAATAAGGTTATTGCTTTTTTTTTTGAGGAAGGCCTTGGAAGCTGCCATTTTTCAACAGTGTATTTCCATGCTGCATTATTCCCCCCGATAAAAAGCAGACAGAGAAGTGTGTCAGAAAGACAGGTTATCCTCAAAAGCACGTGCAAGGTGTCAGTCTCATTTCAGCAACGTTCTCTGTCATTTAGAATTTTTCCTGTCACATTATCTGTTAACGGCCCTATTTGGTAAAGATGTATGATAGGAAAAAAAATACAAATTAGAAGCAACAGCATATTCTGAACAACTTGATTGATAAAAATTATGATGGACTGTTCCCTCTGTAGCCACAAAAATAAAAGTACCGCACAAATAGAAGAGATTCTGGCCAAATCCAGCTCTCCACTGGTAGGAATGAACACAGAATTGAAGCTGTAGCGTATCTCACTTTCCTCTCTGTAAAATAGGATATTAATCCTTCTTTCCTTCAGAGAGTAAGTTAGGTTTTATACAGTCCTTTAGCACTCCTAATGAAGGATTTCCAGTGCAATTTAGCTCCCTCTTTTCACAGATATTCCTGACCACACCAAGAATGTTTCTCTGCAGAGTGAGAGTCAATGTTTTGCATTAGGAATTGATGAATATGAAGCTGAGATTGTCCCCAGGAATCTGGAAGAGAAGCTAAAATCACTTCAGTGAAAAGTGAGGCAGCATGGTGGTTTTTATATCCCTAAGTTAGCGCTGAAAAGAAGAGGAAAACTTAGGAAGTAATTTCACAGTAAAGTATCAGTATGCTGGTGAGTAGGAAAATAAAGTATTCTTCCTCCATGAATTGTGCTCACTCCTGGGGAGGAGAGAGATACTTGCTGCTCTTGCCATTTACCCTCTGGCCAGCTGTCTGAAGAAGAGTCATGCACCCATAGCCACATGTTAGAAATCTCTTCTCTGCTCTCTCGAGTTGTTATAATGGTTAGAACAGAGAGGAATTGCAAAGGACTACATTATTCTCAGCGTTTAATTTTGCAGGATGCCCGTTGGTGCTTCTGCCGTGCAGTACAGCAGCAGCAACCTGATTGATGTATACATCTGGTGGATGCCAAAATAAGGCTGCAACTGCTAAGAAACACACTGACTTTAATGTCATGATTTACCAAAAAAAAAAAAAAAAAGAAACGAAAATCCAAGGCAATAACACTAAGAACATTTTGGAAAAACGAAGTAGCAATGCTTATTTATTTAGCAGATATAGCACGGGAGGAGAACACCAAAAATCAAATAATGCCCCTAAAGTATGGGAGTCTAGTGCTAGCAAGCACCAGTTCAGTGTTATCTCCTATGGATACAGTTGGACACAGCAGCAGGAGTGTTATTTTCTCCCTGCATGATACGAGTCACTTCCATTGGAGACAATATGCGATCCTAAGAGCTAAGCACTAGGTGTTTCATATTTGCTGAATCTCTTGCTTTGAGTCATTGATTTCTTCGCATCGAATCTCATCTCTGGCCCAGTTAGTGAGCCATTAAGTGAGGAGTCTACTGTGTTGATGAAATAATAATTCTGTTTACAGAGCGCCTTCTCACCATGACTCTGTAGGTGCAGCACAGTATCTGCTTAATTCACACTCTTTTAATAATTAAAGCCTTTCTACCTAATGTCTTTGTGCAAAACAGAATTCTTGTGCTATCTTCAATCAGAAGCAACTAGGGGGAGGCAGTCTGGGGAATTGATCCTAGGAAGTTGCCCATTTGTTTGGCTCTGAGTGTCATTTCCTCCAGAAGGTAGGAAATATTCTCTTCTTTTGATGAAAGTGCTCAGGCTGCATGCATAAGCACAGCAGCTGAGAAGTAGGGGTACTCCATTTCTGCCATCCTTGTCCCATGTTAGTGTACTCTGGAAACGTAATTAATATGATAATTCAGTCTTTTTTCCCCCTTAAAATTTAAGACGTGCGGAAATTATACATATCCTTTTAAAGCTTCTAGTGTCTGAGAAGGGAAGAGAGATGCTAGGAAGGATCAGTTTGTGCTGGCTAAGTGGCTGATGTGCCATCCCATCTTTTTGTACTGGCACACTGCTGACTTTATTGTGGACAGCTCCTTGGTGCTCCCTGTCCGAGAACCCACAGGGGCCCTTGCAAAACCTATCCAGAAGTTTACTTTCCTGGATCGCTTAAGCCCATTTATTATTGCTCAGTGAACCCAACTCAGGAGAGAATAGAGATTAGTTACAAAGGCAAAAATATCCTTTAACCATAAAGGCTTACATCTCCATTTATTTTATTAATGAGAGTTCACAATATTTTTGTAAATAGCTATATAAGGGCTCTGTACACACTTTGTGTAGGTGTAAATGTGAGACAAAGTTTGTGAAGGATCAGAAGTCACAATCCTAAACTGCTGTAATTACTGATTTTCATCTGTATACCTGCTCTTGAGCTAATACGGAGTAATTAATTAGCTACATAGGCTGGATACAACACCGAAGTGACCATCTGCAGCAGCATGTGAAAAATGAAGCTGAGAAACCAGCTATGAAATATGGTGAGTCTCATAACTGTCCAATGTGGCTTCCCTTCACCTGCAGGAAGGGCTGAGGGCACATGATCTTCGGCCAGAACCTTCACCCCTCTTGCACCTGTATGGCACTGCTGGTAGCATGAAGGCATGGCAGCAACTGAAATGTATGATGTCCTCAAACAATGCCTCTGAAAACATTTTCCTAAGATTTTTACTTTGCTTCTGTCACAAAAAGCAGGAGTGGAAAATAGTTTGAGAGCTCTTTAAGATAAATCCTTTTGTGCCTCTCCTGCAGATGCGGGTAATTGCAGAGAGATTTGGGATCTGTCTAAGTCAGATCCTGCCCATTAAAAAATACATCTCAGGGTTCGATTTGACATGCAGTGTTGACATCCTTTTTTCTATAGTGAGGCAGATGATATGTTTAGCAGACAGCTACGTTGACAACTTCCCTTCTGAGGGGCTGAAGGAAAATGCTGAAAATTTCCTGTAGCTTTTGATATTTTATGTGCTTGCTGACCTAATCTTTATAAAATCCTGGCACTGGAGGGGGTCACATTTACTGCTACCACAAGCAGATGTAACTCCAGAGACATCAGTGGAATTACATCTCATTGTAGTTGTGAAGCTGGACCTCCCTTTGAAAAATGTTGCCTTCCTTACATGTTAAGGGGAGAAGAGAGTTGCCGCCTTCTGAGCTTTGATACCAGTTCTGTAGTCTTATAAAGCAGCAGGGTCTTTCCAAAACCGTAATTTCTTTCCATTAGGAGAATCACCTGCATGAACCTTTCAAGAAATTATATGTAAAAAAAACCCTACTGACATATTACTTCCTTCTAGTAGTTTGAATGACATCTTGAGTTATTCTGTATGCATTTTGTATGTTTTTTACTTTTTTCCTTTCACTTTATTGCACTAAAACTTACCTCCTGTATAGCTCAATGCTCATGTTATGCGATAACAACTAGCTCCAGAAACAGATCCTGAAACCATTGTAAATAGCTATTGAACCAGACATGAACTGCCAGTGTGCTCACTCAGAATTAGATGAAAACCAGGCAAGAGATTTATAGAAGTGTAGATTTTTCATTGTACCACTTCTTTAATAGAAGACTCCTAACAATTTTCTGGTAAGCTGATTACTATGAATATATCTTCTGAAAGGTACGAGTAGATGAAAAGGCGGCTTCTCATACTTTAAGTCACAATTCAAATTGATTATACCTTAACCTACAGAAATTTATTTTGTTAAATGGCTTGGTCAAGTTTGCCCTCTAGTGGTACAGAGTTTGCAAACTACGGACTCCCAGAAGCCAGTGCAAGAAGGGCACACTGTTGGGAACATAGCTAATGGATTTCATTTCACTCTTGCGTGATTCATGATTCAGTCTATTTATCAGGATCTACCATGAGCATGTAACTGTATAGGCAAGACATTTTCTCACCTAGAGGTCAGGGTGACGTGTGAGTAAGCCTGCTTTTCTTGCTGCACCAAGGGGAAGCGGAGAGGAGACCGGCAATTCTCTAATCAAGAGATAAGCCTCTCAGCTGCTGGTAGGAGTGGTAGAAGCTGCAGTTAGGTTTCCTGGGGTTGTGCTGTATGAATACATTCTGCTGGTTGAAACATACTTGATTAGGTAGCTCTTTCATTACAACCCTGCTTTCTGTTGAACAAGGGAAAAAAAAGTCCTGCAAATAATATACTCAGGAATTCAGGCATAGAGAAGAACATCAAATCGAACTAAAACTGAGAGGTCTTTTCATATGAAGAAAATCTTTTGGGAAGGGATGGGAGTAATGAACCCAGTAGCTATGAAATAGCCCTATGATAACCAAGAAACCAGCCTCAGTCTCTCACCCAGACGAAATACTGCATTCTCAAAAGTGAGGCATTGGAATAGTATGGCAGGCTATACCATGCATTATGTTTCTCATACACTTTTGTAAATGATTTACCCACATTTGTTTAGTTTTTTTTTTTTTTTTCCTAGAAACATGCTGATATGGGGGAAGATGGTGAAGTTCCATGATTTCAGTGGTGTTAATTTAAATATTGAGGAAAGGAGTGAAATTCAAGAACAAGGCAATGTGGAAATTATCAAGTGTCTTCCTGAGGGGGCTGACTGTGGGTGATCCCACTTCATCTGTATTCAAAACAACCAATGACTTGTGGCAGCTAGTTTCAAACCGCCTTAGGATGAAGTGCTTGTTGAATTGTGGGAGCGTAATGACAGCCTTATTGGATGAAAGATTTCCAGAGTTAAAATATGAGTTTTGGCACTTTAGACACAACTACATTTGCAGCTAGTAGCGCTTGATACAGAGCTGCAGTTAAAACAGAACTGGAACGATGCTGCAGGGGTGGACAAAATTACAAAAGGAATTTATATTGCCAATATATATGTGGCAGTTCAGGCACGCTGTCCTGGGTAACTGATCTCAAAATGAACCAGTTGCATTATAAAGTATTAGAAGAACAAACAAACAAGCAGACAAACATGTGAAAATAGGGCTTAGGTTTAGAGTTTGGGTTAGGTTTTAGGCAAGGTGATTCTCTGAATGCTGTCCAAAACAATGCTAATAGTAAAGAAGGGGTTCGAGAGGAGCAAAAATGTCCATATTTCAACCACTCTTCACTGGAGTGCTGAAAACATGCAGCATGTCTACCTGGGTGAAAAAATGTGGTACTCAAACATTTGCACCACAAAGTATTTAGCCTTAGGTTTGGTGTTAGAAGCTTTAAAAGAGCAGATAAATTCTTCTCAATTATGTTTGTTCAAGAACTGTGTAGATGTGGCACTGAGGGACGTGGTTAGTGGGCAATATTGGTGGTAGCTGAATGGTTGGACTAGATAATCTTAGAGACCTTTTCCAACCCTAGTGATTCTATGATTTGTATTTATGCTAACATCATACAAATCAATACTTCAGGTTGAGATTTTTTCTGAGAGGTGTTTATTTGTGTAAGGGTGCAGATGTGGTAGGACTGAATATCCCACAGAGCGCTGAGCTTTACCTCTGCTGGTACCTAAACCCTGACTTTGACTCAGCTAGTCTGTGCCTACCCATAACAAGAAAGCTGAACTGGGATGCAGAATTATGTAAAAAATAGCTAGTTCTTTGGGCATCAGATCTCTTCACACAAATAAATGAAGTAGAATTGTAGAACTGTAGTAGCTTCACAACACTGTACCCAAAAAGCTCCATGGTCCCCTGCACAAGTGAAAAGACTGAAACAGAGAGTGACTTGTGCTCTCTGCACAAGGAAGCTGTCCCAGGGATTTGGGGTTGTCACTCTGCCTCTCACTCTGTGCAGGAGGGGGATGTCGGCATCACAGCATTTCTCATGAGTGGAGCAATCCATTTTGTCGATCTACCACCTGGCCCAAAGGTGGGGAGAATGCCAGGTTCCCTGTTTGCCTGGTGCTAACCAGCTGGCCCTGGGCATGCTTAGGAGCCTGCAGAGCCAAGCTGAAGGCAGGAGGCAGCATGGGAGCTGGCTCCGAGCTGGATGAGATCTTGGCAGCCTTACCTGGCCCTGGGAGCTCTGTAATTCATGCAGTTGCAGCTGGGGATCTGAAGACTTGGCAAAAGGGGCAACCTGCCTGCCAGATTTATTTTGGTCTGTCAGGCAAGGTCACCAATTAATTCCTCTGGAGCATTTCAGTTTGCTTGTATCAAGATATTCAAACATGAAGCAGTAGCATTGTAAAGAATTATGCCCAGCTTCACAAATGAAAGTAAAAAATCTGGACACGGTGTAGGTGCTTATACTCAAGACTGAAATCCTAAATAGACGCTCTTTTACCTGTTAATAGCAAAGTCTGTAACTGCCTGATTTTCTCGACTTCTAGCACCCTAAAAATCATCCTTGCATCTGCTCAGAAATGCTATAATAGCCACAGGCCTTAGCCCTGTCTCATACACAAGACAGATGAGGAGACTCACTCAAGATTATTCTCCTTTAATTTAGTCGCCTTTAATTTAGTGAACCGCACAAAAATGCAGGATCTGTGATTACACACGGTCATACAACAGTGGTTCCCACCTATTTTCTTACAATGATGAATGAGTTGAATAGTCACCTGAGATGTGAGACCTAAGTTGTATTCTGTGTTCAGACACAAGAAATTTGCATCATGTAATACAGCAAATTGTAAGAAACAATTAGTGTACTATGAAGCATGGTGTAGAGACATCCAAATTAGGATCAAATGGAAATGGTATGGTCGTATTACAGAGTTTAATGGTGAAATGGCATTCAGAGTTATCAGTATGTCTGCATTGAGTCTGAAGTAATGTATAGAGATTAGTGTCATGGCAAGGTAAGCATTTCACTGCTGGTTCCATCTCCAGCCTAAGTCTACAACAGTCTTCCCACAGATAATCTAATCTGTATATCAACCCCAAAGTCTCATGGTCATGAACAAATTTTGAATATTAATAGATTTGTTTTGAAAATATAAGCAGGAATCCAAGTTGAATTCCAGTGTTAGCTTATTTAGCTCAAAATTCCTGACTGTATTTCTACTGATATAATTATCTTTTTATCAGCTGGTGAGAAAACAAAGCATCTCTTGCTAGAGTAAATTTTCAACCATATGAGGGACAGACATGACCGCTGTTAAGCAAGGCTCTTAAATATTGTTTCACATAACCTGACATTCTTTGTAGGTATTCTTTATACTTGCAAAGATTAAGATAATATGTAGAGAAAATAATCTGAAAAAAAAAAAAGAGATTGGTTTGAGGTGTGTTAGTCACCACATTTTGTGTGTTTGCTACTACTTACTGTATTTTGAAATTAATTTTATTACCTAGAAGATCTTAGGAATTATGAAGGTGCCTTGAAACTTCAGAACTTAAAGAAACTGATCCATTTCCCTGGTGAGATAAAACACAGATGTACCAAAACCTGTTGGGTCATTATTTCAGCACCCCAGTTTAGCACTGTGTTTGTTATAGTAATCCTAGCAGAATTCAGGGAGGACTCTCCAAAGATTAACCTTTCTTCAAAGCACTCACAATTTACATAAAGACAAAGAGGCCAAAGACGATGGAGAACGTGGCTATCTTTAGTTGTCTTATGTGCAACATCATGAGTCTCTGTTAGCTGATGCTGACATGATTTTGGTTTAACTTAGACTTGATTAAGTAGACAGCAATTGGAATATTCTGATAATCCATAGAGTCTTGAGATATTCAAACTCCTTACAGGCCCCAAGCCCCATCTTTGCCATCAATAACCCACCTTTACGATGATTAGTGTCACACATGTCCTGGGCCCTGAGTCAGTTTGTAATCACAGATGGGTGGAAGCTACATAATGAAAGCACAGCAAGAAGGAAGTCTGTAGGGCTCCAAAAGCTCCAGAAGGCTGATGTTTTAACAGAGGGTGCCATCTGAATTTTGAAGCTGCCTGAATAACATCCAGCTGAGGTGCAGAGCTGCCTGACCCTCCTGCAGGCTTTTTCCTGCAAGATGGGTGAAAGAGTGCTGGGATGCCCACTTTGATTCTGCTTACAGAATCAGAATGGGCCACTGGGCAATGATAAATGGGGAAAGAAAGGGATGGCAGGAAGAAACAGGCTACAGATGATGAAGGGAATGCCGTAATCATATTCATCTACATGTGTATATAATTCCTATTTCTCAAAATCCATCTGAAAATAAACTTAATAATGTTAGCACATATGTTTGTTCAATCTGAATTGCAGCTAAGTGAACTGCAAGAGGAAAAATAGAAAGAAAAACAGATTTTTTGTGTGTGTATTAATGCCTTTCCGGGTACCATAATAACAAACTTCTAGACTGATTTAGGAAGGACTAGAAGTACTCTTTTTGAACATCTTTGGATTTTCTTAGCAAACTGCTCTCTCAGCCCTGCAGTATAATTACTGCCTATCCAGCAATAACAGAAATGAGAATGTCTTATGCAATGTCTTTTTCCTCCAGAGACAATGTGAAATGGTACTCAGAAAGGTACAGAATTGTAATGTACTTACAGGAAAAAAAGCCACACATAGTAATCAAGGATGGAGGTTAGTGGGGGAAAAAAAAACACCTCAAACCTTGATTAGAATTTATATTAAAGTGCCTGGCATGAATCAGACCTATAAATAAACCCTGGAGATTCAAACCGTTGTTAGTAAACAAAAACGCCAGTAGGTGGCATAGGAGACCTTGAATTCAGCATTCAGATCATACGGCCACTAGTAGCTCCTCTCTTCTGCAACCGCCTGTGTTGTCTCCGGGTTTAGCCCTAGCTACTGTATTTCCTGGATTCCCGAGGTTTCTTATTCATGAGCTACACTTAGATCCGCACAGTACATTTATTTTTAGGGATAACTAAAGTTCATTTAATAACTTATTTGAACATGCTGAGTAAAAGCCTGGCTCTGGTGAGTTTAACCATAGACTTCATTCAGCAGGGTTAGAATTGTACGAGTTATTTTTTTTTTTGATGCTTGTACTGGGGAGCAGGCATTTCGTTTCCAGGAGGGGTCTCATATTAGTGGTTTTATCCTTTCCTCTCGCACTGCAGCTCCTTTCTCTGGAGCACAACAGCCATGCTTTGCTGAGAGTCGCTGTGTCATTCAAAATTAGTGAATCAGAAGAACCCTGTCTGATGGACAAAGGGTTTGTTGCCTTTGTTTAGGCTCCAGAAGCCTTTTGCCTGTCCCACTGTAATAAGAGGATCCAGTTCTAGGCTTTTATGATTAATCCACTAAGGTGTAACCAAAACTGACCATGAACAAATGAAGTACATTGTTTTGGTTTTTTCCAAATGCATAGTTATTTTATTGTTGGATGAATCTGAAAATGAAAACCTTCAACCTAGCAATATACTCATGTGTTTATGAGATCTAATGGAAAAATTTACTTTTCATCTCTAGAATCACTGAAGAACTTGCAAAAGGCATATAGGACTATAAATTCATAAGCATTTCTGACTGTATCAAGCAGGTAAGTAGTCATATCATTCTGATACAGAAAATGAGGCTCAGTAAAGTCCAACCCCGTGCAAAATCAGATTACAGAGCCACAAAGGCAGAGTTAGGACTTGAGTATGGCCCATGTTTAGGCCTGCATCATTTTTCTGACACTCGTTTTTTTTTTTTTTTTCTAAACAGTACTGGAGTGCTATAGTTGTGTGGTCATTTTCCTTGATTACTACAGTAAAGTCCAAAGTTCATTAATTCATGCCATTGTAAAGTACTAGGAATGAAAAGTTGAGTGTATAAAAGATCAGACTATGAAACAGACTTTTTAATACTCAGTAGACTACCTAACTGTGGTTTGCTTTATAAGATAGGACAGGCATGGCTTCCATATGAGGTTTAAAACTGGACTCCAGATATCCTCCCAGATGGGTTGGTAACGTCTGTGTGGTGCATTAGACACTCCAGAAGGGCTTTTTCACCCTCGTACTGCTAATGCTCTTAATTCTTTTGGTAAAATGGGCCAGTTCTCAGAGCCCAGCACCAACCTCAGGCTTTACTAACTTTCATTATGTTTGGATTTCACAGCTGGAACATCAGTGGAGTCAGACACAGGAATCCAGCTTTCTCAGCAAGAGGGCACCAGCAAACTGGAATGGGACAGAGAAGAAAGTTGCTCCTTGGTGATGCAAGCAAGAAGAGCTGTGTCTGACCCATGCTTGAACACTAGGCAAAGGTGGGTGCCTGGGCTCTCTTTGGCTGGGCCTGCTCCCAAGCCCTGGCTGTGTTACTGGAAAGGACGTGGACTGTGAATTCCTTGCTCATGTTCTGCTGTAGAGTGACACATTTGTCTTTTCTTCCTTGCGTCTGGGACAGTGTGTGAACTAAGCATTTCTTTAGGATTGCTGGGCTCAAGCCATCACAGGCAGCACCTTGCTGGTGGGAGCTTTGCTACCTGTGAACAGCAGGGCCAGTGTGAACAGAGTAGCTTCTGCTGGGGGAGAGGCATGTGTGGGGAGGTACCATGAGCAGGGCACGTTTTACTGCCATTAGCAGGAGATGTGAATCTCCTCTTCTGGTGGCTTGCTTCAGCTGCTGGAGTGCCGGAGGAGCCTGTGTGTTGGAGCAGGATTTAAGGTGGTGCTTCACCAGGGACAGGCCTGACATGACATGCTACAGTTTTAACACTGTACAGGATGTGTTGTTATTATATATCATCGTTGTATATATCATCATTGTGAGAAGAAGCTAATTTAAGACCCCTGATCAGTCTCTCTGTTGAAGTTTTTTCCAATGACTTCAACCATTTGTAAATGCCTTCTCTCAGAAATCATTTGCCTTTATGAGCTGCTTGCATTTTTTGTACTGTACATCCCAGTTTGATCATTGTTAATTAGTGTCGTGCCTCTGTGTTTTACAGCAAGCAGAATTATTTCTCTTACTAATGGCTCTTTGCTGCTACTAAATTCCTATTCTACTCATTGAGCATGAAAGTTCCTTTTTCTTCCCTCACTGCATTTCTTTGCTACCTTTGACTTATCTGAAGTGGTTGACTGGCAAAAGTTTCTCTTTTGTAAACAAGCGGATTAAAGGGAAAGGTGTTGGATTAAAGATGACAGACCCCAATCTGATCCTATGAAAATCAATGGCAAATCTCCCATAAGCCACAGTGAAAACAATGCCAGAAAGAAAAGGGCTCTCCAGGTGCAATATTAGTGTGATTTTAAAGGAAAGTGGAATGCAGTATTCTTCATCTCCCCTCTTGTTTGTAGTTGCCTTTTTTTGGAGTGTAGCATTTCTGGTGAGTTAGCAAAATGCAGCTTTTGTACAGGGAATTTGTGAATGCTTTATTACAATTAAAAACACAGAGTAAGAGCTCATGCCATTGTCCTGAGTTTGGATATCCTTGAGCAAAAAAAAAAGCTGTTGAGTGCTGGCTATCCGAATAAAGGCTCAGTACATACGAAGGTTCTAAAATAATAACATGTAGACTATGTAATGGTTGGGTTAAGGGACTGGTAACCCTTCTGTGCACACTGTGGCCTTGCTCTGCTCCCTGTCCTCCAGAGAGGTGGAGTGGCTAAGGCAAGCAGACTGCCAGGGGGCATGTGCCCTGTGTCAGGACTCAGCCTGCTGAGCTCTGGGCTTGGACAAACTTACAATGGCTTATTTTCTTCATTAAGTAATTAAGTAGGTGCAGTACACTGAGAGAGACTGGATCTTATCTAATTCCAAGTTAGTTTCAAGTTAATGAGAGAAAGTAAGAGTACTTTACATTACTCAAGTTTCTGATCTTGAACGAAAAGCGCTGAGAAATGTTATTCAGTAATTGTTCAGCTATTTAGTCTTCAGTTCTCCTCTTTCTGATAGCTCAGTTTTTACTTAGAAAGAGAAGTATTTTCTTTAATGACAGTTTCCTGGCCATATTTGGGTTCAGTGCTACCTTGCCCATACTAAGGCACTTGGCTGCTGGCTGCTGTTGCCTGCTATGGAGCACATCTCACAGCTCACCGCATGGCTGATTCCACTACAAGGAAGGAATATTGTGCCACTGCATGAGATGTGGAGGTGCCACCTAATCCTGCTCCCCTGGGGTGGGAGGGAATTGCCTTTCTGCATAGGCCTAGTGAAAGCTAGCAGATTGACAGTCTACTGGTTAAACGCAGTATGACTGTCCTCCTTTATTTTAGCTTTATGATGCTATTGATCTTACACGTATTTCTGTATATTATTTTTTTGAGTATTTGGATGCATTATTGTTCTCTGAAGTTTTTGAAGGCATCATTTTCATAGACACAATAGGAATGGTAAACCAAAAAAAAAAAAACCATATTCATACTTTTAGCTCACGAAGTAACAGCACATCCATTGAAATTTAAATCAAAATGAGGACTGTGTCACACACTATAGCTCTCTGGAAAGCTACAGTGGGAGTCTAGCAGTCCAATTCATTCCTTTGTAGAGTGTACTAAGGCTAATGGTCTTGCTGGGAGTAAAATGTATTTTTTGCAGAACAGTTCCAAGAACAGACTTTTCTCTTTACCAGAAAACATAAAAGAAAACAAATGCTTACTGTGTCTTTAGTATGCTAAATATGAAATTCTTTACACAATGGAATGTTAGCAGTAGCTGTAATCATGTTTTCCTTTCATCACCTAGTGAACATAATTTTAAGAGAGGACTGCTATAATTATATTTCAGATAAAAAGAAGCAGAATTTCTGGATAATATTATAGTTGGTCTGATTGTTTTGTTGATACGGAAAATAAAGAGAGAGACCACATGAATACTTATTTAATGAACAACATATTTATTAAGCTGTGCAGACTGTACATAATGCATTTGACTTTGGATGCAATAGAGTAAGCTTACTTTCTTTGAGCATGTTTCTTAATATTTTATTACAGCTATCACATTCCTTCTTATCTGTCCAGCTATTCAATTATTTCTGTAATATGGCTATAGCACAACACTAAAGAATTTAGCTTAACTACAGTCACCAATGCAGGTACAATCTATGTCAGCATCCACAGACTCCACAGCATCCTCAGATGCAGATTTCTTATCGCTGCTTCTCTGCCACTCCAGCAGGCTTACAGCATTATCTGTCAGAAGAGAGAAGCTATTGTTAACGAACATCAACCAAATTAATACATTTCAAGGAAATCCTGTTTTGATGGCTGCCAACCCCCTCATCAAGTAAAGAAAGAAATCCTGCCTCCATAACTGACATCTAACTGACTCATTGACTTAGAGCAGGATTTTCATCCATGGTACTATTACTATAATACTTCCCTAAAACCAAAATGAATAATATTTCGTGAAGCACAGTGACAACAGGCAGGAGCCAGTGAAAGTGCTGGAGGTAGCCACTTTCGAAGTAAGACCACCACGTCCTGATACACATCAGCAATCTCTTTTAATGTTATTGCTGCATATCGCTGCATATTTCAGCTGACTATTTGTCCAAGTTCATCCTGAAGGATAAGCCCTTTTGAGAATTTTCAGAGGTTCATAAACTTCTAATTAAAGTTTCCCATATATTGTGAAATCTGGCAGAGCGTTGTCAGTTGCAGAATTAACCTTACCACACTGTTTTATCAACAGCAGCTTGAATAAGCCATATCCCTTAATGCTCAAATAATCTAAATGGAATAATAATACTCATCCTCCCAATAAATATTCTTAGATAGTTGGAGGTTTATCGTTGCATCTGGAAGAATATTAGGACATCCATTTGGATTAAGTTTGCATAATGAGAACAGGTAAAGCTTTCATAATTTTACTTCCTTTTTTTATTTTTATCCCTCAGGTGGGTAATACATTTAAAACATGCCATCTCTCATCACAGGAAAATCTGGAGACTGCTGTGTTTGGGCTATATTGGTCACTTATCTCCTGAAATGCTGACACTCTCCTTGGCTGAATTACTGTCCAAACTGAAGCACAGGTTTTTTTTTCATAATTAACTTGATGACAAATATTTCCCAGAAAGGTGCTTGAGATGTTTTTTTAAAAGTATGTCATATTTTCAGGCTGTGAAATGAGATCTGCTATAGGAGTCTGAGTTCTGTTTTTTTTATAATCATTAATTCTCATTGTGCATGAGGGTAAGCTGTGATATTCACACAGGAAATAGTTCCCTGGGCAAACTGTATTGTGGCTGAGTAATGATCATTCATATGGATAGGACTAGTGGCACATTTGACATGTAAACTGGCACGTGGACTTAAGCTAGGTGTGAAGTCTGCCTTAGTCAAGATCCTAAGACTATAAGCTCACTGATTTAAGGACAACAGGGGTTCTTCTTTACCCTTGAACTTCATTTCATCCTTCCCTCATTGGTGACAGTGATGGGGTCCCTGTCTTTTGAGACATTAGACTATCAGGTCTGAATTCACATATAAAGAGCTGAGGAAAGGTTTTTGGTTCTGTGGATGCAAATACATGTTCACTGCTTGGGAAGAATGGGGATTTTATTTATGCTTCTTCTCCAAATCATTGAACAAATTAAAAGACAGACTTAAAAGCTTGGTCTTGTATTTCTGCTGATCTCTGGCTTGAGGAAAAGCAATTGACTTAAAAAAAAAAAACAAAAAAAACCAAAAAACCCTCAAATGGCATCTATTGCCCTTCCTTCTTTTACTCCTCCTCCCCTTCCAGATAGATAAATACATAAAGTCCTTGTTTAGGAGTGCTGTTAGCACACTTCCCAGCCTCTGGTTCAGTAAATGAACCAGAGAAGCCTGTAGATGCTGTAAAAGTAGTGCTGGTGGTGACAACTAACATACTTTTTTTTTTCTCCTGATTTTTCCTTTTTTTCTAACACATTTTTGTGAGGGAATGAGACAGCTTTATTACAGCCTAATATTCTAAGGCAGTGAGTGGCCTGAGGTGATGACATTTCAGAGATATAGACTCGGATGCACAAAAGAAATCTGTGAAACATGGATATGACAAGGTTTGGGAAGCATGGTTTTTTTTGTTGCTGTTGTTGAAAGTGTGTTCTTTTCATAAAAGGATGCATCTATTCACTTCTCAGGGAGTTGTCAGAAAACTATTAGCACTTTCTCTGTGGTACCTGTTAAATAGACTGTTGTAGATTGTTGACTATTATAGAAAGATACTCATTGCTTTTATGGGCTGATTCAGCACATGGAAGATATTAATAACATGAGCAAAAAGTGCAAAGTTCTAGATAGATGTTTAAAATCAGAAATAAAATACTGTGTTTCTCTCTAGTATTACTCAGTATAGAAATTAATTGGTTTCAGTGAAACTACACTGTATTATCCCAGCTGTGGTTTTGGCTAATAATGGTTAACACAGAACGGATCAATTTAGCAGATACTCTCAAGTGGTAGTTTCTGTCTATGTGATCTATGTACTGAGTGATCCATTAAAAGATTTAGGAAGGAATGCACCAGAAATATCTGCAGATTCAATGCTGGATTCTCCTCTCAAGCTTGTACAACTGTATTGTACAGCTGTGTTTTGCATTCATGCATTACATTCATGAGAAATTTTTATAAGTGAAAGGAGAAAAAGGCTCAATATTTTTAAAAATCTGGGGCACAAGTTTGTGCGTATAAAATACCTTTGAAAAACAAACCAATTTTTGGAACAATCTAGAGAACATTTCAGCAGTGTGTTTTTTTGCTGATGTATTGCACAGTGGTGTAGCATGGCAGCCTAATCACAGCAGTCATGTCACACTACTTGACTGACTTTCAATTGCCTTGCTTGCCCTGGTCTACACAAAATTGCAGGCTGTAATGTGCATAAAAGGACTTACTGTTGCTTATCACAACTGTATGGAGATCCTGAAAGTGTGAAAAAAAATTATCGATCTCTTCTGCCCCTTTTACCACCTCAGATGTTTTTCTCAGATGACGCTACCTGCCATCATCTAAACTAGCTCTTAGCTAGCCAGTACTGTCAGTTGTTATAGCAAATACTAATGGGATTAAAAACAGCAGCTCAGAGAGGAGCTGGAGTTGTACAGTTCTGCGTGTGGCTGTGCTGCATTTTGTTCTTTCAAGTGCTCTGACAGAACTCCTACAGTACGTGACACAGAAGAATATCATACCTTTTGGGAAACAGTGGAAGCCAACCTTAACGGAAGTTTTTTCAACTGGAGTACAATCTTTCATACATTTCAGTACTGGGTCAATAGAGTAGCATGTAGATTCCTCTCCATCAATAGTAGGATTTCGATTCAGCTGCACATAACTGCGCTGCAGTTTGCACCCTAAGAGGAAAAGGAAAGGTAGTTAAAATTGTAGAAATAAATCCCAATCGATCCTTGCAATAATAAAGGTCCATATTTTCTCTTCAGCTTTTATTAAAACACAGGTCTCTGACAAACCATTTTCACAGTAGTGAGGTTATCAAGATAGGATGATAATAAGTTGGGGGACTGAAGAAAGATTCTGAAAGGGGAGCTATATTTAATATCTCATTGCACAATATAACCCAAATGGAATTGTGTATACTCAGTTTTTTAGAACTACATAATACACAGAAAATAACCTCTCATATCTGAAAGCTATTAAGAATAGATACAGCAGGCACAATGGCTACTTCATTGCATTAGGAAAGATGTCAACTGTAGTGAATGGATAGAAAAAAAATGGCAGCATTTATATAATAACATCAAGGATAATTTTTGTATTGGATGATTTTTATAATGCTGCAATTATCTCACTAGAAAGGTATAATGTAACTTAACAGGATCCCAGCTATGACTCTGTTTCCTGATGTACAGATAAGTACAAGTCTGCTGCTGCTGAAGTCAAGGAGAAAGCAACCATTAACTTCAATAAAGTTGTCTCAGGTCCAAGGTAAATGGAAATGTACGAAACAAAACAGTATTGATGTTATGGGAGACCATCATTATTCTTCCAGCTCCATGTGAGAGGAAACTTTTACCTCAGTTGTATTTCTAAATATTTCCCTGAAATTGCACCCTCAGATGATGCAGAACAAAAGCAAATTTTGTCTACTCTGAAAATTTGCATATACTTAAGATCTGATCTACTACATTCACAGTACGCAATTTGTTTCATTAAATTAAGCCTACAGACAGCGGCTACAACTGATTAGACTCAGCAGTATAAATCAAACTGACTTCAGTTAGGTCAGCTTAGGTCTGGGTTTGCTTCTCGAGGAAATAAGCTACTCGGTGTAAGAAATTATGTTGGAATCAATTATTTAGCATTGAACTGCACATGAGACAAAGACTTGCTGTATTGTGTATTCTGTGTTCACAGGCAGTATTTTAAAAAGTCAGTGGTTAATGAAGTTAAAATGTATATGTATTGCTATTGTCATTTTAAGTAAAGTACTGCTTTTAAAAGAAAATATCTTTCCAGCTATTGTCAGAGGAAAGACAAAATCGTATTCTCTCCAAGCATAAATTGTTTTCAGATCTACTCACCACTAGAGCAGGTTTCTTCTAGCAATACCCATGAATGAACAAAAGCAGAACAGCTGTGTGCCAGCTTATGATTTGGCATTAGGAGTTCATTGTGCTTTTCTCTGTCATTATTTCCACAGACTCCACACGTCTTTCCTCTCATCCATGAAGCAACTGTAACCTGTAAAACAGTGCATCTTTTTAAGTGAATACTGAAGTGATGATCTGTTACGTTGTCAAAGCACTAAACAGAAAGAAGGCAGTAACTTTGAAAGAAAGCACCATACCTTAAGGATCTCACCATCAAAATTCACATTCTTCAGTCCATGTGTTGGAGCTTCCACAATAACTGTTGTTCCATTTTTATAGATTTTAATATTGTCTGTAAAAAGATGGTTAATCATAATTTTAAAGTAATGGAGAAACGGAGTAGCACAAAGTACATCATTTTCCTTCACAATTATCATTGTTCTACTATAGTTAGAGTGTTTGGAATTGCTTTTTTGTTTTGTTGAGAGAGGAAGAAAATAAAGAGAATAAACATTCATTTGTGAAAATGTTAGACTGTGGTTTCCTGTAGTTGGAGCTTACTTTTGTATCCAGTCTATTAAATCTTGAAATGAAAATTACATTGGTGGTTCTCCAGCTAAATATCTGTCCCAAAGCATGTAACTGTGACTATAACAAGCACACTTCTTGTAAACAAGCATCAGTCTTGGACTTTATATATGTATAAGAAAGGGCTTTCTTTACCTCTCAGTCATACCAAGGAAAAGTGTATATCTGCTATGGGAGACACAGAATTATAAAGCAATACAAATATCGAGAAGATCACTAGTTTTTTCTTGAGTTAATCCCATTTATGTTTTCTTAACATTATAGTGTTCTGCGAAGCTTATAGAAAATACAGTCTTGAAGATACTTGGTTTCTGAATCAGTCCTAGAAATGTGGGTATCAAAGCTCACCTTTTTCATACTCAGAAACTCCACTGGCTGATAGTACTGATTCTTTATTGCATGTCACAAGCAGAGATGAATCTGCTGCAGGACAGATTGTGATGTTCCTAGAGGAAAAAAGGGGAAAAAAAAAAAAAAAAAGAAGAAACTAGTGGTTAATTTAAAACGTGTAAGGGAGAGATATTTGTGACCAAAGCTAGCAGAGAGCTAATTTGAACATCTGGATCTTGAATGAGTGACTGAGCTGCTTTCATTTCAAAATGCAAAATTTATTGGAACTTTATTCCAATAAAGTTATTGGAACTTTATTTACTGGATGCTGAGATTCAACCTTTGAAGAAAAGACAGTGTGGGAACTTACAGAGCAGGCTATATGATCCTGACTGCAACACTGAATATGAGGAAAATGAAACCAAAGAGTGGCAGATGAGGATTCTGTAAATCCTCAAATATATGACTGTAAATTAGTTGCACCCAAACTAGACATCCTCCTTCCCCAGACTAACTCCCTGAAGTTTTGTATCTAATTATTGAGTCTTCAGAATAAACCATGCTTACGCTGAGCTTGTATTTATGTGAACCTCTCTTGAGAAAGACTGGTGATCAACTTTTCTTGTAGTAATGATGAATTTTGGATGTTCGGTACAGTCTTGGGCCACTATCAGGTTGCAGCTTTTATTGAAAGAACATGTAAAGCTCATGCGATCGAATGTTTTGAAATCTCCCTCGCCAACTTCACATGTGGCTGCAAAACAGAACCAGAAAAGAAATGGCAGATGTGACAATGGCATGTGTGTTGCTGCAAAGTACTGAAGGCTACCTCTGTGAGATTGGACTACACAGCAGATAGAAAAAGAACTTCAACATCTCTTTGGCAGAATATTTTGATGCTGCCATAGACTGTAAGGATAGGATATCACTACAGAATCGCTAACAGATGTAGACTATATTAGTACTGATTTTGATGACATGCTAAAAGCAAACCTCAAGATAGTAGTGACTAAAACTTACCAATATCTTCAGAAATTAAAAGTAGTAACCATTACAAAACTAGTTCACATTTCCCACAGAAGTGTTAGATGCCAATCACTTAAAACTTATGTGAATCTTTTTTAAAAATAATAAATGTGGCAGAAAATTAATTATCTGTCTTGTACCCATCACCTGATGCCTCTCAACGCAGAGATGGCACCTTCCTAGAAGGGGCAAAAGACAATCTCTACAGCTTGCATTTAGGAATGAATCCTGAACTCTGAAGATTTACATCAGTTTGAAGTCTCTTAGTCCACCTGCCAGTAAACGTGCTTCTAAGTGGTAAAATGGACTGCTGAGAAAGCAGGGTTAGAGACACTCAGCTTCCCTCCAGAAGACCACTATGGGGAAAGACAAGTCCCAGCCGTAGCAGAGGATAGATCTACAAACATTGCTTCCTCATGAGACAATCATATAAGTAGTACTTACATTGATCTTCTTGTGCTATTTGTGAAACTATTTCAGGAAGGAAATTCCAGGCAGTGATATCTCTAGTCTCATATGATGAAGATGATGGCCCTAAGGGCAAAGTGAATGGCAGTCGGAGTCCCTGATAGTAAAGTGTTACCTGAAAAAGTAGAAATGAAAAAAACATTAAGATATATTGAACCGTACTGCTTGTGATATCACTGAAAAGAGACAAGCAAAAAAGACATCCTGGAAAAAATATCTTGAAGATACACAATTGCAGTTGTGTTAGTCTCTCCAGGATATGCCCAAATCTTAGGCTTTTCTTAGCAATCACTCTCTCTTCTTCTGGTCTCAGTTCCTGAATTTTATGCAAAAATTGTTAATAATATTAGAAAGTAACCTATGTAGATGAAGTTTAAATGATAATTATGTGACTTCTTGAAAAAACAATTTAACAGTTTAACTAACTAATTTGATGGATGTTTCTGGCAAAGTGAACGGCATCCATTAAAGGCTGAAAAAATGGCATGATGTGCCATAGCGGTAAGATTTCTTACTTTAGATAGAAAAGACATTTACCAAGAGCATCAACTTAATGCCTAATGCGCCTACTTCTTCATTATCATATAATAAAGATCCTGCAATTCTGAAGCACAACGGAAGGTTAAAGACACACTAATTTCTCCGTTTATGAATAGCGAGCTGTTATTAATTTACCACAGTTCCATGGGGGAAACTTTCAAAACAGTGCACAGGGATTTGGTGGACAAGGACCAATTAATCAGTGGGATTCTGCACATCCAGCCTGTGCAAGCTGCTCTGAGAGTGCAACTAACTGCTTTAGTTTAGTTAAAGCTGAGTTAAAGCCACAAAATTATTTGTGTCTGTCGTAACTTGCTGAGACCTGTCTCACAGAGTGTGGTCAACTGCAGCTGTGGGACTGAAGCACAAACATAATTAGATGCTGCATATGGCTGCTGTGGAGCGCAAGATGTACTCAAGGACTCCATTATCCGCTCTCAGACCCATATACATCGCACAGAACTGTCACACAGGGTAAAAAAAAAAAACCTGCAAGTGTAGAGCAGTCATATTTGAGGCAGTCTGGGCCTAACGACTGTTCTCAGCATGGAAATAAAGTATTTCGCTATAGAGTTTTCAACTTTTGCTTGTTGTTCCATTTTACGAAGGCAGTACAAAATCAAGGACTGTGTATTTCAACACTCATGTAGTCAGATATATACCAGCTCCTCTAAAAAGAAATGATTAATTTTTTTTAAAATATTTAAGTCTCAATAAGTTGAAAATCCATTCAGTGAAAGGAAAAGAAAATAAAATTGACACATACCCCAGGAACTTTAATTACTGTATCTATTGCTCGTGGAGATGTTGCAGCTGCCCTTACTATAAGTTCATGAGACGGGTTTCTCTGATGTGCCTCTGAGAAGCCCAACATGAGTGCCGCACCAGGAACGTATTGCATAAATCTGGAGACAAATAAGATGTGACAAACTCAGCTCCATGAGCAAAGACAGATATTGGAGGGTGAGGATTGTTGGCATTTCTGAAAAATTGGGGGAAAAGAAAGGGAAAAAAGAAGCCAAAGAAAAAGTGCTTTAGGTCAAACTAAATGGTTGATTTTATCCTAAGGATACACATTGTTTTTATTTTTATCATTTTAACAGTTTTGTTTTTTTTAATACTGAATTGAAGGACATTTCAAAACAAAGAGGTATTTTGAACTAAAACATCTAATCATTTAATAAGGGAAATGAAATTAGGCACATCAAATTTTAAATATTTGGAGGATGCCTTTTAATATGAAACGTGGGGGAACTAGAAGACATTCAAAGAATACTGTTGTGCCTGTGAACTTTTGTTTTCTCCAAAAACATCTGTGTTCAAAAAATCATCCATTTCTTTCAGTGCATTTCTAATGCCAACTAATATAAAAAAGGCAACACAATAATTTAGGAAAGAGCAAATTACATACATTGTGCTTGTCTTTTTTATCCAAGAAGGGACATTTCCCCATTGCACCTTCAGCTGCATGGCTGGCTTCCTTGCCAGTTGGCCTGTGGTAGCCATGGCTGCTATCCTGTAGTCTCTGCACTCCTTGCCCCATCTCAGTCTAGCCTTTATAGACAGGAAAAAAGACACCCAAATTTCAGAAAAGAATCACAGAAACATCATTAGTAATTTCAAAATATAATTTTTTCTTCTTTCTTGAAACTTCACATTGATCCTTTATGCTTCCATGTCTTTCTTTCTCTAGATAGGCTAAGGTTTGCCATAATTTCCTGAGATTTCCTTATACTTGGTATGTTAATAATCAGTTTATATTTTGTTCTAGAAGAAGATAGGACTAAATGTCTATTAGTCTTCTGCAGTACTTCCTGTCTTGAACCTCTACATTTTCAATACCGAAATAAAAGGATGAATGAGTTAATTGCTGCTGGAAAAAGTAGAAGTTAGTAAATCGTTATCCAAAGACTTCTTTCCTTTATAGGTGCACTGGAAGCACAGCACGGGAAGAGGTGAAAAAAGAAAAGACCTATAATTTCATCTATGTTTTCTCAGGCATCAACCCACTATCTAACCTTAATTTTTCTGTTATCTCATATAAATCCCAAGAAATAGAGTGTTTCAAATGCCTTTCAGTGATTGATCTTATGAAATGAGTTATACAGAGAAAAACAGTTTGATTCCCAGAAAAGCAAATTTGTACTGAATGATAAATAATGAGTAGATAGACATTTTTTCAAACTTTTAAAATACTTCTATAAATAGTATTTTGATGCATCTTGAAAATCAGAATTTTGGGGGGGAGTCAGATCTTGAAGTGTCTGGTTTTTGTTTTGTGTTGTTGTAGTTATTGTTTTGTTTGTTTTAATTCAAAAGGAGAGTGGAGGATATGGACGTTTTCTGAATTTTTACTAAAATTTCTAATCAGCAGGTGCTCTGTGCTTATTTAAAAACCTGCGGGCCTTTTAGATGTCTCGTTTGGCAAAGCTGCCTGTGTACTTACCTGTGCTTTCAGAGGCAGTATTACAGCATCAGCACATGCTTTCCAATTGGTTTCAGCCAGCTGAACAACAACTAGTTGCACATCAACTTTGGCAGCATCGGAACGAACATATGCTGTAGCTTGATAACCTTGATTTCTGTTGTCACTTCTTACTGCCTGTGCCACTATCGTAATGCCAGGTGGAATTATGTCTCCCAGGAAGTTGCGCTGAAAAACAACCCCCAACCATCTGTGCTTAAGTATTTCAGTGTATTCACTGGAGAGTCTACAGTCCGGTTTAAGTATGCTTATGGCAAGTATCATCCTACGCCCTTCAGCAGTTTAGTTTCTAAAATAATTTTAGTTTCAGCCTTAATTATTTCATTAACAACAGAAATTATCAAGGATGTGATTGTTTTCATACAAAATCCAAGACTCTTCTAAACTTTTTACACTTTAAGACTTTGTGCATTATTGCACAAAGCTGTCTACATACATACTAGATATCTTCATAGAGTTACACACACTCACAATGTATTCTACTACACAACTGCTACTTCAAACAAATTATACTGAAATTCTTCATAGTGGCAGAGTTCCCATAGACATTTTCTGCATTTGCAGAACTATCTGGTACTCAGTACAGTTCCAGAATACCAAGCATGTATTAAAGATAAGAATGATCACTGCCTAATGGGACTTTACATTTCCTAATTGGTAATGACCATGGGCATTCTGATTTTAGTTGTACTCAACATGCACTCATGACCTCTGGTCTATATGTAAAAATAATTAGGAGGACTTAAGTTGGTGGTTTTGTTGTTTTTTTTTTAATTCTTTAGATAAACCCTATATCCTTCTAACCTGCATTTTTACCTAAATGCTAAGTTTTTTTGCACTTTCGAGTTTCATAGGAAAAAGAATAATTTTCCCCCCCTTTAATTTATATTCCCATTCCCTTTATTTTCTTTAATCATTTTCAGATCCAGGCTTTCACATTCAGCTAATGCCTTTAGAAATGAAGGATAACATAATCAAGAAATCAACAAAGAAAACTCCAAGGTGAAAGGAATTTGGAAAAAATGTTTTCACAGGGAGAAAACAAACCTCAGTGCACTCTAATTTTCAGTTTACAAATTTGACTACTTCCTGGTGCTGCCTGGCTCAACTGGTTAGAGTTTGTCTGCAGCTTCTGAGACACTACCTCGCGTGTCAGGCTGGATCCATGTCTGTGGTGAGTGCTGGCTCCTCTGCTCGCAGGGCTTCTCCTTGAGCTGTGGGCAGCTTTTTCGCCATGACGGTGACTACTGCTGCTGCTGCTGCTGGTGCCACTCATGTGGCTTTTCCTGCTGCTGCTGTCACTGCTGCTGCTGTTGCTGTGGCTGCTTCCAGACTCAGAGGAAGATGACGATGAGCTGCTTGATGTCCTGTGGCCTGAATGCTATGAAACACAAACTGGTTAAAAAGCTGTGGATTTGTAGACATCAAAATCAGAGCTACAAGCCTCCTTGTGCAGGCAACTTAGACAACGTGTGAATTTTATCATGAGGCAGACCTGAAATTGGGTAGGGATGTGCCTTATATCCACCTGTACCTCTCTGCAAATACGAATGCCATGCAGATATTATTGATTGTAAATGGTGACATTGTATTGTCCAGTTTTAATGTCAGGCAAAACTAAATTTGCACTTAACAAGTGATTGTTTAGAAAAAAAGAGATAAATAATTATTATATTATTATTATAAATATTTAACTAAAAACACTACAAATCATCTTTCTCTTTCATAAGCAGGATAAGCAATTACTTTGCAGGTAACACCTACAAAATTCACTTCATTGTCATCCTTAGATGTACTTTACGTACTTCTGTGCAATAATGCATACTGAACCTGGCTACCGATACACAATGATTTTGTCCTTCTACTATGATTGCCTAAAAAAAGTATGGAAACAGTTAATCCTGTTGGAAGGCCCTGCTTTTTTATAATTATCCCAAAGTCTCTGTTATCTGAGTATTGTACAGCATCTAGCCCAAAGGTATCCTCACTGAAAAGCTGAGGATTCCTAGAGCTGCAACAGAAGGATGCAGTACAATAGTTAGTATTTTAGTAATTATAATTCTTATTTTGTCAATCATGAGTGATATTATTAGACAATACGGAATGGCCAAGTGAAATGAACCAAAGTCTTCCAGCAGTATGCTTGATCATATCAACTCCAGCCACCATAGCAACATACAATTGATTTAGGCACCTACCCAGTGGGTGTGAGCAGACCTGAAGCGGAGCTGGTATACTTTTGGCAGGTATGTTTCCTGCAAAATTCCAAAAGAAGCTATTACCTACAGCTCAGTGAAGATCACCTCCTAGTAGAAGTCAAAGCATTAAAAAATGTTACCCATTCATTAGAAATGTCGTAACTACTGTGACTGTTAAACTGGGACTTGACACGTTTAGTCTCAGCTTGTCTGTCCTGTTTCCACTGGCGATGGGAAACACCAGCGCTTTCATTGCTGCTGCTACTGCTGCTGCTGGTGCTTCTGCTGTTGCTGCTGGTGCTTCTGCTGCTGCTGCTGGTGCTCTGTGTTTTCTGTTTCTGCTCACGGACACTTCTATCTCCTTCAGCAGCGCTGGCATGTGGAAATGATGTGGTCTTGGACTGCTTCTTAGCCTTCTGCCTTGTACCAGATGCTTTGCTACTACTGCTGCTGCTGCCCTTGCTGTTGCTTTTGCTGCTACTACTGATGCTACCCTTGCTATTGCTCCTGCTACTACTGCTGCTGCTGCCACTATTGGTTTTGCTATTTCTACTACTACTGCTACTATCGCTGCTACTATCGCTGCTGCTGCTGCTACTACTGCTACTGCTGCGACTACTACTGCTACTGCTGCGACTACTACTGCTACTGCTGCGACTACTACTGCTACTGCTGCGACTACTACTGCTNACTACTACTGCTGCTACTACTACTGCTACTGCTGCTACTACTGCTGCCGCTGTCCCCAAATGGGTAGAATTTCTTTTCTTTGGCTTTGGATTGCCTTGATTTCAGACTAATCTGGGTGCCTCCTTGTGATGCTCTGTTGTCAGAGTCGCTGCTGGAGGGGCTGCTCGTTGCACTCTCAGTGCTTTCACTGATGCTGCTGGCACTGGATGAGGAGCTTCTGGATTTTCTTGTTGCCTAGTTGATTGGAAACCATTATGAAAACCATTAGAAACCACTGGAAATAGAAAACTATTTTTCTATGTCCCTGCAGAAGGCTGTAGGTAAAATAGATACAGAGAGCTATGAATCTCTCTGCTACCTTAAAAGACAAGATGTAAGCCTGAGATAGCATCCTTGCAATACATTGCAATAAGGCCAACACATAATAATGTGCTAAGAACACAAATAGGTAAAACAATAGTCCAAATCCCCATGTAGAAATTGTTGATCATACAATTACGTGTGACTAGTGTTAGTAATTACAGGGCTGTAACTATGATTACCTCAGAGATAGCTGGGTAGGTAGGAAGCGTCACACCTTTTTTGCCACAGTTGTAGCAACTGGAAGGTGCTAGCTACCTTCTGGGCCCACAACATCTATTTTGGATCTTACATGACTGATCTTCAGAGAAACCTACCAAACCAACCTGCTCTCCCTAAAGTCCTTCACCACATTTACAGCAAAAGAGATGAATTCAATCCAAAGACCCACAGAAAGCCTTGTGTACTCCAAAGCCTGACTTGATTTTCCACCTGTCATTTACTATCTAAAAAAGGGAGGCTGCTTAGTAAAAGAAATATAAATAACTAAGCTCTGTGTGCAGCACAAACCTAGAAGTGGGTTTTCACAGCAGTACCTGGTTATCAGTGTCATCAAGGATTTTCTTCACTCTTTTGATTGCTTCTTTGCTGGAAGATACTTGTGTCTCTGGATCTTCAAATGTAACTAAACGTACCATTTTTGTAGGAGCTTGATCTCCTGCTTGAATTGTGACTTGTATTTTTTCAATAGGTACATCTGTGTAGACTGAAATTTCACAACAATCAGTATTATTGTTAATAGTAGTAACTGAATAATAGAAGCAGCAAATTTTTTTTGCCATAATTTGTTGAAACATTCTTTCCCGAATGAAAGTATGTATTAATTTTTTTTTTTTTTTTTTTTTTTTTTGTGGTGTGTGTGAGTGTTTGTGTACTGAGTAACTTTAAAAAATATTTCAGTAACAGCAAAAAATGCATACTGGCAATAATAAAATTTTACAATGTTAGTATGATACTAGAATCTTTTCATGTCAGTAAACAAAATAATCTGCTTAAATTTAAATCCAGTGAATTGGATTGCTTAGCTAGACAACACCATGGGAGAGTGAGTTAGGCATCAGAAACACTTTCCTCTTGAATTGTAAAGAATGTCCTAACAGTTAGGCCAGACCTAAATTCAGTGGCCTGCTGTGCTTTCCCTTCTTATGATCATGGATTAAGACATTTAGGAATAGATCCAGGCAAGGTTAATCTGTAATTCCCATTGAGAGTCTGGGTTTTTAAAGTGTAGCTACAGGACACTGCATTAGATCTGTTGCCCATGTCCAATTGCTCTGTGCTTGCATCCCAAATCCAACGATTCAGGACACATCAGACACGCACTGCAGGTACAGATCAGCTCTGTGTGATGCTGGCCATGCTTAGAGGCACTGCACTGCATGGCCACTCTCTGGGAGAGCTGGGAATCACTGCTCAGACAGAGAGGGGAGAGGTAGATTCATGCTACAATGGAGTTTGCTGCCAAGATTAGCAAGGGTGAAAGTTCTAATGGTAGTTTTAGTGGCACTTAAGATACAAAAGATGTATACATACGTATAAAAATACATACGTACACACACCAACAACAATCCACCTACCCACCCTTTGCTTTCTTTTTTGTGCACAATTGTATTTACCTGGCTTGAAGCTCATTCTAAGGGCATGTTCTCCAAATAGGTAATAAAGAGGCACATTCTTGATAAATGCTGCATGTACACTTTTCTTCTCAATGCACACTTGAGCCCCAAATGTACTTGCATTGGAGCACATGGACTGAACAAATGGCTCCTTCCAGGAAGAAGAATGTCCAAAGGAGAAGGAATTTCCTGATGAAACATCTTCTACAGACTGTCTGTCCTGTTAGATAATACACTCATCAAGTTAGACTAGACAACATTAAGAGAAATTCTTACATGCTATCAATCCAGTTTCAGACATAGATACGTTTATTCTACAGAAGGTAGAATAACCAGTTTGTTTGAGATAGCAGGCTGTGATGTAGAATAACTTGGTTTTCAGTTGGACAAAATTATCAACTAAATGGCTTGATTAGACTACCTAGAACAAAAAAGCGCTTGAGACTATAAGACTGGAAAATTATATCACAAAATAATTCTAATTATTTCATCTTGCTTTCCTAGAGTATAAGACTATGTTAACAAATTCAACATCAATCTGAGTGTGCTCTAGACTGACTGAAGTTCTTTCCTTTGCTTTATAATTTGGTAAAACTACAGAACTTTCATCTGTGCCCATGCAAATTCTGTCTCACTTGTGGTGTGACTTGGATGTGAGAATTTATCAACTAGAAGATCACTGAAATTTCCTAGATGTCCGAAGCATATCAGATGTTAGAAGTTTTCACTCAAAAGTGTGTCATTTACATGTGATAAATGATGCTTCTGGAAGAGTGAATTAAAATTAATTAAAATTAGAATCAAATCCATGAAATGAGAGCTATGATTTCCTGAAGAAATAAAGCAACTGGCAAAGGAAACAACGACCATAAGTTTTCTTTTCATATGTAACACGTGGTTTGCAGTTAATTTTCTACTCATTTTATCATGTCTCACAACATTCCCAAACTTGTACGTACCACACTGAAAACCTAGAATTTTGATGCTAATCCTTTCTTTCCAAAAGGAATGCCAATAATAATGGGAAATGGTCGAGTTTGTGCCATTTTTCAGTTATTGCTCATTCAAGAATAACTGCAGAGTGATAAATTTTCAGAATGGGCACGTAGGCACAGAGATCTTTGCTTGTTCTAGGATATTGGAAACTGTTCCAGCTGACAGTACATTTACCTATTGACTTTTCCATAGGAAAGTGCTGTACTCACCCCTCTGTTTGTCTCTTATTTTATCTGAAAAACTTCAGAGTTGCAGGATGACAATGAAACCAGAACAGCACAATGCATTCCTCACCTCTCAGTTTTCCATTGAATGAAATGTCATGGTGAGGCCTTCACAATGCTGCCCATCATAGAAAGCCTGTAGCAGCTTTTATGGAAAACTTTAGTTTAGGAAGTCAGTTGACTTGACACACAAACTGCTATGTATCCTTGAATAAAGGTGACAGTAAATTTTGCTCTCCAGCTGAATACTGGAACATCTTATGGAATATTGCCTGTCCCAGGAATGTAACGATTGCATTATGGCTGCAAAGTGTTTTAAAGATTGTGGGCCTACCCTGTAGATGGCAGTGTAAAATTAATTACTAAAGCAAGTGCTCTTGCTTTTGAAAAAGTGTTGCAAGTCTGATGTGATTACACTCCAGATTTTAAAATAATGTTACTACAGGGTTATTTGTGTTATTAGATCGAGCCTGACTTATTCTGTGCAAAGTAGCACTTGTCAGAGGTGAATCGTACATTTTCCTATGGGGAAAATAAATGTTTTTCTCCTGATTAAAAGCCAAAAAAGAATAGTCAGACAGTACATCAGTTACCCTGATGTTATCAGTCTCGCCCGATGCAGAATCTGAGTCGAAGGACATCTTCATTATGTCAGGCACTGCTTCAGGTAGAAGAACTGGAGTCATCTTACTAGCAGCCAAATCTTCAATATTTCGTGTAACAGCAAATGTCTTAGAGCTGCAGAATAAACATTAGAGGGAACCTGTATTGATAAAGCACTGCTGAGGAAAAGATCTGAATAATGCCAGGTAGCATGTACTCAGCAACAAGTATCATACCTTGCAAATGGCTTTGTAGATGTTTACAGCATCTTTCCTGCTAGTTGTATTTTCAAGGACTGCTTAGAATGAATAAAGACACGGACCAGTCTGAGTCCAGGGAGCTTGCAGTTAGGCTTTTACAATCACAGGTATCAGTTAAAAGAACTGTACTCTGTGGGATCTACATATGCCTAATGCCTTGAAGAACAGCCTTCTTAAAAGCCTGGCTGTAGGTTAAATTATTAAATTTTTGAATCTCCTTTTTTTTTTTGTTTAACTTTTGCACATTCACTGCTAAACTTGGTTCTCACTTCCTTGAACTGCCATACTGCCATAATTCAGAAAAGAAAAAAAGATGCCAGGGATTGGTGGCTACTAAATGCTGTTTCAATATTTTTAGTCTGTAATAAATGTTTCTAGTTTTGTCTAAATGCACTAGTATATCCACATGCCTTAGAAATAGATATGTTGGAAAGTGAAGAATCTACTACCTACTTACCTAAACGTATTTCATAAGTTGTTTACAGTGCTGTAGGGCTTAAGAGTGTTAGCCAGAACAAAGGACAAGAGCTATAAGGTGCAAAGAGGGCAAGTGATACAAGTAGTATGAGACTCTCATGGCCAAACATCTTGACCCCTTGGTTCCATACCTTATAATCTTCATAGATGTTGTTACAGTGTTGCAAGAACCATGAGTTTTGGTTTGGGTCAGAAAAATGTCTTGACTATTGAATACTTTTGACAGATTAAAACCTATTTCTCTGAGCTATTAACATTGTGCTAACTCTACCTTATTAGTCATTTATCAGAGTTAACATCCAGCTCAGAAGTCTGCACATGCTGTTTCTCATGTATGAAGTTGATCTGCTTGCCCTGGGACTTTTGTGGTCCGCCAATGGAGGTTGCCTTTGTGGCAGTAAATGGAAAGATGGTCTGCAAAATGGTCTCTATTTTAATATGGTCCACACTGTACTAGCCTTAGCAATTCCAATCTAACCTATTTGAAAGATGAATTTGTATTCATTTGATAGCACTCTCTTCCTCTTGAACGCTCCTACCGTGCTGTGTGCACTGTAAAGCACACAATTGCACTTCATGTGGAACACCTCAATAAAACGTGTGTCACCTGTGGGCTTTGTTTTCTTTTCCATCTCTCTCTTTTTTTAGATAAGGACATGACAGCAATGCTCCACGCTGGGTGAAAGGAGAACCTTGAAGAATGGAATCTGAAATAAAATATTCTCCCTAACAAGCTGAGGGGATAAAAGAAAATACAAATCAACTTACATTTCAGATGGCTCATCTGGGTAAAGGGACAAAAAAGGAAATGGCTTTTATTTTAATCCCATTCAATAATTCAAATGACCACTGAACTGCAGTCTGGGTCTCCAAGCAGAAAGCCCTGGGGTTTCTTTTCCAATTTTTTTAGTATTTTTTATGCCAATAGTCTACTCCTGATACCTAATGAAAGTAGAGGATCGATTCCTCCCTGTTGAGCACAGAGAGCCGACAAATGTAGCTGCATCACAGGTGACACATGTCAATGTCTGCAGAATCACACGGTACAGTAAAAATAGGCTGCAAGAGCCAGCTCTGGTCCTTTAACAAGAAAAACAGTCACAAAGAAGGCCTAAAGCTATGGTATGAAAGAATGTGCTCTCTCTGATCCCACACAAGGGAGAAGAAAATAAAAGGGAGATTTTCCAATATGTATTAGTGTATTTTTTGGATGAGAGAAGAAGCTGTGCTACAGTATAAGCCAAATTCACTGGAAGGGTAAGGGACAAGCAATTCAGCTGTATCGGGCCCACCGATATTTCAGGTTGAGTGGCCTTATACACATCCCTAACATGGGGACAGAAGAGCTCAATGTCTGTTTAAAACAAAAATGATAACCAAAAAGATCATTGAAAAACTATTTTTCCGGTTTTTAAAGCACAGCATGACATTATACCTAAAGAAATGAGAAGGAAGAGGCATTCTACAACCAGATCTTTAGCTCTCTTTCTGCTGTGATGAAGTGAAATGTTCTGACTTTCCAGCACATATCCTTCTGACCTTGGTGTAAACGTGTCACAAAAACAGAGGTTTGGAGTGCGAGTCATTGCCCTCCTCTTTCCCCAGACAAGCACTGCAGAAAGCTCACAAAGCTCATGTGCTACATACATACGCTTGCTCTTCTGCATGTTCCATTACATGTTGTGTACAGTGTTGTAATTTTGTAATTCATTTTATAAGATGCCCATGCAAAGCAATTTCTGCTTATCCTACAGTTAAAACAAGCAAAAAAGCCCCATGGTAAGGGTTCTATTCAAGATTATGTAGATACTTCAGTAGTCTATCATTATGCATATGTGATATATTTGCAAAGTGCATTCTTTGGCAGATCTCCATATTTATACTAATTTCCCTGAAATTTATTTGATTTTTACTTCTTCCTGTGAATTTTGTTTAAAAGTATGTTTTAGCAACCATCTGTAGCATACCAAATAATTATGTTACAAGAGCCTTAAAAATAACTATTATTTTTAATTAAATTTAACTTTGATAGGATTGAATTGAAACACATGTTATATATTCTCTCTATGCTATGATTAATTATTGTGTTCTGGTTTTTACTATAAAGAACGTTGGGTCCTTCATTTGCAATCTCTCTATCACCAAAGTATTTGGGATTTTTTTCTTTAAATCTGTGATTGCTCACTTGAGTTTCTCTTCTGCTCCTGGAAATCTATATAAATCCCACAGCTGTGACAGGTCATAACCTGTACAGCATGTAGGATATAACTGAACTAAATGCTATTGAAGACTGTTTACTACTTGTGTCTGGGGGTGCGAGATGAAAAGGAAAATAATATTACATCCTGACCAGCTGTAATGACATGGTAGCATAGATGGTAACTCACTGACCGTCAAGACAAAATGCCTAACACTAAAGTATTTTGAACAGAGCTTACAAACAACTGAAAGAGCAATGGTTTTCTAGAACCATTTCTTTAAACAGAACATTTAAAGCTAACAAAACAAGGTGTCAGAATATCTCTAAAATATTGTATGCAATAGGTTCCTTATTTTTTAGTGAAGCTGTGCAAAAGGAAGAGAAAGTCTATATTAAACTATGATTTTGCCCTCATTCTATTTAGAAGGTATATGCATCCTTTCTCTCAGCATATTAGGCCTGCTTGTTTCTCTTCATACTTCTAAGATTTTACTTTGCTTGTTCTTTCACCTTCTCAGTGACGTGGTTCAGTGTTACATTCTCTAGTTATTGCTTTGCTTTCACTTGTACTCATTGCTGTTTCATTGCTCTGCACGATTCCCACCAAGCATTTGTTTTGTAAGAGTGAACAGGAATGCTTTTTGGAGAAAAATTGATGGTGCTAGAAGTTAGCTAGTGAGCATTAGCTTTCTCATATACTTGGCATTATAGAGCTATTTACAGCTGACTTCACTTTATAAATGATAATGCTGCAGGGTCTAGAGGAGGGCTTGGGGTGGAACTCATGGACTACTTGGCTGTGATCCCCTATCTCTTATACTGTCTTGCCTTATTCAATGTATTTAACACCTTTGTGTCTTATTTGATTTCATCTTCAGTCAAAGAAGGAAAATATTTATTATTTTGATTTGCCAGAAAGATCCTTCTGCTAAAATTTCTAGCTCACCTTGAGGCTCTAAACTCCATCACAATCTCCAATATTCTCATTCCAGTTCAGCATACTTATTGAGATCATTAATATCCACTTTGCCCAATCCAACAGTGAGAGCTAGTGAGAATAGGTGCCTACTGTCCCTGATGACTTTGGGAGTGGACTGTCCTGGTCCTCCTAAGAAAATGAACAAAATATTTGGGCTGTGGTGCCACAGCAGCTTACACACAGAAAATTGATGCTCTGTGAGCTGCTAAAACACTCCCTCCTCTGTGCAGAGAACCTGATTACAGTCACAGTTGATGGATCTGAGGAATCATATTAGGGAGGAGTATGTGATGTCAAATGCCTAATAGTCTGGTCTGTGACCACTGAGGAGCAAGGGAGAATAACGATTAGCCTTTGTGGTGGCTAAACTGAGGAGACCTGCAGAGCTTCTCTGGGCCTGCAGCCATGAATGCTAATTGCAGCTGGATCAAGCAACAGAGCTCTTTTGTTATGGCTGTATTCCTAGAGCAGAAACTTGTTAACATTTCTGCAGCTTGTGTAGTAGCTTATTTTTGTTGTCAGTGGTGCTTTCTCCTGTGTTATGAATTTTTAGCTTGTCTTTCTCAGTGTTTTTTCATGTGTATATGAAGGTTTTCAAGGCTTTGGTCTACTGCTTTGATTCCTTGGACATACTCTTTCTGTTTCCTCCCTCTCTTTGTGTTTGTATTTCCATCTGTTTTCATTTGTTTGGCATCTGGCTACAATAGTTTTCCAGAGTGTATTGTAATTGCATACACTGATAATAAATCAAGTAGACCTAACAGGCAAGAAAACCAAATGACAGCCACAGGGAAACAAAGTAAAAACACAAGTTACACCAAGTCCTCTATGCTTACAGGCACCAAACTTGTGGGCTGTCTGTTAAAACTGATAGAATACAGGTGGCTTATATCTTACCCAGTGTCTTCAACCCAAATATATGTATTGGGATAGAAATTTTATGCCAGATGAGCTTCAAACAGTTTATGAGTCTCATGACTGAAAAATAGTGATTTTCTGGTCAAGACCACAGGAAATAAAACATATTTTCAAGCAAACCTTTTGTACATGTTTATCTTTTAAATTAATCTACCCTGATCACTGCCAGTTACCCAAGCTGTCAGTCAAAGGCAAGATCCCTAAGCAAATGTTTTGTTTAATTCAGAAAGAGTTGATATGACTACATAGAAAGATAAGTGCTATGGCTTACCTTACAGTAATTAAATTAGTCTCTTCTTTGCACGGTGGAATTTCAGCTTTGATACTTTTTTCCTTCATTTGGACAGTGGCAACAACATTCACAGGTACATGAGCATTCACTTTGGTGCGTGCTTCCAACCCTGCCTGGATCATGTTTGTGTTGATCCCAATTACAAAGGTCATATGTTTAGCCATGCTGAAAAATTAGAATGAGAGGGTAAAATTATATGCATAAAGCAAACAGTTGTTGAATTTTTTGTGGCTTCTGTCCTTTGAAATCTTATTTCTTTTAATTTATGCAAAATATTTACCTTAGACTCATTTTGGATCGCAGCCTAATGTTGGAATTTAGTAACTCAGTCAATCTGAAATCAGACCTTGGAGAAGGTGTAATTTGCGCTTGAACTATTAGAAAGAAAGAAAGAAAAGTGTTAGAAATTCCCCCCAATCCTGATAATCATGTATGTATTGCTGAGGTCTTGAAATTCATTACCATTTCCTGCCACTTTTATGACAGAGGAGTAATAGAAGCTGGTCTCCATCGGGAACCCAACACAGGTAGGCACAATACGACGAATCTCAGAAGGCAGTAAAGCCTTGGTCCATTGCCTTCCTATGCCACTTTGAAGGCTACTGATTAATCTCCTTATTGAAGGGATTTTTTCATCACGTGCATACCATGCCTGCAATTACAGAGTTGAACTTGTCTAAACAAGCAGAACTTTAATATCATGATCCGTGTCATTAACTGTGCCTCAGGGGGATGTCTGCAAGCAATGATTATAGCTAATCCTGATCAAAGTTTGAATTTATTTGCCTTGATTAATACTAAAGACAAAAAAAAATCTCTTGAAATAAAAAGTTAAGGAAAAGGGAGGGAACATGTGGAAGAAATAGCATTTTAATACTTTTGATGCTTGTGAGGTGGTGCTTCTGAAATGATACCTGCAACACATTTTGGATGGTGCTTTTATCAAGTCCACCAAAGAACAACTCTTGGCCAAACATCTTCAAGTAACCTGATGCAAAAGGTTTATCACTGGGGAGTGCCTTCCAGTCCGACAGCTGCATGAGAAGAGGAAGAAAATCTGATTCTTAATAACATGTGGGGAAACAACACTTGAGATATTTTCTTTTCTTCCCTAAGAATTTACCTTTTTCAGGATTTCCCTGAAGTCATAGTCAGTCACCCAGTCCTTGTCAGGAGAGTAACGTCTAACAAACATCTCCTGGAGTCCTTCAACTGCTATTCCCACCTGCGGGACAAAGTAAAATGGAAATGCCAGTTGGATGAAGATTATAGGAAGGTGTGAGAGGCAAACTGCAGGTAAACCGAATTACCTCTATGGGATCAGCAACTCTTCCAAGGAAATGTGTCCGCAGCTGGGAGACTGCCATTGCTGGAATTAAGCTTCCTGCATTATTCAGTATCAAATATTTAGCTCCCAGTCCACTCATAAGGAACTCTGTATACAAATAGGCAGTAAAACACAGCCCAGTCAGATTTTAAAGCCACATTTGCAGATTGTATCAATTTACTAATTGCATAACAACTGATACAAGATGATATGAGAAAGGCTAGAAAAATCAGCTATAAAACCAATATTATAAGACAGCCATAAATGGACTATTCTGCCTTTTTGAACTATTAATGGGCAAAATTATAAGTCCCCTGCACAATATGCTATTTTTCTAATTGCTTCTGCTATATCATTTGCATTTAGTCAGATTCTATAATACCAACTTGCAAAATGCTTTTACAAGACATTGTTTAAGGCAACTTGACAAAGGGGGTCAGAAATGAAAACAGATTTACCATCCTTTGCTAATATTACAGGAAAAATGGTACAGATGTCCTGTAAGTACAGATGGTGAGGTGGTGTAGATTTCTTTCTCAGATGACTCGGAGGCAATTAAACACGTCTCATTCCAAAAGCTGTAACTCTTTACATAAAATGCACTAATTGTGAAGTAATTGTTAACTATTGAGGAAACTTAGAACAAAGGCAGTTTGTATATATTTTCTCTACTTTAGATTTATCATCTATAATGTCCTTAGGTACAGATAATCAGTGGAGAGAACAGTTATATATTCTTCCTGAACTTGGAACAGCTTTATACAGTCCTGTTTTCTGAATTAAAGTAATCCCAAGGCTTTTCTATGGCTCCTTAGATTTCAAAAAGAGCAAGGGCAACACAGTATGCAGCCATCCCTGCTGCACTTCCTTTCTTCCAACCCTCCTCTTTCTTCCAGCACAAGTTGGAGAACAGTGAAGTATTTTAGGATATCCTATGTTAAATTTCTGTTATCTTTATATTAGACATAGTCACCACATACTGATTAAATTGGCCCTAGAATTCCAGCACAACCAAAAATCAGCTTTCAAAATTCAGGATAACACTGAAGCCCTGGAAAAAGCAGGCCACTAATTTTATTACCTGTATAGAAATGATTGAGTTGTAGGAAATATGTTTTCAAGTGTTCATAGAATATCCTGAGTTGGAAGAGACCCATGGGGATTATCAAGTCCAACTCCTGGATTTGTTATGAGAGAGAGTGAGACTCTGGCCCCTTTCCAGAAAATGAATGACTAAAGTCATAAATTATTTAGCCAAAATTTAAAGACAAGGTTATTTTTGGTTCAGAGATGTGTGATCTTATGAATACTCAGGCCCATGTGATTTTTCCAGTGCCACTTGCTGTATTTCAGACAAAATCTCATGAGTGTGTCAAAAACTTACTATTTTCTTTTGAATTTGTGCATGCATACCGGGGCTGGGATGGTTCTTGACCCTTGTTTATCCTTACACTAAGTTGTTTATTATCAGGTTACTGGGACTAATTTTGAATTCTAATTTTTCAGGACAGATTCCAGCTTTCCAGTCTATTGGAAAGGCAATCCATTTGTCTGCTAAAGTTGCATAAACTAGCATTTCACTAGATCACTTTCACTCTTGTGCTGCGTGAAGTTTCTGTGCTACCTGAATTGCTAGGCACAAACTACCTGTAAAATACATGGCTCATTAACAGCTTCTAAACTCAAAATGCAGATGTTTATGCCAACTGATTGATGACAGTGGAATCAGTGGAGAACCTTTAGCAGGTCACCAGGGAAAGGTAAAAAAAAAAAAAAAAAAAAAAAAGCAACCCACATTTTAATGCTGATCCTATAGAAAATAAAAAGCAAAGTGATGTCACTCTGGGTCATACTATGAGCTGGTTTGAGATCTGGAAATAGAAAGACTAGCTTTTCTCTGAATAAGTTTAGCCAGAACAGTCCTGGCTGTTATGTGAACTGGCCACTGCAATGAAACATGATACATTAAGCAAATTTATTAAAGGGATTTTGGTTTTGTTTTTTTGTCTGTGTGTATGTTTGTGTTGTAACTCATGAAATCAGTTAGTTTAAAAAAAAAAAAGGTACTTACTGATACTTAGTAAGAAGTGTTGCTAATAAATGATTAAATGATTATACAAAATTCATCAGCTTCAAGAGAGCTGGGGTGTTTTCAGATGTTATGTAGCTCTAATGCTCTAAGAAAATATTTACCAATGAAGAATCCTACTAACAGGGTCAGATGGTACACCATAGCCACTTCACTAGGAGAATGTGATGGCACCTGCATGTATCTGACTAAATGTCTTGCCCCAGGGAAGAAGGAAAGGAAAAATAAAGTGATCAAAGAAAGCAGCCTTTAGTACATATGAATATTAGTACACATATTTTTTTTGTAATATAAATTTGTAAAAAAATTGTGCATATTGAGAGTCAGATTCTGTCAGTTTCCATACTTAGCAGTACCTGGGCTAATTTTAGTGGTAGTGCGTAGATTGTGAAACACTATTTGTGGTGGCCATGTATGACAGATTCCCGATTAGAGGCATATTCATCTGACATTAGTGCCTGTCATTAAAAATTCAGCACCTAGCACCACAAAACTCTGTGATGCTGAGGGCACATTTTTGTTTTTAGCAAGGAAATAGGTACCACATTACTGCTGTCACTATGGTAACATCTAGAATGGACTCACTGAAACACATTTCACCTGTGGCTAGTGGTGACAAATCAGATCAGAAAGCTGGAGCCTCCTCCCACACAAGTGCAATGGAGGATTGACTTCATTTAGCTGACTGAGTTACCCAAATCCAAGTCTAGCACGTGCTAGAAAGTGATCTTGTTCCTTAGACTTCAGAATGAGAGGCTTAAACATCCCATCAGGGTAGTAACTAAATTTCTTACACTGGTACTCTCTAAGAATTAACAGCAATTCACTGATCTGCTGCATTTCAAGGGTACAGTCAGAACAAAATAATGCATTTCACACAGCCCCCTGCCAGCTACCCTCATGTGCAGTGCTCATTTCCTTCTCACAGTTCAAAAAATCAGGCAGCTTCATTTTAAAAGAAAAATAAGAGGAGAAAATGAGTATCTAAGCCCTGAGACATATATCTGCTTATTACAGGAAAATAAGTCTCTCTGTGTATGCATTTTAAATGGTACAAAAGTTCACACTATGTATATTATCTACTGAATTTCTTTGGGAACTTTCTGTTGCCATCTCTGAAGCAACAAGCATGTGGCATTGTGGTTGCTGTGGTATGTATTATACATATTTTATTATAGACCCAACTAAATGGTCATATAAAAAACATAAAATGAGATGGGCAACAATAAAATCTGTAAAAGTCTTCTAAAACCCCCTCCCATCCCCCAAAGAAGGCAAAAGTACTTGCACACTTAGCACTGCAGGTTTCAGACATTTCAGTCTCTTTTTCTATTCATGACTTGGAAAAGAATTTTTACATGTACCAGTGAATAACAAAAATGTGAAATACATCTAAGTCCTTAAGATAAACAGCATGTGTAAGGAGGCTCTGTTTGTAGATATAATCTCCCTAGTCTGTCAGCTACATATGCCAAATCACTGAGGCTGTCATGGTCATTTACATGCAGCTGCTGAAAAAATCCCTACCGGGAAGAATTATATAAATGGAAAACTGAAATAGCTACAATTTGGCCCAGCGAGAGCTGTCTTCTAATCTGGTCCTCTTCACTCTAGCTACCAGTGTTCTTGATTTTTACATGTGACTCCCAGTGATGTAATTGATGTGCCTCAAGATCCCACAGATGGACCTGTGCATTCCAGTAAAGAATCCTGGTAAGAAGGTGTAGGAAAAATCTTCAGACAACAAACCTGATTTAGCTGCTCATGAATGCAATGAATTGTCACATCGTACCATTTTCAGAGTTTGATGTTTCGCTGTGCACTATTGTTGGGGTGAAGATGATTTAGTATCATATTTGAATTCAGCAAGAGTTGTATGTGTTAAACACCAGCAGAAATTTATCTACTTAGTAGTAATTTGGTGCTGAACAGTGTTAGGAAATTGTTAAGCACCACTGAGACTACAGCATCTTATACAGGAGCATGTGCTGCACTGGCTAATGAAAATGAAGGGTTAGAGCCCCATAAGCCCTCTGGTAATTTCATACTGGCAGCACACAGTGCAAAATACAGAGGAACCTAAATGCTCTAAAAATGGAGAGCCCGAGATTAAGTTATTTATTTTCCACTGAATGTAGGAGAACATGGAAGCAACTGGACTCTCCTACTCTGTGATATATCTATACATAAACTTCAACTTGTATATATTTCCCTAAAAAATCTTCAGATTAATACTATTGGAGGGAAGAAGGAGTATGTACCTTACCTTTAAACACACTGAAGCGGAAAACTTTGCTGAACTGATATCCAGATCTGTCAAATTTGGGACTTAATGCTCTGACAGCCATTCTGCAGGCAGAAGCCCTGAAAAAATTCAGCAAGCAAATTAATACCTCAATTTGTATGTAACAGGTTCCCCATCTAGGGAAGGGAAGTAGATTTTCCTTACATCATTTGAAGATCTGGAGCTGTGCTTCTGCCCAGGGCCCTCAGGTGAGAGTAAATGAAACTTGCCACTTGCATGCTAGGTTCCTTCAGTACAGCATCAGCTAATGTCATCAGGATTGGAAGACCTGGCTTGGTTTCAAGCAAAACCACTGCAGCTAACATTCGGATTCGAGGATGAATTTTGTGATTCAGGAAAATCTCAAGGGTAATAGCCTGGACCTGAAAATAATTGGTACTTTCAGAATTAATCTGTATTTGAACATTTTGCTAATAACCTTTCATCACCAATGAATGATCTCTTCATCACTAGTACAGTAAAAATTTGTGTTATTTAATTATTATGGCAACAATGTTCCTGGTTTCAGAGTTTGAGGGCTGGAAGGAGAATTATGGTAATATAGTCTGATTCCTATGCAGTCAAAGCCAAGGAACCTCACTGGATCAAAACTACTTTCCTTTGTTAAGCTATAGCAAAATATACTTGCAGCACAACCAAGACAAAATCTAGATAAAAGTGATTTCAAGAACCCATTACATACCTGAGAAGTAAGTTCAGTGGTCAGTGATCCCTACACATGCCTTAACTCAAGTCATTTGATCTCATTCTACTAGAATAAAAAACAGTTTACTTCCAAAAATCTCTATGCCACATAGGTAATTTAGAATTGTAGTGTTATGCAAGAAATGTAATTTTCACAGTTCTACTTGTAACTGATGTGTTTGATCTGTACAGTATTTAGTATCAAGAGTAATTTTTTACTGGAACCTTTCCAGCTTGCATGAGAGGCACTGAAGTGTTTGACTGCAGTTTCAAACTGATTGGGGATGGAGTAACACCATTTTGGCACAATCCTCTGAACAATACTGTTCTGCCTCTAATGTCTACATTTCTTAATGAAAGGTATGATTGAGAAAACTTAATGTATTTTTCTGCAGTAGCCTCTTTTTAAATGCAACTGCTTTTTTAAATTAAAGAATAGAAATGACAGGCCATGCATTAAGTCTGTTTAATGCAAATATGGATGTGTAGCCAGCTGCAAACCAGGGATTAAACTGACTGGTTTTTGAACAATGCAAAATCCAGTCACAGTCATTAACCTGGTCCAGATCAATTATCTCTAAAGCAAATGCATAGAAAATGGAACTAAACAGCAGTCTGGGTCACATGTGGAAAGCTAGGCCAAAGGACAAGCAGACACACAGCATTGTTTTCAAACACCAAATCAGCTTTTCCCTTCCCCAGCAAATAACCTAATTTCTACGCTTGCTGTCTCTCCACCCTCCCACCCCCTTTTCCCCATCTAGCTCCTGCACTCTAGTAAATTGTTTCCATATTCTTTTGCTTAAAAGCATAAACCAGCACACTACTGTCTATGGATCAATATGTGCAATCAAACTGGCAATGGTATGCAAAAAATTAATACAATGAAAAAACTAGTACAGTAGGAGAATAGTTAATGAAAGCCTTTAATTTTACTTTTCATGTTAAGAATGGTCTCATAAAAAAATAAAATAAAATTTGTAGCAAGGAAAAAAATGTAAGGTTTCCTTTTAGAAGTGGCTTGCTTTAAGGTGAAAATGATTGTAAAGAGATGTCTGTGGTGGATGACATTATGCCCATGTAACCATTGTATGTGATGTCTAATCATTATCTCGTTCAGGGACAAAAGTCACATTTAGTAAATGTTCTGTTTATGACTTAAACCCACGCAATGTCTGTAAATTTGTAATTAGGATGCAAACCTCTAGTATCTATTTACAATAAGACCTGGTCTTGAATTACGATTAGATGTGACACTCAGTATTAAGTGTCAATTCTCTGAAAACCTTGTTTTGTGGTTCTCTCACATACCAAAATTGAAGTAGCACTAAACACATTTTGGTCAGTAATTTAGCTTTTTGTCTAATGTCCTTGGAAAATAAAGGTTTGCAATAGAAATACTGATTTGTCTTCAAAAACAGGATAATGAATCCTTTTAATAAGATTTCTGCTGCTTTCTGAAACACTAGAGGTTAATGTCAAAAGGAATAAAATATGACAGCTCAGGAATGATGAAAGATTTAAACAAATGTGCAAAAATATATTACAACTATATTTGGAAAAAAAAACAAACCACTGTTCTCTTCCTCTGTCATCGATTAGCTGCATGTATTGACTTATTATAGGTGCAAAGGAAACAGCTTTGTTTTCTTACCATTTTTGGGTCTCTCATGCCTATGTTTTTCAGGGCCATCACAGCAGTAGTATGGACCTTGAGGGGCAGATCTGAGGCACCAGCTGCATAGCCAGGCAAAAATTTCTTGATGTGCTTCATACTGGCTGGATGGCCTACATTTCCAAGGGTTTTCAAGGCCAGCAAAATTTCTTCTGTGTTAGATTTGCTCAATGCCTCTCCAGCAAAGCCATGGAGTAGCTGAAAAAAACCACATCTGTTGGGTCCAATTCCAGCTCCTATTTATACTCCAACCGTGAGCATGTTTGAAGTTTGACTTTGATAATTTCAGTTTTTTCAATATGCTTATTTTCATTTTTTTCCCCAAATTCTTTTTTTTCTTATGAATTGAACATTTTATTCGTGGAAGTATAGCCAAGAAAGTTGCTACAAACTGCTTCTTTATCACTGTGCCTTAAAGTTATTGAGTAACATTTTTAAAGAAAAAATTAATGGCGAGGACATAATTCCTACTTCCTTTCAGAGTGAGTTGAATGTTGTTTGAATATCTCTGCCTATTGCTTGAGGATAGATGCAAAAACGTAGATACAGTTTAATCCTTCAGATCTTTAAAGAAGATTCCTGAAGATATGGCAGTGGTGACATCCTTCAACATAGCTCTAGAATCATAGAATTGCTCAGGTTGGAAAGGATCTTCAAGATCATCAAGTTCAACCGCAACCTAACCATACTACCCTAACTCTAACAACCCATCACTAAATCATATCCCCGAGCACCACATCCAAACGGTTTTTAAACACATTCAGGGATGGTGACTGAAGCACCTCCCTGGGGAGCCTGTTACAGTGCTTAACAACCCTTTCTGTAAAGAAGTTTTTCCTGATATCCAACCTAAGCCTCCCCTGGCGCAACTTGAGGCCATTTCCCCTTGTCCTGTCACCAGTGAGAAGAGTCCAGCCCCGCTCTCACTGCAATCACCTTTCAGGTATTTGAAGAGAGCAATAAAGTCTCCCCTCAGCCTCCTCTTCCCCTGACTAAACAGCCCCAGTTCCTTTAGTCGCTCCTCGTAGGGCATATTCTCCAAGACCTTCACAAGCCTTGTTGCCCTTCTTTGGACCTGCTCCAGCACCTCCATGTCCCTTCTGTACTGAGGTGCCCAAAACTGAACACAGTACTCAAGGTAGGGCCTCACCAATGCTGAGTACAGGGGCAAGATTACTTCCCTAGTCCTGCTCACCACACCATTCCTGATCCAAGCCAGGATGCCATTGGCCTTCTTGGCCACCTGGGCACACTGCTGGCTCATATTCAGCCGATTGTCCATCAGCACACCAAGGTTCCTTTCCGTCAGGCAGCTTTCCAGCCACTCCTCCCCAAGCCTGTAGGGTTGCATGGAGTTCTTGTGACCAAAGTGCAGGACCCCTAACTTGGCCCTATTGAAACTCATACGGTTTACCGTGGCCCATCGATGCAGTCTATCCAGGTCCCTCTGTAGTGCCTTTCTACCCTCTGGCAGATCAACATGCCCTCCCAACTTGATGTCGTCTGCAAACTTACTGAAGGTGCACTCAATCCCCTCATCAAGATCATTGGTAAAGATGTTGAATAGAAGAGGCCCCAGCACCGAGCCCTGGGGGACACCGCTCGTGACTGGCCGCCAGCTGGATTTAACTCCATTGACCACAACTCTCCGGGCCCGGCCATTCAGCCAGTGTTTCACCCAGCAGAGTGTATGCCCATCGAAACCATGGGCAGCCAGCTTCTCCACAAGGATGCTGTGGGGGACAGTGTCAAAGGCCTTACTGAAGTCCAGGTAGACCACATCGACAGCCTTACCTTCATCCACTAAGCGGGTCACCTTGTCATAGAAGGAAATCAGGTTTGTCAAACAGGATCTACCATTCACAAACCCATGCTGACTGGTCCTGATCCCCTGGTTGACCTTTAACTGATCCACGGTGTCTCCTGAGATTATCTGTTCCATAACCTTTCCTGGCACCGAGGTGAGACTGATAGGTCTATAGCTACCAGGATCATCTTTCTGGCCCTCCTTGAAGATAGGAGTCACATTTGCTAGTCTCCAGTCAACCAGGACATTCCCTGTTAGCCAGGACTGTTGAAAGATGATGGAGAGCGGCCTGGCAACCACATCCGCCAACTCCCTCAGCACTCTAGGGTGTAATCCATCTGGCCCCATGGACTTGTGAGCGTCCAGCTTTCGGAGCAGGTCCAAAACCATCTCATCGTGGATTGTGCATGGCCTATTCTGTTCCCCATCCCCATCCGCCAGCTCAAGGGGCTGTGTGCCCAGGGCGCAATTAGTCTTACTACTAAAGACTGAGGCAAAGAAGGCATTAAGTACCACAGCCTTATTCTGATCCTTGGTCACCATCAACAACCTTTTAGCGTGCATTAATGGCTGGGATCCTCTGGTCATTTTACAGCCTTCCTCGTAAACAACTGGATCTCACTTGCATGTACAAGGTAAAGTTGTCTGAATATTCTGATTCTTCAGGAAAATATTCTGATGTTCTTCAGGAAAGTATATCCTAGCAGAAATCCTTTGCAATGCAATGCAAAAAAACAACAACAACAACAACAAAAAAACCACACAAAAAAACCCAAACCCCACAAAAAAACACCTCTAGGAAAGAAACACAAGATGTTGTAGAACATTTTAAATGTGGTTCCTGTGCTTTAAAAATATCACATTTGAGATTCACTGATGGTGCAGAAACAGTGCATTTGATATTACTAATTGAATGAAATTTTGAAATGTGTTGAATAAGCCTACACAATCATTCACCTTGGGAAAGAATTTCCATTTCCTGGCTCAAGGTTTCTGAGATTTTATTAGCTCAAGAGTATTGGTGGCAACCATAACACAGGGTACGCATGTAGGAACATCAGCCATGCCTGTGTACTACAGGAAAAATTCATGGCAGACACACAATATTTTGGGAACGCCCTGCTTGCACCGAGAGTGGAGGACTTGTCAGTCCTCTCCCTGGCCAGGTGGACAACCTCTGTAATCCATGACATACAGCTCTAGAATGAGGAAATGGTATTTATTGTCTATTTGAATTGTTTTCAGGTATGCTGATTAAAAGGAATGCAGAACAGGAATGATATTCCTGTTATTAAAACCTTACACTCTACATGGATGACTAGGCTCTGCTTCTGGCTGAAAAATGTCTGGGCTACACAGCTTTGGGCAAAACCCTGGGCTTTTGTGTCATTTAGTTTATATATCTGTTAAGTGTCTATATTTAGCAGTATTTCAGAGCGGCACTATGGGACTTCATTAACAGTCAGCAATAAAGCAGAGATACTCAGAAAGCACCATGAATTATATGCTCCTTCTTCTCACTCTCTTTCGTGTGTTAATCTAAAGATAAAAAATGCTGTATTTAACCAACTGGGGTTCTTTTCCCCCAAGGAAACACTGCAGTGAAGTGAAATACAGATTTCTGAATAACGAAGAAAGTACTCAAGGCTTAATTTTTCTTTTAAATGATACATAAGAATCTGGTTACCTGGAGACATTCAGAGCAGGAGTCTGAAGAAGAGCACTGTTTGTGACACAGTGATGCATAGCTGAGATGGCAAACCTTTCCGAGTACACTACTTGAGCGTGGACAATGTTTTTTCACGATGAGCTGGGGAGAAATTAATTGTTTGTTACTACCATTAGTGAAGAGCAACAGCATTAGAAACTGTTTCTGCCAAATGCAAGAGAATACCAGGGTTTTTTAGATTTTTATATTGATGGATTTATAGTCAGTTAGTGAATATTGTTATATTTGACAATACAATTGTAAAGTAACTCCAAGTCACATCCAAAAGGCAGATACGTTGCTTGTACAGTGTTTCAAATATAAAATTGGTATGGACTATAATCCAAAGGGAGAAAATCAGTCAGTTATGAAATGGGTGGATTGTTAGTTGGGCACACATTATTAAAAAGAAAAGTTCTTCATAGATGTATCCATGTATGCCTCATCTATATGTACAAAACCTTGTGATCAACTGCGGATGGAGCTTAGTAGTTTGGGCTAACAGGAATATTTCATACAAACCAAGGAGATGGCAGGAGGTAACAACATACTACTTCTATGAGCAAAAACCATAGCATTGCCACACAGCAATACCCAGGATGTCATGGCTTTTACAGCAGGCAAAACTCTACTCTGAGATTCATGGTCTTTACCTAGGTTAGGCAGAAATAAATTCCTGCATTTGAGGACAGAATTAGACATGGCAGAAGAGGGAAGAATTGTAAAAATGATTAAACTTCTCTGACGTGGGCTCTGTATTGGCAGAATTCCCTTGATTTCCATAGATCTGCTGTGATTGATATCCATCCTTCTAGGTCAATCAGGACAAATCCACAGTTATAACAAATATGTATTTCTTACTCCTTAGTCTTTGTAAACACTCAGTGAAAGATCCAATCTGACGTAGCTACAGAATACATTTGGACAAAGGAAGACTAGAAACCAGTTTGCAACAATAATCTCTGTCACTGGGTGTTATTTTACTCATTCTTTCCTGTTTTATTCTGGATTAATTTTTGCTCTTTTGATTTGCATTCTCCTTCCCCCAAGACACTCAGGAAATAAACTCCTTTCAACCTCACTAGAAGGTATAAAACCTTTATATTTTCAAAGCCCTTGCATTCTTCTCAAAGGAATAAACATAGAAGATGCTAAAATCAGTGAAGTGTGATTTGAGAGTGTTTAAAGAATCCTACTGTAGCTTCTTCCATCACGGCTTGAGTTGGTGAGCTTGAGTGGAGAGCCACAAGCACGATCTGAGCCACTTCCCAGTTGGTGAGCTCTTGCCTTTCCATTTTAAGCCTCAAGAACCTCAGTGAACGGTGATTGGCTGCTGCAGGAAGTAAATCCAAAATGTAGCGCCTGGAGTGGGAAAGGCAAGGACCATTTTCCAGATTTACATTTGAACACGATCATTCCAGATGGCTTCCAACAAAGTTTATCAGCAGAAGAATCACCACTTGTATTCTTTGTACCTGTATGCTGGTCGACTTGAGAACTTTTTCCACATCAACTCATAATTCTCCTCACTTGCAGCACGGAAAAGGTGCATAAGCTTGAGGGCTTTTGCCGGTGCATCACTGGGAAGCTGTTCATATGTGGTCTCTACTAAGTCTTGCAGGCTTTCCTCTATCTGTGGGAAGATTCAAATGCATTAAACTAACATTGTTTCCCACATTCACTGACTCTAACCTCCAGCTAAAATTCTACCCAGTGGCTAAACTTTACCTGGCTTTCCACATCTTTTATTTTGAATAAGTGGACAGGAAGCTGAAGCAATTCACTGCCAAACTGGTACTGAAGTGATCCACGTTTCTGGAATTCTTTTGGTGGAACTTCTGCCACTTGCTTTTGCACATCAATCAATGCAAGTTTCTGCCTGAAATGGAGGAAACCAGAGAGATAACCTCAGAAGATGTAGAGTACCAACCCTAAAGAGCACACTGTTTCTGCCTCTCTGCACTGCTACACAGCTGAATTTTTTTTTCCAGAAGGGTTTTATTATTGAGGGGTAAAGTTATTTACAAGCTGATGTATTAGGACACAGTGCTCAAAATTTCTCTGAGAAGGTGTGCATTTACTCAACAGGGCTCTGATCAGAACCAGCCTTTGCCTTCCTTTGGGAATAACACGTCCTGAGAATTTAAAGAAAATCTGGGAGGTGAGAAGCTGCGGCCTGAACAAGATCATAGGAATTGTGTGTTGAGACTTAAGGAGTACATCGAGGATTAGGGAAAAATAACTGATGAGAAACATTTTCAGAAATTATAACTTAATTTAAACCTTTTAAGAAGTTTATAAAAGTTTTCACACGTCTGTGCCTCCTAGAATCTTCAAAACAAATTGAAAATAGTTAGATACAAGAAGAAATATTAGTCTTTTTACTTGCACTCTTCCAATTCACTCTCCACTTTGCCTGGAAAGTTGAATGCCCTGGGGACCGCATAAGACAAAGGTTCTCATGAAGTTTCTAATTGGATTTCCCACTCAAAGAGAGCCAGATGCATTCAGGATTACTTTTTAGAAAAGTACTCAGGTTTTTGGAAATTTTTCAGAGTAGCATAACTTTTTCCTTTGTTAAGAATAATTCCAAAGAGAATGTCTTTGTAAACATTTCCTATCTGTGCTGAATTTTCAGCTAAATACATGTGTCCTATCACACCAATTATGTTTAAAATAGGTCATTTAGGACACAATAATGATGTTAGGCATTTGTATTTAACAACTGAAAACATACCAGAAGCAATATTGTTGTACTATGTAACATTTCAAAATCTCTAGAAAATTGGCTTGTTTATTTTAGAATCTCTACAATTATCTTTTCTATCATTTCTATCCACTCGTTCCATATGGATTAGAGAACTACTGCAGAAAATATCAGAGAACCACCTTGCAGACAAGTCTCTAGAATTTGAATAGAAATCACTACAGAATCAGCAAAGATTTTTTTCTCTCTTGTAATTTCTTACAATATTGTTAAATGGGTATTTGAATTAGAAAGTATAAAATCGGGCACACTGACAGAATTAACTCTCCCCTCAAAAACTAGATGAATCTGTTATGTCTCCATCTTCATTGTTTTGGGAAGAGATGTATCTTTGTAGACTAGATGTGAAAATGTTAGACACTGAAGGGAAGAGCAAGCGAACACTAAAAGTGGGCTTAAAATGATGCTGAAGAGTCTTATGCAGAACAGGACTGAAAAATCAGCTCCAAGTGTTGTAAGTCCTTGATGCTAGACTATTTATTTATCTGTTTATTTATTTCACACAGAGTGCATTGCAAAATTAACTTCTGAAAACCTGTGTGATGTATCAATATCTTCCCAGCTACCTTATATTTGGCCCTTTCTGGTGGGCAATGCAAGAAAGCCAGAGAAAATGTGGAAGAGTAAAGGTACTACCCTTTCTAGGGGTTCTATTCCTGAAGAATAGGATGACAGTATATGCAGGCTTGCAGAGAGTGATCTTAAATCAAACGTCCATTTGTTCCAAATTAACAATCATTTACAGCAGCCTGTAACTCCATAAAAGTACTACAGCTGTACCTATCTTCACCTTGATTGAATGAGATGGTAAAGTTGCTCTTACATTTACTGTTGTTTGTTTTTTGGGGGGGTTAACCAAACTGAAAATGTTTATCATATTAAATTAATTGGTGATTTACTGACATGAAATTTCTAATCTGCAGTTTCCAAGACTTTATACCATCTCAGTAGACTGTCAAAGAAACTAACAGAACAATGCAAGATTACAGCAGGGATTGAAGTGTAACACATGTACATCTGATCTTTGTGCAAAAAACCTCTCTTCAATGGAGCACCCGTCTACCACAGTCCCTCACTAAAGCAGGTAAAACAAACAAACAAACACATTTTCAGTAGATGATTTTGAGGAAGAGAGAAAAAAAAATCAAACACCTAAAATCTGGGGGCTTGAGCTAAAAATTAGCAGAAGTTTCAATTTTAGAGAACAATGTTCTTTCACACTTCGTGCCAAACTTGTTCAAAAACTATGCAAAATTTGCTGCAGAAAAGCAAATACACATTACACTTCATGTTCTCAATCTTTTTGCAATAAAATACTATTTCCTATCAAGAAATAGTTTTGATGGAAGATTTGCAAGCTGCCGCAGTACTTAGGAAGTATTTCAGAATTCGAAGTCCTATCTAGCTTTCTTGTAAACTAGTCTCCAGGGTCTCTTAGTGCATTATTATTTTCTAGGGAACTCTGTTTCAGTGAGTAACTGTCTTTCAAAGTATTTTACTGCAAATATATTAGTTCACAGTTTTTCAGATGGAATTACATTTGTTTTGGCTTTTATGACATAAATCAAATATCCCTGAGAAATAAAATAGTCAAACCCTACCAAGTTTAGCTAACAAAATTTAGATAGTGATGTGCATGTTTCAGATTTACAACAAAGAATGAAGGTTGTTTTTATGAACTGTTTGGGGTTTTATGTAACTAAATTTTGGCAAACAATAGGCCACGGAAGTAAAGGATTTATTTCAATTATGGAGTTTGACCAGATTACTGAGATGCTGAGTTAGCTGTTGAATTAAAGGCATATGTACAGTACCTTGCTTCTACCATAGCATTTCCTCCTGTTATCTCATGGAAAGGTGCAAACTGGTGGATTTCCTCAACATCAACTTGTGTGATTACAGCTTCATTACGAGCGTATTTAATTTTGTAATTATAAGTAGCAGTTGCCCGGGAATTCTTGTTTCTCTTTATAACAAAAAAAACAAACCAAAACAAACACAACAATAAAGGACATAGAAAGTCATCTACCTTCTAAATTCTACGCCTAGAAGCTATTACATCATCACCCACTTCAACCCACTTATTTTCCAGCACTGTTTTGGTCGGAAACAACTCAGTGCCTGTACACTTCTATAGGAGAGGTCAGGCACGCTGCCCAGATCCTTCACTTTTACCACTAAGAAGTTAGCTGTTTTCTTTCCTTTCCCAAATCTAAGTCATTGTTTATTCCCTTGGGAATTCAACACATTTTCTGAGCAGAGCAGCGGAAAAAGCTACACAATTTCTTACATCAAAGAGAGAATTATAATAAGATGCAGAAGTACCTATCTTGAATAGTAGAAACTGCACATCATGCTTAGCATTTTTTTTTTTTTTTTGCTAACAGAAGAGGTAAATTAACTCATGATGATAATTAATGGTTTCCAAGCCAGCCATCTGAACTTAGTAGAGTTATGCCTATAGTACACAACAGTCTGTAGCACAGACCTCTGTTGCTCTGTGGATTTCATTTTCATACTGAAAAAAAATGTCAGTAACTAGATAGAACAGATCTGATCTGATATCTTCTCTCAATCTAGGTATTAGCAAGAAATAATGTGGATCTCAAATTCCTCTCCGTATAAAAACATAAAATATGTAAATAAAATACCGTTCTAAGTTACCTGCTGGCAGGTCCGGCAGGGCTGAGTGTATGCTGAACCTGTGACCACTTGGACTTTCTCTTCACAGCTGTTCAGGTCCTTGGATTTGGTCACATAGACTAGGTTTGCTTTCTTATTTTCTTGAATTGCATATGTTGTGTTACAAATACCTCCAATCCCAGCCTGTCAGAAATAAGAATGTGATCAGAGAAGTTTATCCCTCCACAAAGTTCCATCAGTTCTTCACACAGACTCTCTTGATTAATTCTGTATTTTCAAAATTCCTGATGGAAATTTTATTATATTTTATTCATAGTACGTTCCAGAAGAAAAATTGGGATGACTTGTAATTTCATTTCTTTTTTTTTTTTTTTTTTATATGTACATGCTTCCAGTAAGCCAAATCAGAGCCTCCCTGAGAGAACTAAAACACATGAGAGTTTCCCTGAGATGAAATCTGGAGCCTCAGAAAAGATAGGTAGCAATTTCCAGTTAGAGCTGTTGATTATGAAATATGATTTGAGGAATATTAATAAAAAGTGCCAAAATAATGTGATCATTCAGAATAAAAATCTCAACAGCAAAGTATTTTAAAGATAGAGATGACATTCTTCCCTTAAAATTTGCTTTTATAGACAGTTTATAAATGCCTGTGGAGCAGGCCTTGGAATATCAGATCATCCATCACAATATGAACAGCAAGAATTAAAAAGAATTTCAGGGTAGCAGAGTTTTGATTGTAGATTTCCTTGAGTTTGCAGTTTTAGTTCACACTTTCAATAATATTTCAAGCATATATATTTATAAGAGCTCTTAAATCACCTCAGTCAGTGCAGGGGTTTTGGAGAGAGAAATATTTGATTGCATTTTAGGAGGAAGGGTTATTTTCATGATTTTTTTATTGTTATTGATAGCTTAGTGACTCCAGAGAGCAGCTCTGGGCTATGTCAGAACAGCAAAATGGTCATGTGCCAGTTGCAAGGCAAGACATACCCACTCTATCTTTAATTTAACAACACCCTTGGGAAAAAAAAAAGAAAAAAAAAAAAAGCAGCTTTGGTAAAGGCTAGGAATAAGACAACACAGTCAAGCTTTCCAAAAGGCTTGTGCTCTGCAAATACAAGTATGGAAATCCTCTGTAGACTGCAAGCTGAAGTAGAGAGAGATATAACTTTAAACAAGAAAGTGCAGCCCATAGACTTTGGTGGGATGAGTTAAGACTCGTGCATTACAGGACTTCTAGGGCTGTGCAGTTTGCAGCAGAGGTACCCTTGCCCTACACACTGTAGGCCGTGAAGTAGACTAGCCCAGTCTAGTCCTTTAACCCAGTCTACAACTTATATTTTGAGACTAATAATGTTTATCTTCCTTTACAGAGTGACTTGAGATTGGCAAGTGAGAGTGCCAATGCTCATTAATCAGTTGCTGTCTGAGAAAAGCAAAGAAAATTTGGAAACTATTTTAGGAGGTGAAGTCACATATATTGTTCAGGACATATTGCTACCCAAATTAAAAATAATATAGATATAGAACTAGATATGGGAAAATAGCACTGCGAAATATGCAACACCATGACTCATTTTTTAATGTGCAACAAGCAGTGTGAAGATATTAAGTCATGTACCTCATTTTCCAGAAAAAAATCTCTATTCATATAAAGACGAATTTTTTTTTAAAAATTAGTTATTCTGGTCTGCATTTTCAATAAAAATAACATGAAAGAATAATAATTTCAAGCTTTTTTCTCATCTCTGCATCAAATGTGGTCTAATCAATGTAAACATAGTTTTAAAAAAACTAAACACATTTCAATTTCTATAGTGAAGAGTATTATTGGATGATTTATCTTGACTAAGATATAAAAACCTGAAAAAGGGTGGAAATTCCAAAAGAGTACCAACAGAAGCTGTCAAAGCTATTATAGTAATATCATAGCACAAATACTGTTTTCCTCCTAATAGAGGAGCTAGAAGAGATTAAAGTATATACGGTTGGTTAAAAAGTCGAATAGCTGTTATTTTAGCTTGAATCTTGCGTTGTATGTTTAAACCCATTTTAATACTGTATTCAAATTTTATGTATGCTTCAGCTTTCACAGTAATGCACTTCTG